>NC_050444.1:63382854-63682854 GCF_903995425.1 Onychomys torridus | reverse complement strand
GCACTTCGTATCCCCAAAGTGCATTTTGTGCTAAGTGTGGGGAATTAAGGTGGTATATGGAAGTAATATTGCCAGATTTAATATTAACTCATTTTTGAGGTGGGGTTGTAGATTTCCTAGCCTATGCATGGCCTTGAGTTGATTCTCAGTACCACACAAAGCTAATGCGTGTTTCCCCCATTTTTTCTTATTTTTTGCATTTTAAATTTATTTTTAAAAATTTGTGTAAATAAGTGTTCTGTCTGCAGTTACTATCTGCACCACACATGTGTGCCTAATACCCTCAGAAGAGAAGAGAGTGTCACATCCCCTAGAATTGGAACCACAGGTGGTTGTGAGCTGCCAGGTGGGTGCTGAGGAACAGGTTCTCTGAAAGAGCAGCCCATGCTCTTACCACTTAGTCATTCTGGCTCCTGAGAGAGAGAGAGAGACAGACTACTGTGGAAGTCAGAAGTGCAAGTGGAAGTCAGATAAATTTCAGGAGTCAATCCTCTCATTCATGGAATCCTGGGAATCAAACTGGTTGTCAGTCTTGGCGGCAAACACCTTTATCCACGGAACCATTTTATCAGTTTCTCTCCTCTCCCACCTTTTTGTTTGAGACAGTCTCACTATGAGGTCCTGGCTGGCCTGGAACGCCCTATAGATCGCATTGGTCTTGAACTCTCAGAGATCTGCCTGCCACTGCCTCCTTAGTGCTGGGATTAAAGATATGTGCCATCATATCCAACCCTTTACCTTTAAGAAAAACCCAATCACCCAACTTCTATGAATATAGTACAGTGTTATCATTTATGTACATATTGTTGTGCTCATAATTTATATTTACCCTTAGGGGTTGGGGTGTTTGAGGCAGTCTGTTGAGGCCAAGTTGACCTCAACCTTGCTTTTTCTTTTTTGTCATCCTTTCAAGTGCTGGGCTTAGAGATGTGCACTACAATACACAGCTTTATAATTTACTTTAAAAATAACCTTTATAGGCCGGGCAGTGGTGGTGTACACCTTTAATCCCAGTACTCGAGAGGCAGAGGCAGGCGGATCTCTGTGAGTTCGAGGCCAGCCTGGGGTACCAAGTGAGTTGCAGGAAAGGCACAAAGCTACACAGAGAAACCCTGTCTCGAAAAACCAAAAAAAAAAAAACCAAAACAAAACAAAACCCAAAAAACCTTTATAGAAGTAGTAATGTGAGCCAGGTGTGGTAGCACATACCTTTGATCCCAGCACTCAGGAAGGAGAAGCAGGGGTGGATCTCTATGAGTAAGAGGCCAGACTGGTCTACAGAGCAAGTTCCACTGTTGTTACACAGAGAAACCCTGTCTTAAAAACAACAAAACCAAATTTTTTTTAAAAAAAAGGTAATATGCATTATAGAAATTTAGAAAAATAAAAGCAAAAAGTTATTTTTGAGGTAAGGTCTCACTCTAATTCAGGCAGACTTCCAATTTGAGATGATCCTCTTGCTTCAGCTGTTCCAGTGCTAGGATTACAGCTGTATACTAGTATGCCTAGCAAAAAATATTTCCAGTGGCCAGAAATCATCTTCCTATAGGTAGGTGTATAAATGTGTCTCTTCATGTATTTTTTTCTTTACCATGTTGAGAATTATGCATGATAAATTAATGTCCCATCACTAAGCTATACCATAGCCCTACATGTATTTTAATTAATTTCCTTTTAGTAACTAGTTTATTGAGGCAGTATCCCATTTCATAGCCCAGGCTGACCTTGAACTTGTCCTTCTTGACTTTGCCTCTATAGTGCTGGGGTGCTAATCTTCTAGCCTACATGTGTCATTAAAAAAACTTTTTTTTTTTTTTTTTTTTTTTTTTTTTTTTTTTTTTTTAGTTTTGACCTCTCCAAACTAACTCCATGTATACATGTCTGTGGGTGGCGAGTATGGAGGTCAGAAGATAGTTTGAAGGAGTTTCCTTTGACTGTGTGGGTTTAGGGAATTGAATTCAGGCTGTCCAGGTCTGACAGTAAAGGGCTTTTACCTGCTGAACCATAGCTCAATGGTTCAGCGAGTAAAAGTTAGTTTTATAAAAATTAAAAGTTAATAAGTCTATCTTTTTAGTAATTTTCTAGGGTGTGTGTGTCAAGAACCAGTCTGATAGCCACACCATGTTCAGACTTTGCCTAGTGAGCCAAATGTTATTTATAACTATTTTGACCAGAACAGTGTAACAAATTACATCTATGTGTCCCTTTGCTCAAAGTTTTTTTTGTTTGTTTTGATTTTTTCCAGACAAGGTTACTCTGTGTAGCCTGGAACTCACTCAGTAGACCAGGTTGGCCTCAAACTCTTGAGAATGGAGTGTTGGGACTACCTAGATGCCCCTACCACCTGGCTTTCATTTTTGTTGTTTGTTTTTTGTTTTTTTGAGGCAGGTTGTTACTCTATAGTCAAGGTTGACTTGGAACTCACTATAGAGCCCCGGCTGGCCTCAAACTTGCAGCAATGCTCCTGCTTCCTCATATCTGCATCTCAGTTGCTGGGATTACAATTCTAAGCCGCCATATGGCTTAGAATTTAAAGGTCTCGGTCTCTCTCTGTCTCTCTCTCTCTCTCTGTCTCTCTCTCTTCCCCTCTTGGAAGACTGAGGCAAGAGGATTGTAAATTTAAGGCTTTCCTGGACTACATAGTGAGTCTCCAGCCCTTGCCTCAAAAAGACAAAAGACAAATTGGTCGTGAAGGGATTTACTTTCTTTTCCTTTGCAATGCTGGGGGTTGAATTCAGGGTCCTGTGCATGCTAGGTGAGCACGGTTCCTTTGACTCAACTTTATGGCACACACTTGAGACTGTGCTGATGTCTAGAGAACTGCAGCAGTGGAAATAGATGGGAGGAGGAGTAGGGCAGCCAGTGCGGTGAGAAGTGACTACGAAAGTGACGGTGGAGATGGACTGCATGTTAGGGCTTGAGTGACAGGTTAAATCAGAGGAGGCATAGGAAGAATTAAGACTGAGGGCCTTGGGGCTGGAGAGACTGACTCTGTGTTCTTCCAGAGGTCCTGAGTGAGTTTGCAGCAACCACATGGTGGCTCACAACCATCTGAGATCTGATGCCGCCTTCTTGTGTACAGGCATGCATGCATGCATGCAGATAGAACACTGTATACATAATAAATAAATCTTAAAAAGAAAAAAAAAAAGGAGCCGGGCGGTGGTGGTGCACACCTGTTATCCCAGCACTCAGGAGGCAGAGGCAGGTGGATCTCTTTGAGTTCGAGACCAGCCTGGTCTACAAAGCGAGATCCAGGACAGGCTCCAAAGCTACTGAGAAACCATGTCTTGGAAAAAAAAAAAAGAATGATGGGCTTAAGGGGGTTGTGGTGGTGCATACCCATAGGATTTGCTGAAGGAGGCAGAGGTGGGGAATCATGTGTTCAAGGCCAGCCTGGGCCACACGTTTTGCTGGGCCGTGGTGGTGTACGCCTTTAATCTCAACACTTGAGAGGCAGAGGCGGTCAGATCTCTGTAAATTCAAGGTCAGCCTGATCTGCAGTTTGAGTTCCAGGACAACCAGGGCTACACAGAGACCTTATTAAAAACAAAACAAACAAACAAACAAAAGGAAAATAAGTTTTTCATAAAGTGAGGATAAAATGAGGTAATATGGATGGGGTCTAGAGCTACTTGAAAATGTCCCATATTTTGCACTATGGCCTATTTAGTGTAGTGGATTCAAGAATATGGTATTGGTGAAATTGGACATTATTTTGGGGGAATTAGATTCTCACTAAATTCCATGTTTACCAACCTAAATATACAAATTATAAATGTTCCAGAAATTACTTTAGAAGCCATAGTCATAAAGATATCAGGAGTGGTACATGCCTGTAATCCTAGCATAGCAAGTTTATGGCTAGCCTATTCTGCATGAGATCCCACCTCAAAAGGAAAAATTATAAAGAATATTGATAAATTTAAAACTATAGCAAAAGTCACTATAAACAAAACTGGAAAGAAATGTTTACAGTTAGCATAAGAAAATGATTTTGTACTTTTTTCTCTTAATGTTCTGAAGTTAACATGCAAAGGAATTTGTTTCATTATGGAATTTAATTGACTTGATTCATTTTGTATGTGGGATAATGGCCTTCTCAGATGTTTACATCTTTTTGTTGTTTTGAGACAGGGTCTCACTATGTAGCTTAAACTGGCCTGGAATTCATAGATCTGCCTGCCACTGCCTCTGGAATGCTTAGATTAAAGGTATGTACCACATCACCATGCCTGGCAATTTGTCTACATCCTTAATCTTTGTAACCTGGGGATGTATTACTGTATACACAAATAAGGATGAAAGAGGAAATAAGGTCATCTATCATTGGATTTTTTGTCGTTTGTTTTTCTGAGACAGTGTTTCTCTGTGTAACCCTGGCTGTCCTGTAACTCATTTTGTAGACCAGGCTGGGCCTATAATTTAGAATGCTTGCCTATCCTGGGCTAAAGCCCTGGGTTTGATAAACCAGGTAATGCCTAGGATTGTACAGGTAGGTTCACATAATCACTTTAAGGATCCTTAAAGTGGAAGAAGATGGGCTAGGGATATAGCTCAGTGGTAAAGCATTTTCCTTGAATTTTCAAGATCCTGCCTGGGTTTAATCCCCAGTCCCCCTCCCCCAAAAGGAAGAGAGAGACAAGAGAGGCTAGAGAGATGGAATATGAGAAAGGCCTGTCTTGCCTTTGATAGCTTTGGAAAAGGGGAAAGGGAGCTAGTAGCCAAGGTTCCTCCAGAAGCTGGGAAAAGACAAGGCAGAAAGGAGTTGCACCTCTCTCAATCCCTTGATTTTAGCTGTTTGAGATGTGTTGGACTTTGGGCAAACGTGTGTTTTGTCTGAATTGTTTTGTCCACCAGAGAAAGCTAGTATATGCCAACCAACAGTGCACCAGGAAAAAGGGTAAAACCTGTAAATCAGCAATTACTGAACATGTAAAAATGGATTGGAGATTTAGCCAAGTGGTAGAGCACTTGCTGAGCACTGCAGGGCCCTAGATTTAATCTCCAGCAAACAAATAGTAAACAAAAACAGGCAAATCACAAGTCTCAATACAGGTCCGAAATGTGAAGACACTTGTTTTTGTGGCCTTGGGAGCAAATTAGCTGATTCAAGGAGAGAAAAGAGCAGGATTGAGATGTAAAGCTGAGAAGAAATGATTAGAAAGACACAGAAGCTAAACATGGTGGCACACACATGGAGTCCGTGAGCTTGGGAAATTGAGGGGGGAGGATAATAAGTTGGGAGACTAGTCTGGGTTATAGCAAGACCTTGTCCCAAAACAACAAAATTTATAAGTCAAATAGATGAAAAGGACTATGTGTAATACAAACTGCAGTTTATATCATTGGTACTTAGGTGAATGGATGCATTTTTCTTTCACTTGGTATGAAGTGTTTGTCTTTTAAGAACAGCACCATACTGTTCGCCTGGCCCTGCAGCTTTACCTTAGAGAATATAGACCTGTGGACTCCTAAAAATCTGAAAAAGTTAAACTGCAGAATGCTTCATTCTTTCTCTAAAACAGTGGTTCTCAACTATTGGTGAAATTATTAAGGCCACTCCACGTAGTTAAAAGGGAGGTTTATTTTGTGGGCTAACTTACAAATGAAGGGGTAGGTTGCAGGGTCTGGCAAAGGTATAGCGCAGTCCAGCAGTGTTCTCTGGAGAACTCTGCTCGGTCTACCTCCAGCGTCCAGGGTCCAGGAACCAAGAGAGAGCGCTCCTCCCGATCCTGTGTCTTCCACTTCCTCCTCCACCCTGCCTTGTGGGCGTGACCATTACCGAAGCCTCAATGGGGGTTGGAACTTCCAGACCAATGCTGGGATGGCTATCCACTACACTCAACCTCCCCAATGCCGTGACCCTTTAATAAAGTTCCTCATGTTCTGCTACTCCCTAACCATAATTGCTGCTGTTAGGAATCATAGTGTTTTTCCAATAGTCTTAAACATCCAGTGTGAAAGGGCCGCTCAACCTCTCAAGTTGAAAACCAATACGCTAGAACCTAATCAGTAGGGGATATGGCTCTAGAAGAATCGGG
The DNA here is from genome assembly GCF_903995425.1 of Onychomys torridus. Classification (NCBI taxonomy): domain Eukaryota; kingdom Metazoa; phylum Chordata; class Mammalia; order Rodentia; family Cricetidae; genus Onychomys; species Onychomys torridus. Next base: position 63,676,810 of record NC_050444.1, on the reverse strand, counting down.
AGCTGACATCTTTAGTAACCTAGACTTTAAAGAAGACATAAATGGGATTTGTCTAGTTGAACTACTTTATTAGTTTTTTCTCTATTTGTCTATGTTTCCATACCCACACCTGGTTTGGTTTGGGCTGTGGGATACTGGGTACCAGGACTGTCATACTTTACTGACTGGATTTAGGCAGCAGGGGTCTATGGACACCTAGAAATTGAGCTAACAACCTTTGAAAACCTCTGGTAGGGGGAGCCTGGGGTGTGGAGGATGGGAGCTGCTTCTCCATGGGGGCCGAAGGACAATGCTTACAATAGTGAGGATTCTGGGTATCACCAACTATTAGGCCTACTCTTTGTTGATCCTGGAGACCAGCAGCATTTGGGAGAAGCTGCTGAGCAATAACAGTGTGTGGAGATCGCTGAGTTCTATACTGAGACTTTTTAGAAAATGTGTGTACAGGGGCTTCTGTTGGTCTGCAGGCCTGGGCACCGTTGTTTTTCCCTGTGGCAGCGGATGACCCCAATCTTGCAGTCCCCCCTCCACGTTTCTGTGCTTTGGATTTTCTGGGACTCCCTTTCTTTGGGGTTGAAAGTAGTACTAAAGTCTTGTCTTGTCTCCCATTAGAGACCAGAACCCCTGTATTTGAGCAGTTTTCAGTAGCCTTTGTATGAACGTGTCCTGGGGGTGGGATCTGGACTGCTACCTTCCCTTTCATCCTCTTGTTTTCCGGAGACTCTTGCTCTGCTCTGCTGGAAGACGAGTGAGAGCATTGAGGGGCCTGGGCAGGCAGAGGTTCTGCCCTTTGAACTTTTGGGGGATCAGCACTTGAAGAACAGGGGTCTAGATTGAGAGGACGAGTCTGATGTGGGGGACAGGAGGAGAGTCCCCAAGATTGTGGAGTTGGAGAGTTAAGAGGTGGGCAGCTGCAAAGTGAGTGATGTGGGCCTGGAGATTTGGAGGTGGCGCTCTGCTGGAGTTTCTTTAGTCTGAGCTCTAGTTCTCTACTCCATTGCCAGGGATGTTTCACAGGATGGTCACACACCCCTGAGACAGCCCCACCCTGGGGAGATGGGGCCTTGGCCTTGGCTTCTGAAACCATCTTTTCCTTCTGTAGGCCAGCCTGGGTAGGCTCAGACTTCTGAGCTCTAGCTAGAATGGGAGGCCAGGATGTTGGTTGCAGAGGATTCACTACTTGGGGACTGGGGACCCGGGAGGCCTCTATTTCTTGTACATTTCTACATGCAAACTCAGTGTTGGAGTGTGGCTCATGTGTTGGAGCAGAGAGAAAGCTGGGGACTGGTAGCTCAATGGCCCAGGAGTCCTTTCTCTGTTCTACTGCTGATTCCATGGGTTTACAGCTGCACTGATCTCCAGAAGGCTCACTTATGTGAGACTTGGAAACAGAATTTGGAGGTGGGCTAGATTCCCAAACTGAGGATGCAGAAACACAGCAGTTTTCATTCTGCTTCATGTACCCTCCAGCAGGCTCAGATAGGACTCCTGAGGACCTGGCTCCTAGCAGGTGTTGGAATGAGCTTTGAGTTGGACACTTAGAAGCCAAGAAGTTATTTTTTCTTTGAATGTCCCCATACCAAATGTTAGATTTAAGTGGGTTCTCTATGGAGTTAACTCTGAGGGGTGGCTGTACAAGAGTTGGGGATGGGTTGAGGTTCAGAAATGGAGGCTCAGAAGACAAACATTTTCTTGTATGCTCAGTATCCTTCCATATAGCTTCTGATCTAGGGAAGTCATGCACAGTATTAATTCTTTGTGGTTTTATAAAGGGGGCTAGAGTTGGTGTATGGGCAGGACATGGGGAGTCAAACACCCAGAGATTCCTTATCTGCCCCTTCATTTCCCACACAGCTTTAGACTCTAAAAAGACTCTTTGGGGGCCCATTGCGAAGTCTGGAAGAGAGGCAGAGGGAAGGTTAGGAGATGAAACTAGGTCTGCATAGACACAAAGATTTTCTGCACTAGGTCTGCCTTTCAACGGAGTCTCAGATCCCAATGGGACACATGCAGGGATGGTTTCATAGAACCCCATGTTGAAGTTCAGGCTTGGAGTTTCAGAGGCCCAGAGATTGCCTGAGTTTTCCCTGTGTTGCCACTGAGACTCATATCCACACAGATCCTCTAGGGGATTCTCTTTCTGGTGTTCTGACAGGGTGTCTAGAGGAAGGCAGGGGGATGGCACTGGAGACTTAGAAACAGATGGTTTCTCTTTATCTCCCATGTTTCCCCAGAATTCCTTGGGTGTAGAAAGTCTTCCTTTGGGGTTAACATTGTTTACTTCTGACAGAGAACCTGATGGTTGGCAGGAGTCTGACATTGGGGGATCAGAAGCTTGGGGACTGTCTTTATGTTGTATGATTCCCCACTGAGCTTCATATCCAGGGGGAGTTCCTGGAGGGCCAGTTCCTTGAGGGTCTGTCCTGAGTACTGTGAATTGGCAAGGGGCCGAGATTGGAAGCTCATAGATCTGAGGGTTCTCTTTTTGCACTGTGGTTTCCCAGAGAGCATTCAATTCAGACAGGCCTCCTATAGGGTTGGCTGTCTGGTATTCTGTCAGGGAAATTGAGGGTGGACTTGTAGTTGACATTGCAGATTCAGAGGCTTTTGGGTGCTCATGTTGTTTCATGGTTATCCGTGGGGTCTCAAACCTAGTTAGGACTTCCTGAGGATTAGAAGGATACAACAGAGAGGCAGAAGGTGATTCTGGATTGTGTGGATGGAGGCTGGGATCCCCTGGCATCTCCCTCCAGGCCTCACATGAATAGAAGAGTGTGGAAAGTCTGGGTTTTTGGAGTTCAAGCTGTGAGTATAGGGCTTGATTCTCAGAGACACAAGGAACCTCTTTCTGCGGGGTAAACCACTGTGTTTGTGCCGCAGTGTCAGATAGGATTCCCTTGCAACCCATAGGCAAAGGCTTAAGATTGGAGGATACTGATGGGATAAGAGGGGAAGGTGGAGATTGAACTAGTTGAGAACCAGGTGCCATTCCTTCCAGATTTCTCATAGTGTGGGCTTCAGGGTTAGGATAGTAAGTTGGGGAGGGATAATAGGGAAGCAACAAGTTGTACACAGGCAGGAAGGCAACCTTGTTGAAGAAGACAGAAGGACAAATAGATAACTTTAGTGGAGAAGGGTTATCTGAGCTCAGGAAAATAGCCTCCAAGGACTCACTGTGTAGCGAGGGAAGACCCCAGAAGAGCTGGCTTTCTCTCTGCTGCAGGGAACTCACTGAAGCTATCTTGTTCCTCACAGGTAGGTTGGTCAGGATCCGGAAAGTAGGGAAGGATCTGGATGGGCTTGAGGGTTGTGTGAGGACTTGTTCTCGTATTTCTGTGGCCTTTAGGAGGCCCTCAGAACTACAGGATGGCTGGTGTGGGGCTGCAGTGAATTCATTTCCAGTGGGAGCGTCTTTGGAAGGAGAATAGGGTTTTAGTGGGTCCAGAGATAATGATTCTTCTTCCTTCTCTCCCCCATATTCCTCTTCCTCCTCTGACTTTTGCTTCCACAGGCAATCAAGAAAGGCCAAATGGTGCAGAAATTGTAGTCCCTAGGGAATAGAGCATAGTACTATTAGGTATGATGGCTTCTCAGAGACATGTGATATGTCATACATTCATTAGTCTCTGTTCTGTGGCTTACCTATCCCACAGCTCTGGTCAGTGGTCACTTACCCTGCTCTTCACTCATTGTTAATGTCAGAACCCAGTTCTTATTTAGAGATCAGCATTTCCTCATGTACCCTACAGTCAGTGATTAGTCACTTGCTTTCAAATCATGTCACTGAGCACTCACCTAGTCACTAATCTATGGCTTATAGTCACATATCTGGGGCCATCCATATCAATGACCCTTCATTTGACCTCACATGTCATTCAATAGTTATTCATCCAGGTCTACATCCAAGGGCAGTGGTCACCTGTAGCTGGAGTTTTCTCTAGTCCTGTCCAGCCCCACGGACCCCACAACCACTTATAAAATAATCACTCAGAAGCTCATATTCATTAAACTGCTCGGCTATTAGCTCAGGCCTACCATTGTCTAGATCTTACACTTATACTCAGCCCATTTCTGTTAATCTATATGTTGCCATGTGTTCTGTGGCTTTACCTGCTGCGTTTACATGTTGCTCCTCTGCCTTCCTGTTCCCCCAATTCTCCTCTCTGCTAGTCCTGCCTATACTTCCTGCCTGGCTACTGGCCAATTAGCTTTTTATTTATTAATCAATCATAGCAACATATTTTTACAACACACAGGACATCCCATAACACTTCTCCTTTTCTGTTTTTTTTTTTTTAAAGATTTATTTATTTATTATGTATACAGTGTTCTGCCTACATGTATGCTTGCAGACCAGAGGGCACCATATCTCATTACAGATGGTTGTAAGCCACCATGTGGTTGCTGGGAATTGAACTCAGGACCTTTGGAAAAGCAAACAGCGCTCTGAACCTCTGAGCCATCTCTCCAGCCCCCTGTTTTTTTTTAAAAGGAAGACTTTTAACTTTAACATAGTAGTAAAATTACATATTTTACTATGTTAAAACAATTATCAAGTAAGAATTACAGTTACAATGTTAAAGAAGATATCCTATCTATCCTATATTTGTGAGTCTAAGGTTTCATATCTAACTTATCTTTTATCATAACTGAAGAAATTATATCTAGTCTTCAACTACATCAAAGACCTCAAAAGGATATAATATTACATGAGAAATGGGAGAAGGACACAAGCAACTTTCGGGAGTCTTACGATAGTAGACAGAGACAGCTGGCAGTCTGGACAGTCATCCAAAGTTCCTCTGTAAAGTTGGGGCAACTGTCTTCAGCCCACAGGTCTAGAGTCTCTCAGTCACTTTTCTGTGTCCTGTAGAATGTCTGGCAGTTTCCTCTGCAAAGCAGGAACCTGGAGGACCATTTTGCCAAGCAAAGTTCAGTGGTCATCTTCTTATAGGTCCTGCATGTCCAGTTGATCAAGCAGTCTAGGCAAGAACAATTTCTTGCCCAAATGGCTATTTTTGCCAAGGTGAAGATAAACTCTATATAGAGTGTCTTTGATGCCCATCCTCCTCTCTGAAGTAAATCCGGTGCTGCCAGGAGCAGACATGTCTCACTGTCCAATAAGTCTAAATTTTTAAAACATTTTAAATGCCATATTCTGTAGGTCTTTGAAGTGTTTGAAGATTACCTATCTGAAATATATCTATGTATACCTAGAAAACTTAACTAACATGGCTACAAGTATGATTATCATAGATGACTAATTATTAATATATTTCTTAATTATCCATTACAATTTTAAATGAGCTGTGCAGATATAATACCTTAAACAAGAATAGAAATATACACACAGTATAACAAATTTAACTTTAAATTTGTATCAATAAACTAAAACCTATACCAATGTAAAATCATTTCAAACAAGTTGCTCTTTAAAAGTAGGTCCATTAATCTACTCTTTCATCCTATCATATCTATATCATATCCCCTTTTCTTCTTTAGAAAGAGATTGCATTTATAATCAACCTGTTTTAAATAAAAATATTGGTTTTTCTCTGTCCCGCACTAGAGGGCTCTTCTGATGTGGGATACAAGAATCTCTTAATGTTTTCTTTTAGTAATATGCTTGGGTTTAGAGCCAATTCCATCTCCAAAGCCAGCTTGGTATATTTGGGAATTTGGGCGTAGCTTCTCTTACTACTTCCTGCTGGAGGGGGGGTGCTGTATGTTATGGGGACACACAGAAAATTTTAGGATTATGGGGTAGTCCGAGAGGCTGTATTGTTTGAAACCGTTCTGGATGTTGGATCATCTGGGCCATGGTGTCATCAGAGACCTTTCAGGGGGTCTTGGCTGGTCAAACCTGATGTATTTTAATCTGGAACAAATCGACAGCCTCTGGCTTTCTGTGGAAACAAAAGCAGAGCCTCTTTTCCAAAGCAACATATCCTTAGATCCAAATTTTGAAGTCAAGGTACCTTTAAAATATACATATTGGCTTAACTCAACAGCTTTTACAATCAAATGTTTTTCTGCAGTTAAAAATCCCAAAGACAACACAATCCAGATTCTCTGTGTAATATCCATCTTATGTGGCTTATTTTTTATACTACCTTTACTGTCTCTTTAAAGTCTTTATTTTTAAAAACTACCTATTTGTTTATATAACTGCACATATTCCTTCTTCTGTCTCTTTCAAGCCTATGCACATTTTTACACACATTGTAAACCATTGTTTTACAAGTCTTGTTTCATCTGAATCTGACTTATTGTGTAACTATTGCTTTAAACTGCAGCAGTTAGTCCTAAAGCAGAAGTCTTGGCTGTTAGCTCCTCCCAATTTAGTTTTTCAACATGGTGGAGATAACTTACCGCTAGCACTGGGAGGCATAGTGGGTCTATACTTCTATGCAAGCAGCGTGTAGCCCAGAAACCTCTTTTCTTTCTTTTTTCCTTTCTTTTTTCTTTGTTTCTCTCTCTCTCTCTTTCTTTTTCTTCCTTCCTTCCTTCCTTCCTTCCTTCCTTCCTTCCTTCCTTCCTTCCTTCCTTCCTTCCTTCCTTTCTCTCTCTCTCTCTCTCTCTCTCTCTCTCTCTCTCTCTCTCTTTCTTTCTTCTTTTTTTTTTTTACTAGCAAAGGCTAAATCCACCACACAGCAGCAGTGTAATGTGCAGCTTGGAGATGCCTCCTTTTTGCCATATTGCAGGTCAAGCTCGCACGCCATGAACCCGACATAGAAGCTCAAACCCTCAGGCTGCCGCTAACTTAAGAGAGATAAATAGGAAGCTGTTTTTAGCTCTGTTTTACAGTCTTGTTTCTCAGGTTTTAGGTGGAAACTCTTGCCAACCCGTTGGGTGCCATTTGTAGCTGGAGTTTTCTCCAGTCCTGACCAGCACCACTGACCCCACAACCACTTATATAATAATCACTCAGAAGCTCATATTCATTAAACTGCTCGGCCATTAGCTCAGGCCTACCATTGTCTAGCTCTTACACTTATACTCAGCCCATTTCTGTTAATCTATATGTTGCCATGTGTTCCGTGGCTTTACCTGCTGCGTTTACATGCTGCTCCCTGGATGGCAGGATGGCGTCTCCTCCTCTGCCTTCCTGTTCCTCCAATTCTCCTCTCTGCTAGCCCCGCCTATACTTCCTGCCTGGCTGCTGGCCAATTAGCCTTTTATTTATCAGTCAGTCATAGCAACATATTTTTTACAGCATACAGGACATCCCACAGCAGTCACCTACCTTGCCTTGCATCATTATGTCTCCAGAGCACCAAGGCTGAAGCTTTTGCCATTTCCCAAGCTGCCACCATCTTCGGATCTGCCAAATCATGAACAAGAATAGTATCACCAGATTCCCTGGACTTTGGAGGCAGGTGCTGCTGCTGCAGTGTCTGCAGGCCAGAGCATGGGTCAGCTGGCCTTGGAGAAGCCCCATATCTCCCTTAGCCTTAAGCAGGTCTTCCAGCAGCCATTCCATTTTCTTCAGCTTAGTGGCAGTTTTTTGAGGTCATCACTACATCATAGAACACAGAACTCCTAACCCCCAACATGGATCCCAGAGCAGCCTACTGGAGCTTAGGGCCAAAATGTTACCTCTGTCAGACAACTCATACAGTGAAATCTGTGTTGCCCTTATGTCTTCATTGCCAGGATCAGAGCCATGCATGCTTTAGGACATGCATTTTAACATTGAACTATGGCATCCAAACTCCAGTTTTCACTCCTGTCTGTGAAACCTCAATAACTTAGTGCCTCAGGTTTTTTGTTGTTTTTTTTTTTAATTAATTAATTAATTTATTTATTTATTCATTTATTTAGTTTTATATTGAGACAGAGCCTTTCTTGGTAGTCCTGCCTGTTCTGGAACTCACTATGTAGACCAGGCTGGCCTCTAACTCAGAGATCCACCTGCCTCTGCCTCCTGAGTGCTGGGACCAAAGGAATGCACTACCACACCTGGCCTGTTACCTCAGGTTTTAGGATTAAACAAATATATATACTTAAAACAATAATCTGGTGTATAGTACATGGTCTATTTGTATGTGTGTGTTTAATTTTTTCATTAAGAGATTTTCTATTCATTTTACATCTCAACTGCTGTGGATATTGCTCTGTTTGGCCAGTGACCAGGCAGGAAGTATAGGCAGGACAAGAGAGAAGAGAATTCTGGGAAGTGGAAGGCTGCGGGGGAGGAGAGACACTGCCAGCCACTGCCAAGATAAGAAATAAATAAGGTACTGGTAAGCCATGAGCCACGTTGCAAAGTATAGATTAATAGAAATGGGCTAAATATAAGAGTAAGAGCTAGACAATGGTAGGCCTGAGCTAATGGCCAAGCAGTTTAAATAATATAAGTGTCTGTGTGTTTATTTTATAAATGGGCTACCGCACTACTGGGGTTTAATGAGACCTGGAGAAAAGGCTCTCCAACTACAAATAGCGCCCAACGTGGGGCAAGAGTTTCCACCTAAAACCTGACAAAAAAAGATTCTAAAATGGAGCTAAAAATAGCTTCCTAGTTGTCTCTCCCAAGTTAGCGGCAGCCTGCCGGTTTGAGCTACTATGGCGGGTTCCTGTCATGTGTGTCTGACCTGCAGTGTGGCAGGAATGAGGAGTCTACAAGCAGTACTTTACTCTGCTGCATGGTGGATTTAGCCTTTGCTAGTTTAAAAAAAAAAAAAAAAAAAAGTTTCTGGGCTATGCACTACTTTGATAGAACAGCTTCTGATAGTTGATGGTACACATGGCTCCAGACCCAGAGCTGGTGGTAAACTGTACCACTGCCATGTTGGGAAGCTAAGGTGGATGGAGCCACCAGCCACAGCGGCATTTCAATCTTACAAAGATGGATATTACACAGAGAATCTGGTTTGTGTTTTCTTTGGGATTTTTAACTACAGAAAAGGATTTGATCGTAAAAGCTGTTGAGTTAAACAATGTATATTTTAAAGGTACGGCCCAGATGATCCAACATCCAGAATGGTTTCAAGGCAACTGGCTCAGAGGTTTACCCTCAGGGACTATTCCATAATCCTAAAATTTTCTTTATGTCCCCATAAGATACAGCGCCCCCCTCCAGCAGGAAGTAGTAAGAAAAACTACGCCCAATTTCCCAAAATTATCAAGCTGGCTTTGGAGATGGAATTGGCTCACTCCTTCTCTAAACCCAGACATATTGCTAAAAGAAAAGGTTAAGAGAATTTTATGTCCCAAATCAGAAGAGCCCTCTGATGTGGGACAGAAAAAAACAACAGTATTTTTATTTAAAACAGGTTGATTATAAATGCGATCTCTTTCTAAAGAAGAAAAGGAGATATGATATAGATATAATAGGATGAAAAGGTAGATTAAGGAACTTCTAAAGAACAAAAACTTGTTTAAAATGTTTTACATTGGTATAGATTTTAGTCTATTGATAGAAACTTAAAGTTAATTTTGTTATACTACTCTTATTTAAGGTATTATGTTTGTACAGCTCATTTAAAATTGTAATGGATAATTAAAAATAGATTAATAATTAATCATCTATGATAATCATACTCATAGCCATGTTAGTTAAGTCTTCTAGATATACACAGAAATATTTCAGATAGATAGGTAATCTTCAAATACTTCAAAGACCTACAGAATATGGCATTTAAAATATTTTTAAAATTTAGACTTTCTGGACAGTGAGACATGTCTGTTCCTGGCAGCACGGGATTTACTTCAGAGAGGAGGATGGGCATTGAAGACACTTCATATGGAGTTTATCTTCACCTTGACAAAAATACCTTTTTGGGCAAAAACCTGTTCTTGCCTGGACTACTTGATCAACTGGACATGCAGGACCCATAGAAAGGTGACCACTAAACTTTGCTTGACAAAATGGTCCTTCAGGTTCCTGCTTTGCAGAAGAAACTGCCAGACATTCTATAGGACATTGGAAAAAGTGACCAAGAGACTCTAGCCCTGTGGGCTAAAGACAAATGCCCCAACTTTACAAAGGAACATTAGGTGACTGTCCAGGCTGCCAGCTGTCTCTGTCTACCCTACAAGTTCCTGAAAGTTACTTACATCCTTCTCCTGGTTCTCAGGTAATATTATATCCTTCTGAGGTCTTTGATGTGGTTGAAGACTAGATAGTTATAATTTTCTCAGTTATGATAAAAGATAAGTTATATATAAAAGCTTAGACTCACAAATATAAGATAGATAGGATATCTTCTTTAATATTGTAACTGTAATTCTTACTTGATAATTGTTTTGTTATATGTAATTTTACTATGTAAAAGTTAAAACCTTCCTTTAAAAAAAAGAAAAGAAAAGGGGAAGTGCTGTGGATATTGCTCTGTATAAATAAAATGCTGTTTGGCCAGTGGCCAGGCAGGAAGTATAGGCAGGACAAGAGAGAAGAGAATTCTGGGAAGTGGAAGGCTGCCGGGGAGGAGAGACACTGCCAGCCACTGCCAAGATAAGAAATAAATAAGGTACTGGTAAGCCATGAGCCACGTTGCAAAGTATAGATTAATAGAAATGGGCTAAATATAAGAGTAAGAGCTAGACAATGGTAGGCCTGAGCTAATGGCCAAGCAGTTTAAATAATATAAGTGTCTGTGTGTTTATTTTATAAATGGGCTACCGCACTACTGGGGTTTAATGAGACCTGGAGAAAAGGCTCTCCAACTACAAATAGCGCCCAACGTGGGGCAAGAGTTTCCACCTAAAACCTGACAAAAAAAGATTCTAAAATGGAGCTAAAAATAGCTTCCTAGTTGTCTCTCCCAAGTTAGCGGCAGCCTGCCGGTTTGAGCTACTATGGCGGGTTCCTGTCATGTGTGTCTGACCTGCAGTGTGGCAGGAATGAGGAGTCTACAAGCAGTACTTTACTCTGCTGCATGGTGGATTTAGCCTTTGCTAGTTTAAAAAAAAAAAAAAAAAAGTTTCTGGGCTATGCACTACTTTGATAGAACAGCTTCTGATAGTTGATGGTACACATGGCTCCAGACCCAGAGCTGGTGGTAAACTGTACCACTGCCATGTTGGGAAGCTAAGGTGGATGGAGCCACCAGCCACAGCGGCATTTCAATCTTACAAAGATGGATATTACACAGAGAATCTGGTTTGTGTTTTCTTTGGGATTTTTAACTACAGAAAAGGATTTGATCGTAAAAGCTGTTGAGTTAAACAATGTATATTTTAAAGGTACGGCCCCAGATGATCCAACATCCAGAATGGTTTCAAGGCAACTGGCTCAGAGGTTTACCCTCAGGGACTATTCCATAATCCTAAAATTTTCTTTATGTCCCCATAAGATACAGCGCCCCCCTCCAGCAGGAAGTAGTAAAAACTACGCCCAATTTCCCAAAATTATCAAGCTGGCTTTGGAGATGGAATTGGCTCACTCCTTCTCTAAACCCAGACATATTGCTAAAAGAAAAGGTTAAGAGAATTTTATGTCCCAAATCAGAAGAGCCCTCTGATGTGGGACAGAAAAAAACAACAGTATTTTTATTTAAAACAGGTTGATTATAAATGCGATCTCTTTCTAAAGAAGAAAAGGAGATATGATATAGATATAATAGGATGAAAAGGTAGATTAAGGAACTTCTAAAGAACAAAAACTTGTTTAAAATGTTTTACATTGGTATAGATTTTAGTCTATTGATAGAAACTTAAAGTTAATTTTGTTATACTACTCTTATTTAAGGTATTATGTTTGTACAGCTCATTTAAAATTGTAATGGATAATTAAAAATAGATTAATAATTAATCATCTATGATAATCATACTCATAGCCATGTTAGTTAAGTCTTCTAGATATACACAGAAATATTTCAGATAGATAGGTAATCTTCAAATACTTCAAAGACCTACAGAATATGGCATTTAAAATATTTTTTAAAATTTAGACTTTCTGGACAGTGAGACATGTCTGTTCCTGGCAGCACGGGATTTACTTCAGAGAGGAGGATGGGCATTGAAGACACTTCATATGGAGTTTATCTTCACCTTGACAAAAATACCTTTTTGGGCAAAAACCTGTTCTTGCCTGGACTACTTGATCAACTGGACATGCAGGACCCATAGAAAGGTGACCACTAAACTTTGCTTGACAAAATGGTCCTTCAGGTTCCTGCTTTGCAGAAGAAACTGCCAGACATTCTATAGGACATTGGAAAAAGTGACCAAGAGACTCTAGCCCTGTGGGCTAAAGACAAATGCCCCAACTTTACAAAGGAACATTAGGTGACTGTCCAGGCTGCCAGCTGTCTCTGTCTACCCTACAAGTTCCTGAAAGTTACTTACATCCTTCTCCTGGTTCTCAGGTAATATTATATCCTTCTGAGGTCTTTGATGTGGTTGAAGACTAGATAGTTATAATTTTCTCAGTTATGATAAAAGATAAGTTATATATAAAAGCTTAGACTCACAAATATAAGATAGATAGGATATCTTCTTTAATATTGTAACTGTAATTCTTACTTGATAATTGTTTTGTTATATGTAATTTTACTATGTAAAAGTTAAAACCTTCCTTTAAAAAAAAGAAAAGAAAAGGGGAAGTGCTGTGGATATTGCTCTGTATAAATAAAATGCTGTTTGGCCAGTGGCCAGGCAGGAAGTATAGGCAGGACAAGAGAGAAGAGAATTCTGGGAAGTGGAAGGCTGCCGGGGAGGAGAGACACTGCCAGCCACTGCCAAGATAAGAAATAAATAAGGTACTGGTAAGCCATGAGCCACGTTGCAAAGTATAGATTAATAGAAATGGGCTAAATATAAGAGTAAGAGCTAGACAATGGTAGGCCTGAGCTAATGGCCAAGCAGTTTAAATAATATAAGTGTCTGTGTGTTTATTTTATAAATGGGCTACCGCACTACTGGGGTTTAATGAGACCTGGAGAAAAGGCTCTCCAACTACAAATAGCGCCCAACGTGGGGCAAGAGTTTCCACCTAAAACCTGACAAAAAAAGATTCTAAAATGGAGCTAAAAATAGCTTCCTAGTTGTCTCTCCCAAGTTAGCGGCAGCCTGCCGGTTTGAGCTACTATGGCGGGTTCCTGTCATGTGTGTCTGACCTGCAGTGTGGCAGGAATGAGGAGTCTACAAGCAGTACTTTACTCTGCTGCATGGTGGATTTAGCCTTTGCTAGTTTAAAAAAAAAAAAAAAAAAGTTTCTGGGCTATGCACTACTTTGATAGAACAGCTTCTGATAGTTGATGGTACACATGGCTCCAGACCCAGAGCTGGTGGTAAACTGTACCACTGCCATGTTGGGAAGCTAAGGTGGATGGAGCCACCAGCCACAGCGGCATTTCAATCTTACAAAGATGGATATTACACAGAGAATCTGGTTTGTGTTTTCTTTGGGATTTTTAACTACAGAAAAGGATTTGATCGTAAAAGCTGTTGAGTTAAACAATGTATATTTTAAAGGTACGGCCCAGATGATCCAACATCCAGAATGGTTTCAAGGCAACTGGCTCAGAGGTTTACCCTCAGGGACTATTCCATAATCCTAAAATTTTCTTTATGTCCCCATAAGATACAGCGCCCCCCTCCAGCAGGAAGTAGTAAGAAAAACTACGCCCAATTTCCCAAAATTATCAAGCTGGCTTTGGAGATGGAATTGGCTCACTCCTTCTCTAAACCCAGACATATTGCTAAAAGAAAAGGTTAAGAGAATTTTATGTCCCAAATCAGAAGAGCCCTCTGATGTGGGACAGAAAAAAACAACAGTATTTTTATTTAAAACAGGTTGATTATAAATGCGATCTCTTTCTAAAGAAGAAAAGGAGATATGATATAGATATAATAGGATGAAAAGGTAGATTAAGGAACTTCTAAAGAACAAAAACTTGTTTAAAATGTTTTACATTGGTATAGATTTTAGTCTATTGATAGAAACTTAAAGTTAATTTTGTTATACTACTCTTATTTAAGGTATTATGTTTGTACAGCTCATTTAAAATTGTAATGGATAATTAAAAATAGATTAATAATTAATCATCTATGATAATCATACTCATAGCCATGTTAGTTAAGTCTTCTAGATATACACAGAAATATTTCAGATAGATAGGTAATCTTCAAATACTTCAAAGACCTACAGAATATGGCATTTAAAATATTTTTAAAATTTAGACTTTCTGGACAGTGAGACATGTCTGTTCCTGGCAGCACGGGATTTACTTCAGAGAGGAGGATGGGCATTGAAGACACTTCATATGGAGTTTATCTTCACCTTGACAAAAATACCTTTTTGGGCAAAAACCTGTTCTTGCCTGGACTACTTGATCAACTGGACATGCAGGACCCATAGAAAGGTGACCACTAAACTTTGCTTGACAAAATGGTCCTTCAGGTTCCTGCTTTGCAGAAGAAACTGCCAGACATTCTATAGGACATTGGAAAAAGTGACCAAGAGACTCTAGCCCTGTGGGCTAAAGACAAATGCCCCAACTTTACAAAGGAACATTAGGTGACTGTCCAGGCTGCCAGCTGTCTCTGTCTACCCTACAAGTTCCTGAAAGTTACTTACATCCTTCTCCTGGTTCTCAGGTAATATTATATCCTTCTGAGGTCTTTGATGTGGTTGAAGACTAGATAGTTATAATTTTCTCAGTTATGATAAAAGATAAGTTATATATAAAAGCTTAGACTCACAAATATAAGATAGATAGGATATCTTCTTTAATATTGTAACTGTAATTCTTACTTGATAATTGTTTTGTTATATGTAATTTTACTATGTAAAAGTTAAAACCTTCCTTTAAAAAAAAGAAAAGAAAAGGGGAAGTGCTGTGGATATTGCTCTGTATAAATAAAATGCTGTTTGGCCAGTGGCCAGGCAGGAAGTATAGGCAGGACAAGAGAGAAGAGAATTCTGGGAAGTGGAAGGCTGCCGGGGAGGAGAGACACTGCCAGCCACTGCCAAGATAAGAAATAAATAAGGTACTGGTAAGCCATGAGCCACGTTGCAAAGTATAGATTAATAGAAATGGGCTAAATATAAGAGTAAGAGCTAGACAATGGTAGGCCTGAGCTAATGGCCAAGCAGTTTAAATAATATAAGTGTCTGTGTGTTTATTTTATAAATGGGCTACCGCACTACTGGGGTTTAATGAGACCTGGAGAAAAGGCTCTCCAACTACACTCAACCTCAGATTCCCCTGTCCTCCCTCCTCCCACCCCATTTTTAGTTTTTAAGACAGGGTTTCTCTATATATCCCTGGCCATCCTGGAACTCACAGAGATCTGCCTGGCTCTGCCTCCCAAGTGCTGGGATTAAAGGCGTGCACCACCACCTCCTCTGTGTTTAAATTTCATTCCTAGCACACAACTGGTTTTCTTATGACATTTTCATGATACTTAATTTTGGTTGTTTCTCTCTCCAATCCCTTCCTCTTTGTCATCTCCCTGTACTCCCGCACTTCTGTCCCATATATCCCTTTCTACTTCCCTTTGTTGAAGCCTCTTTTTCCTCTCTTATGGGCCTCTTTCCAATTTCCTGATCTTCTGCACTCACCCTACATAAATACACATATAGAAAATTAGAAGCTAGGATCTGCATACAAGAGAACCTGTGTATTTGTCATTCTGAGCCCTGTGTTTGTAACAATTTTGTTGTTTGTTTGAGACAGGGTTTCTCTTTGTAGCCCTGCTGTCCTGGAATTCACTTTGTAAACCAGACTGGCCAAGAACTCACAGAGATCCACCTGCCTCTGCCTTCTGAGTGCTGGGATTAAAGGCATGCGCCAACCACCACCTGGCTTTTGTTACAATTTTTATTGCTGTGATGAAATACTATGACCTGACCTCCCACCCTCCAAGAAAAAAACCAAAAAAACAAAAACCAAACCAAAACAAACAAAAAAACTTGGGGAGGAAAGGGTTTATTTCAGCTTATACTTCCATGTCATAGTTCATCACCAAGGGAAGTCAGGGCAGGAATTCAAGGCAGAACCTGAAGGCAGGAGCTGATGCAGCAGCTATGGAGGAGTGCTGTTTGTTGGCTTGCTCATAGTACTCAGAACCACCAGCTCAGGGATGGCCCCACCCACCATGGGCTGGGCCCTCCCACATCAATCATCAGTCAAGACAATGCACCATAGTCTTTCTTGCCCACACGCCAATCTGGTGGGGACATTTATATGTATCACATTTTCATTTTCAATTTTTTAAAAGATTTATTTATTATTTATTATTTTTTTATTATTTTGAGCTGAGGATTGAACCCAGGGCTCTACCACTGAGCTAAATCCCCAACCCTCATTTTCCATTTTTTACCCCTGGTGAACACGTAGGCTGATTTCATGTCCTTGCTACTGTAAACAGAGCAGCACAGGAAAAAAAAGTGGATGTGCAAGTATCTCTGAGGTGGGGTATAGAGGTAGAGAAGAGAGCCATTTGTGTGTATGCCCAGGAATGGTACTGCTGGGTCATATGACAGCTCTATTTTTAGTTTGAGTTTTTGTTGTTTTTTTTGAGAAACGTCTGCAGTGATTTCCATGGCACCAATTTACACTCTCACCAGCAGTACATAAATGTGGGGACATAGAATTCTGTCATCTTCCCGTTCAGACCCTCTTCCCCCGCTATGTGCATTTAATTTACATTGACAAGATCTCCCTTTGTAGTGGTGACTATTTTGGAGCTCACTGTATACCCTAGATTGGCCTCAGATTCATGGCAATCCTCCTGCCTCAGTCTCTTGAGTACTGGAATTACAGGACTGAAACATCATTCTTAGCTTTTTTTCTTTTACATTTTTTTCAAGACAGGATCTCACTATGTAGTTCTGGCTGGCCTAGAATTTGCTATGTAAATCAGGTTGTCCTAGAACTCATAAAGATTGGCCTGCTTCTGCCTCTTGGGACTGGGATTAAAGGTGTGTGTGTGTTATTTATTATTTTAGTTTTTCTTTTTCTTTAAGTTTGTTTATTATGTATTTATTTTATGTATATCAGTGCTCTATTTGCATGTGTGCCTGCATGGTGGAAGAGAGCATCAGACAGAAGAGGGCATCAGTTCTCATTACAGAGTGTGAGCTTCCATGTGGGTGCTGGGAATTGAACCTGGGTCCTCTGGAAGAACAGCCAGTGCGCTCTCTCTCTCTCTCTCTCTCTCTCTCTCTCTCTCTCTCTCTCTCTCTCTCTCTCTCTCTCTCTCTCTCTCTCTCTCTCTCTTTGTTTTTTGAGACAGGGTTTCTCTGTATAGCTTTGGAGTCTGTTTTGGAACTCAATTTGTAGACCAGGCTGGCCTTGAACTCGCAGAGATCTGCCTGGCTCTGCCTCCCGAGTGCTGGGATTAAAGGCGTGCACCACCACCGCTTGGTGTGTGTATGTTTTAAAGAAGTAGTCTCACTCTGTGTGTGGATTGTCCTCACACTGTTTTTGTTTTTTTGTTTTTTGGAGACAGGGTTTCTTTGTGTAGTTTTGGCGCCTGTCCTAGATCTCCCTCTGTAGACCAGGCTGGCCTCAAACTCACAGAGATCTGCCTGCCTCTGCCTCCTGAGTGCTGGGATTAAAGGTGTGCACCGCCGCCACCACCACCACCAGGCTGTCCTCACACTGTTGAACTAAACTAGTTCTCCTACCTCAGCCTCTTGACTAGCTGGGACTATAGGCTCAAAGAAGAATAAATGTGTAGAAGTTTGACATCTTCAAAATTTGAATTTCACAGGAAAACCACAAATTCATTAATTAAATTAGCAAACTAAATTATCCATACATAATAAGTGTTTATAGTTTACCTAAACAGAAGAGAATGAGAATTGGTACCAAGCTTTTCTTTTGTTTCTTTTTGCGCTGCTTTTTACCATAAAGTTTAATTATTGTTCAGAAAAAAATGATGGATAATTTTCTTTGAAAAATGTATTGGTTTTGTGTGAATTGTGGTTAAGTCATCCTACTTTCTATTCTGAAAATGACAGAAAGTCTCGTTTCAGTCTGTAAAGATACATGTGCCCTCAACTGGCAGACAATAAATACAAAACAAAAAGCTATAATCTAAGCTATAAATTGGCATGCAAAGAGGAAAAAACATCTCAGAAAGTGATGTTGCCCAAAGTGGCAACATGATTGGCTGGAGTATGAAGGTCTTTTAGTTCCCTTAGTCCTTTGCCCCATGTGTCAGGATGTGTATGAATGAAGTCGTTGGAATCCCCATTTTGTCAGGGTGTGCTTCCATGTGCCATTGATCCAGTTTGCTCACCTGTAATTGATGGTGTTTGTCATCGGCTCAGGTAATCCTTCTGAATGGTGCAAATTCTCCTTCTTCCTCTGTACCAGGCTTTTTCTTAGGGCTACCAACCAGCTCCCAAATCGTGACACAGAGACTTCTTATTAGTTTTCAATGCTTGGCCTTAGCTCTTTTAACTTAAATTAGCCTGTTTCTCTTCATCTACCTTATACCTCAGGCTTTGTACTTTCCTTCTCTATATCTTACTTTCGCTGCTTCTTGTGTCTGCTGACTGGCCCTGGGGGTTTCCTCTGTCCTCTCCTCCTCCTCCTCCTCCTATCACTTTTTTTTCTTCAAGATAGGGTTCCTCTGTGTAGCCCAGGCTGGCCTCGAACTTGCAGAGATCCGCCTGCCTCTGCCTCCCGAGTGCTGGGATTAAAGGTGTGCACCACCACCTGGCGCCATTTAACTTTTCAACAAACATGCTGAGCAAAATGGTGAATCAGTGGATCGGTAGCTTCATTTATCACGGCATTCAGTATTTATCAGCTGAGTTTTTCCCAGTGAGGCCAGAATATCATGTTACTCTTCTGTCAATGAAGCCATCTGTTTTGGTCATGATAAAGGCCCCTTTTGAGTCCCTAAATCTCTAACTGTTCGCATATGGTAGACATATCTGATGCTGTCCTCTGAGGGGCTTCTTGGTCATCTAGGTCTTGGCCTTTTTGATCGACATGGTAGTTTCATCCCTGCACAACTGTGAGAGTCATCATGCCTTGGTAAAACCCTTGCTGTCATGATCTCTCGTTTCTTGTCCTCCAGCATCAGTGCAAAGGGGAGAACACACGACAAACAGGCATTTATCGTTAAATTTCTACTTGCTCTCAGAGCTCTCAAGGGTTAAACAAATTCCCTTTTCAGAGCCCACAGTCGTTGAGACTATATGTTGCTAGAGCTCATTTCTGTCAGCAAAACACTTTACAATGAGGAAACTAAAGAAAAAACCACCATCTGAAATACCAGCTTTCTGGTTCTGCTTAGCCCTGAAAATGGAAGATCTGTACAGCTGACGAATGCCCACCAGGTGGCAGTGTGACACAGTAGAACAAAGGTCCCAAGACCCGCTTTCAGAGTCTTGATTATGGACAAATTATTTAACTTCTCCGAGGCTCAGATTCCTCCTTGAGATCCTATGGCCTGTATCTCTCACAGCATGCTTATACAGAGCATATGGGACAATGACAAGAAAATACTTTAAAGTATACAGTGTTATTGTGTGATTGAGCTCAATCGTTGTCGTTGGCCACTCAGGTACCCCAGAACCTCCCACAAAGGTTTTAGTCGGCTTCTGTACTACTTTTCTTGCTTCCTCTCTATCACATGTGACCAAGCCTTGGAGAGCCTACCAGAAAACAGCCCGTGAGACCCAGGACTTGCTTGCTCTTGTGGTAGGTAGGGGTGGGGATGGAGGGTAGTATTCATTAATCTCTTCTGTATGTTTGTTTTTTCCTGGCATGACTCATGCCAGTTTAGAGCCCTAATGCGGGCTGCATTGAGATCAAGGGTGGAGGGTGAGTAACTCTGAGAATTTATGAAAGAATAAAAGAAGGATCATAAATTAGTGATAGGAGAATGTGACAGACTTCTCAGGCTTTTGAGACCTTCCTGTCCCCATTCTGCCCCTGTCCGCAGCAGGTACTTCTGGGCTTTTCAGCCATCTAGGAAAGACTCCAGGTGAAGGCAGCTTATAGCAAGTTCTCTGATGTTGCAAGGGTAGAAATGAACTTTATCTTTGGGGAGGTTAGGAGAGATGCTGCCCTTGCAGTGTCCCCAGGCTCCCATGGTTCTCTGTCTGCTCCTGCAGTGTCTCCAGGTTCCCACCATTCTCTGTCTGCCCCTGCAGTGCCCCCCCCCCAATTCTCTGCCCCTGCAGGGTCCCTGGGCCCCCACAGTTCTCTGCTCCTGCAGGGTCCCCTGAGTTTTCCTGACTTCTTTGGCTTCCACTCTTCCCCTGCCCTCTTGAAAATCAATTGACAGTTTCTTTGTGTGATCCTGTTCAACACTAGCCTATGTATGAACCTGTCAGTTACACACAATAGAAATCACATATATGCACTAGCTATAGAGGCCTGGGGATCCTAAGAGACTCAGCTTTCCATGCCATACTCTATCTCAGCCTTGTAATTTTGCCCAACTTGTTGGCTTCCCTCCCCATCTCTTCATTTACTGTAAGAACAGTATCCTCTGCCTCTCTGTCACAAAGGCTACTTTGCCTTTGTCCATGTATTGCCAATAACCTCCTTTACTCATCTATCTGCCTTTGAAATTGGTGACACCTAGTTCCATGTATTTATTTACTTGAGTATGTGTAGCTAGAGTTTTCCCCAGTCCTGCTTGGCCCATGGTCAGGACAAATCTCTCTCATCCGCTAGGCCTGCAGCTGCTCAAACCCAACACACAGAGACTTATATTTCTTATAAACTGCATGGCTGTGGCAGGTTCCTTCTAACTGTTCTTATATCTTAAATTAACCCACTTCTATTAATCTATACCTTGCCATGTGGCTTGTGGCTTACCAGTATCTTACATCATGCTTCTCCTCATGGCAGCTGGCAGCATCTCTCTGCCTCAGCCTTCCACTCCCCTGCATTCTCCTCTCTCCTTGTCTCACCTATACTTCCTGCCTGGCTACTGGCCAATCAGTGTTTTATTTATTAACCAATCAGAGCAACACATTTAACATACAGAACATCCCACAGCACTTCCCCTTTCTTTTTTTCAAAAAGGAAGTTTTAACTTTTACATAGTAAAATTACATATAACAAAACAATTATCAAGTAAGAATTACAGTTACAATGTTAAAGAAGATATCCTATCTATCTTATATTTGTGAGTCTAAGGTTTTATATCTAACTTATCTTTTATCATAACTGAAGAAATTATAACTATCTAGTCTTCAACTACATCAAAGACCTTAGAAGGATATAATATTACCTGAGAACCGGGAGAAGGACACAAGCAACTTTCGAGAGTCTTGCAAGAGTAGACAGAGACAGCTGGCAGCCTGGACAGTCATCCAAGGTTCCTCTGTAAAGTTGGGGCAACTGTCTTCAGCCCACAGGTCTAGAGTCTCTCAGTCACTTTTCTGTGTCCTGTAGAATGTCTGGCAGTTTCCTCTGCAAAGCAGGAACCTGGAGGACCATTTTGCCAAGCAAAGTTCAGTGGTCATCTTCTTATAGGTCCTGCATGTCCAGTTGATCAAGCAGTCTAGACAAGAACAATTTCTTGCCCAAATGGCTATTTTTGCCAAGGTGAAGATAAACTCTATATAGAGTGTCTTTGATGCCCATCCTCTCTGAAGTAAATCCGGTGCTGCCAGGAGCAGACATGTCTCACTGTCCAGAAAGTCTAAATTTTTGAAACATTTTAAATGCCATATTCTGTAGGTCTTTGAAGTGTTTGAAGATGACCTGTCTATCTGAAACATATCTATGTATACCTAGAAAACTATGGCTACAAGTTTGACTATCATAGAAGACCTGTATTATTAACCTGTATTTCTTAATTATCTATTACAATCTAAATGAGTTACATAAACATAATACCTCAAATGAGAGTAGAAATATATATATATACAGTATAACAAAATTAAGTTTAAACTATATCAATAAACTAAAATCTATAGCAATGTAAAACCTTTTTAACACCTGTGTGGCCTGGACAGGTGTCTCCATGGTGGGTAAGGTGACCTGCTGATGTCCCACGCAACCTAAGTCAGAAGCTCATTTTTTAGTAAAAGGGGGGGGGGGACCTGTAGGGTCCTGGCCTCCGTTTTGGGTAACTGTTGTCTTGCTTGCTGACCTTGACCTTGATATTCTCCCTATACTAATTCCCTGTGAGATTCCACCCTCCTGAATGCTTAAGGGAAGCTCCTTGTCAGTGTATCCAGCATATTGGGCGTTAACAGCTTAGATGCAAGATTGTAAAACATCAGAAGCGGGGTTGGGGATTTAGCTCAGTGATAGAGCGCTTGCCTAGCAAGCGCAAGACCCAGAGTTTGATCCTCAGCTAAAAAACAAAAAACAAAAAACAAAAAAACAAAAACAAAAAACCAAAAAAACCCAAAAACCACCACCAACAAAAAACCATCAGAAGCGAACTTCTCCGGGGTTCTCCCATTGTGCTGTAAGCCTGTATTTAAGACCTCCCTCCTTCAATAAATGGCACTTGGCATTCAAGAAGAAGGAGAAGGAGAAGGAGAAAAAGAAGAAGAAAAGGGGATCAAGATCATGATGGGAAAACCCACAGAGACAGCTGACCGGTGCCAGTTGGAACTCACTGACTCTGGACTGACAGCTCGGGAACCTGCATGGGACCGAACTAGGCCTGCTGAGTGTGGATGACAGTTGTGTGGCTTGATCTGTTTGTGTGGTCCCTGGCAGTGGGACCAGGACTTATCCCAGGTGCATGAACTGGCTTTTTGGAGCCCATTCCCTGTGCTGGGATACCTGGCTCAGCCTTGATACAATGGGGAGGGGCTAGGCTCTCCTTCACCTTGGTATGCCAAACTTTGTTGACTACCTTGGGAGGCCTCCTTACCCACTCTGAGGAGTGGATGGGGGTAGAGTGGGAGGGAGGCAAGGAGGTGGGAGAAGGGGAGGGAGGGGAACTGGGGTTGGTATGTAAAATGGAAAAATTTTAATAAATAAAATAAAATTTAAAAAAAAATTTAAACAAGTTGTTACTATTTATCCTATCCTATCTATATCTCCTTTTCTTCTTTCAAAAGAGATCAGATTTACAATCAATCTGTTTTAAATAAAAATATTGGTTTTTCTCTGTTTCACACCAGAGGGCTCTTCTGATTTGGGACACAAGAATCTCTTAACCTTTTTTTTAGCAATATGCCTAGGTTTAGAGAAAGAGTGAGCCCATTCCATCTCCAAAGCCAGCTTGGTATATTTGGGAATTTGGGCATAGCTTCTCTTACTACTTCCTGCTGGAGGGGGCTGCTGTATCTTATGGGGACACACAGAAAATTTTAGGATTATGGAGTAGTCCGTGAGGGTGTATTGTCTGAGCCAGTTGCCTTGAAACCATTCTGGATGTTGAATCATCTGGGCCATGGTGTCATCAGAGACCTTTCAGGGGGTCTTGGCTGGTCAAACCTGATGTATTTTAATCTGGAACAAATCCATAGTCTCTGGCTTTCTGTGGAAACAAAAGCAGAGCCTCTTTTCCAAAGCAACATATCCTTAGATCCAAGTTTTGACTTCAAGGTACCTTTAAAATATACATATTGGCTTAACTCAACAACTTTTACAATCAAATGTTTTTCTGCAGTTAAGAATCCCAAAGACAACACAATCCAGATTCTCTGTGTAATATCCATCTTTATGTGGCTTATTTTTTATACTACCTTCTCTCTCTCTCTCTCTCTCTCTCTCTCTCTCTCTCTCTCTTGGTTTTTTGAGACAGGGTTTCTCAGTAGCTTTGGAGCCTGTCCTGGATCTCGCTTTGTAGACCAGGCTGGTCTCGAACTCAAAGAGATCCACCTGCCTCTGCCTCCTGAGTGCTGGGATAACAGGTGTGCACCACCACCGCCCGGCTCCTTTTTTTTTTTCTTTTTAAGATTTATTTATTATGTATACAGTGTTCTATCTGCATGCATGCATGCATGCCTGTACACAAGAAGGCGGCATCAGATCTCAGATGGTTGTGAGCCACCATGTGGTTGCTGCAAACTCACTCAGGACCTCTGGAAGAACACAGAGTCAGTCTCTCCAGCCCCAAGGCCCTCAGTCTTAATTCTTCCTATACCTCCTCTGATTTAACCTGTCACTCAAGCCCTAACATGCAGTCCATCTCCACCGTCACTTTCGTAGTCACTTCTCACCGCACTGGCTGCCCTCCTCCTCCTCCCATCTATTTCCACTGCTGCAGTTCTCTAGACATCAGCAGTCTCAAGTGTGTGCCATAAAGTTGAGTCAAAGGAACCGTGCTCACCTAGCATGCACAGGACCCTGAATTCAACCCCCAGCATTGCAAAGGAAAAGAAAGTAAATCCCTTCACGACCAATTTGTCTTTTGTCTTTTTGAGGCAAGGGCTGGAGACTCACTATGTAGTCCAGGAAAGCCTTAAATTTACAATCCTCTTGCCTCAGTCTTCCAAGAGGGGAAGAGAGAGAGACAGAGAGAGACAGAGACAGAGAGAGACCGAGACCTTTAAATTCTAAGCCATATGGCGGCTTAGAATTGTAATCCCAGCAACTGAGATGCAGATATGAGGAAGCAGGAGCATTGCTGCAAGTTTGAGGCCAGCCGGGGCTCTATAGTGAGTTCCAAGTCAACCTTGACTATAGAGTAACAACCTGCCTCAAAAAAACAAAAACAAAACAAACAACAAAAATGAAAGCCAGGTGGTAGGGGCATCTAGGTAGTCCCAACACTCCATTCTCAAGAGTTTGAGGCCAACCTGGTCTACTGAGTGAGTTCCAGGCTACACAGAGTAACCTTGTCTGGAAAAAATCAAAACAACAACAACAAAAAAACTTTGAGCAAAGGGACACATAGATGTAATTTGTTACACTGGTCTGGTCAAAATAGTTATAAATAACATTTGGCTCACTAGGCAAAGTCTGAACATGGTGTGGCTATCAGACTGGTTCTTGACACACACACCCTAGAAAATTACTAAAAAGATAGATTTATTAACTTTATTTATTTTTGGTTTTTCGAGACAGGGTTTCTCTGTGTAGCTTTGCGCCTTTCCTGGAACTCTCTTTGGAGACCAGGCTGGCCTCGAACTCACACAGATCTGCCTGCCTCTGCTTCCCAAGTGCTGGGATTAAAGGTGTGCACCGCCACTGCCCAGCACCTTTACTGTCTCTTTAAAGACTTTATTTTTAAAAACTATCTATTTGTTTATGTAACTGTATATATCACCTTTTTTTGTCTCTTTCAAGCCCATGTATATTTTACACACATTGTAAACTATTACATCTGAATCTGTCTTATTGTGAACCTATTGCTTTAAACTGCAGCATTCTAAGACTGAAACATTTCGCTGCTGTGGCTGCTGGCTCCACCCACCTCAGCTTCCCAACAGGGCGGTGGTACAGTTTACCTCCAGCTCTGGGTCTGGAGCCATGTGTACCATCAAGAAGCAGTGGATCTATGCTTTTATCAAGGCAGCATGTAGCCCAGAAACCTCTTTTTTGTTTTTTTAAACTAGCAAAAACTATATCCAATATGCAGCATACTGCGAAGTTTGGAGACACCTCTGTGTAACATAGCATAGGTCAAGCCCTCACGCATGCCACAAACCCCACCATAGAGTAGCTCAAACATGCAGGCTGCTCCTGACTTGAGAGAGACAACTAGGAAGCTGTTTTTAGCTCCATTTTAGAACCTTTTTTCTCAGGTTTTAGGTGGAAACTCTTGCCAACCCACTGGGCGCTCTTTTTTTTTAAACCACATTTAACATACAGAACATCCCACAGCAAGCATGTGTGGGGGCACAAATGCCACGGCACACGTGTGGAGGTAAGAGCATGGTCTGCAGGAATTGATGCTCTCTTTCCGCCATGAGGATCCCAGGTATTGAATTCCGGTTGTCAGGTTTGGCAGCCAGCACCTTTACCCACTGAGCCTTCTTTCTGGCTTGTCCTTCTCCTTTAGAGCTCACCTAGAGACCTCATGGATCTTTCTTATTCTTCAGTTAACCTTGGATTCCACTCCAGCTCTGCCAACAGGGGTGCTGCTCTTGGAATTCTTTTTTCCGAACTTGTATTTTGTTAGTTTTCTTCCTGCCAGTTCTGCTGCCTGTTGGATATGCATTCTAGCCCCACTATACCACAGCGGTGGTGCTCTGGGTGTCTTGAACTGAGCTCAGAAAAACACGTCCTTGGGCAGTTGTCTTCCAGCAAAGAACCTCTTAGTTCAGGGTCTCTCCTTCTAAAAGAATTTTGTTTTCACAAGATGGCGTCTTGCCCTCAGAGCACCTTTCTCATTATCTCCACGCAGACCATAAGGTTCCTCTCATCTTTTACATTTATTCATCTTAATTTTTTAAAAAAGATTTATTTATTTATTATGTATACAGTGTTCTGCCTACATGCAAGCTTGCAGGCCAGAAGAGGGCACCAGATCTCATTGTAGGTGGTTGTGAGCCACCATGTGGGTGCTGGGAATTGAACTCAGGACCTCTGGAAGAGCAGTCAGTGCTCTTAACCTCTGAGCCATCTCTCCAGCCCTCATCTTAATTTTTTATTATTCAGTTTTCATGTGTGTGTATGCCTGTTTTTTGCATATGTGTGGGTCCATGTGTATGTGTGTGTGTGTGCACATACACATGCCCCTTTGAACATAAAATATTTTTGCAATGTATAGCCATGAACTCATATTTATAAATACTGATTTATGCGGGAATCTTTTTTCTATTTTTTTTTAGACTTAATGTGTTGTGTATGGGTTTTCCATGTGTGTATGTTTGTGCACCATGTGTGTGCAATGCCCAAAAGCACTGAAGAGGGTGTTGGTTCTCCTGGAACTGGAGTTGTAGATATTGTGAACTGTCATGTGGGGGAAAGATAAGAAAAATACAAATAAAAACCTTTGTACATACTTTTATTTTTAATCTGTGTAATTTCTTTTTACTGGTTCTCTTTATTTCATGTAGATCTGAGTTACTCCTTTCATTTCTATCAACCTGAAGGAACCTTGAGGAATTTTAGGACATATTTTCTGGTGATGAATTTTCTGAGTCTTTACCTAGGAATGTCTTGATTTCTCCTTCAGTGTTTTGTTTGAGACAGAGTCTCACTATGTAGCCCCAGCTGTCCTGGAACTCACTAAGTAGACCAGGCTGGCTTTGGAAATCCAAATATCTACCTGCCCTTTCCTCCTGAGAGCTGGGATCAAAGGTGTGAGCCACCTTTATTTTGTTGGTGTCTGGTTTTAGCTGTACCATCCTTTAGGTTTCCCTCAAACTTGCTATCTAATCCAAGTTGGACTCCAATTCATTGTCTTCCCGCCTTTATCTCTTCATTGCGGGAATTACAGCTATGCAGCCCCTGTCTCCATTTCTGATAGGTGATTTTTCTGGGCATAAAATT
Organism: Onychomys torridus; assembly: GCF_903995425.1. NCBI lineage: Eukaryota > Metazoa > Chordata > Mammalia > Rodentia > Cricetidae > Onychomys > Onychomys torridus. The sequence goes on along the minus strand of NC_050444.1, from coordinate 63,649,526 downwards.
CCCCTCCAACATTTGAACTATATCTGATTTGCATGGCTTCTGATTATAGTTGGCTCCAAGCCTGACTGAAGTTGGATGCAATCTGTCCAGCTTTGGGTCTTTTCGTTGTCCCACACACCCACCTGGGATTACTCTTTTCCTTGTGCTGGGATTGAACAAGGCCTTTCTCATGCTAGGCAAGCACTCACCAATGATCTCCATCACTGAGCTTTTTGGGTATACATATTAATAAGTTCTCTCATCAAATTTGGGGTAGTTTTCAGTCATCCTTCTTCTTTCTCCGCCTCTTCTCCCCTCCTTCTAGTGCTAGGTTATCTGACCCAGGACTTTGCATATTTCTTCCCCTTCCTCTCCTGTTTCCAGATCTTCCATTATTTGTTTGGCTTGGTGGTTCACAGGTCTTAAAGGCTTTCTTCCCCTTTCTTTATTCTTTTTTCCTCTCCATTCTTCAAAGTGAATAATTTCATTGACCTAGCTTTAAGTTTATGGATTTTTGTCTATCTTCCTAAAATGTTAATATTCTTACCAAAATTTTCATTTCAGATATTGTATTTTTCAACTCCAAAATTTCAATTTGTTGACTTAAAAACTTGTCTCTCTGTATTTTACTTTCTTCTCCTCCTCCTCCTCTTCTCCCTGTCCTCTTTTTTTCCCTTGGTTTTTTGAGACAAGGTTTCTCTGTGTAGCCCTGGCTGCATGTTTTACTTTCTTACATGCATGCGTGTTTTGCTTGAATGTATGACTGTGTACCACATTCATGCAGTGCCTAAGGAAGCCAGAAGAGGGCACACAATCACCCATAGCTGAAGCTACAGACAGTAGTGAGCCAGTTGTGAGAGAGGGCATCTCTAACAGACAGCAGCTGTGGAGGGGCAGTGCTCAGGAGCAGAAAACTAGATGGGCTGGATGTGTGTATCACAGAGAGGGGCAGCTTTTCAGTTTCCTCTTTAGGAGGATATTGGAGATTTGGAAATTCGTTCATAGTCCAAAGAGGCCAAAGAGAAGGGAAAGGGAGGTCCAAGGAGGTTCGAGTCACAGTCAGATGTTCTAACAGCCAGAGAGCTGAGAGGTGTTCTGAAACTAAATGGGTGAGTGATTCCAATGACTAAGTGGTAAGATCCAGGGTAGCCAAGTCTAAAGACACACTGTCATACAAAATGGACAAATGATTGCTATAGTTGTCATTACAGAATCTCTCTTCTCTCTCTCTCTCTCTCTCTCTCTCTCTCACACACACACACACACACACACACACACACATACACACACACATACTGAAAAAATTGGTCAACATCCAGGAAACACTCCCTAGTTTCTTGACTTCCATAAGGTTCTTTCTTCCACTCCCCTCTTTTCCTTTTTCCCCTTTCTCCCCTATTGTGTGTGCGTGCCCGTGTGTGTGTGTGTGTGTGTGTGTGTGTGTGTGTGTGTGTGAGTGTGCATTCCAACAAAAGCTTATCTTACTACCTCAAATAGCCTGGTTTCTAGGATCTCAGGGTCCCATGCTCCCAGCAGAGTGTGTTCAGTGGAAACATGAAGACAAGACAATTTCCTAGGTCCTGTATGTCCACAGAGGGGCCAGAAGGAGGATTCTGGTCCAAGACATCCAGATCCTGAAGTTTTAGGTCTCAGGGAAGACACAAGATAATATTTAGCCCCAAGTGAAGAGACCAGGAGAGAATGGAGTAAGGATTATTCAGGGTGGGGTCTATTTCCACCCCACCCATAGCAGGCATCTTTGTGATCCAGACTCTCTGATTTGGGGAGTAGGAGGAAGAGCCTCCCACAGGAAGTGCCTCATGTCAGAAGTTGGGAGCCTTTGTCAGTGTTTCTGCTGCAGGATGAAGAGTCAGAGATGCCCAGTGTCCACCTGTGGGGGGCCAAGCCCAGCAGAAGGCAGCCATCCTTGTAGTATTGGGAACAGTGGTCTCAAGGTTGTTTTGGGCCTCTCCCCAGCCAGTAATGTGGCTGGCATACTTGAAGGTGGCCATTCCTATAACCACAGAGTTCCTTCTACCCAGACCCAAGGGAAAAGGCAGTGGCCTTTATGCAGTTGACCAGGCTCTGAGAAGTCAGAGTTGTCTAGCAGGGACAGGCAGGTCAGGACATCCTCAGGAAATGTGTGATTCAAGGAGCAGCAATGTGTTTAGTGCCTTTCAGGGAACCCAGATCCCCAGCCAGGCCCTGCCAGCACATTCTAGCTGCATTCTCTGTACCCAAACTTAAGAAAAACAAATTAATTTTATTATTTTTAAATAAGTCTCTTGGTGTGTGTGTGTGTGTGTGTGTGTGTGTGTGTGTGTGTGTGTGTGTGTATGCACATGAGTGCAGGTTCCTGCAGAGGCCAGGGTTGTCAAGTTTCCCTGAGCAGCTATGAGCTGCCCAATATTTATTTGTCCTGAGAACTGAATTTGGCTCCTCTGTAAGAACAGGAAGTGCTCTTAGCTGCTGAGCCATCTCTCCAGCCCACTTGGTGGCCAACCTTTGTCTTTGGGAGTGTGCCTGTTCTCATCAGTCAGAAAGTTCTCCATCCCCTCCAAGGAATAAAATGTCTTTAATTCAAAGAGAACCTTTAGACAAGTCCGTTCGTGCTCATGTTGACAGCGCTTCTGAAGAGGACAGGTTCTGTTTCTCACAGCCAAGGGTGTCTTCTTCCAGACAGTGGGGTTGTGGCTTCTAGCTTTGTTGTCTAGGGTGTATGTTCTGGAATTCCAAAAAGTCAGAGCTTACAGGAAGAAGGGTCAGCTTCGGCTTACACTGAGGTCGCTTGGCTTTTTTTGGGCGTGATCAGGGCTCTGGAAGGAGGCTGACAGCGCCACTGCATTCCTGCCTGCACCCCAGGGGCCCTGCTCCTGCTCAGAGGCCATATTTTTAAAATACTTTATTTTTTTCATAATACTGTCATTACAAAAAAAATACAAAAAACTACTATAAAAACATTCAGGGGCTTGTCAAAGTGAGAAAACCTAGAGACCCCACCCCAGGAGCGGCTGAAGCAGTCTCCTCTCAGCTCTTCACGGTTTGACTTTTACACAACTGTGGGAGTGGGGTGAGGGTCACACAGGCAGAAGGGGCTGGAAATCTCTGACACAGCCCCCAAGAAAGGTAAGAAATAAGTAGCTTCACATATCACAAAAGTGGGGTTTGGAAGTTTGGGGTGGCTAGGCCCTGAGTTCAGAGATGTGGGGAGAAACCTGTGACCCTGAATCTCTTCTTGGTGGGGAGTAGCTGCCACCTGACCCCAAAGCCCTAACTTTCCTGATGATGGCTGGGAGGTGGGTCCTGCCCCACCTCCAGCTGTCATGTTCCAGCCTCTTTTCTCCACCTGTGAACACTCCTCAGAGCAGCTGCGGGGACAGACCCTCTAACTCTGGGGTGTAGGCAGAACAGCTGTTGGGGAGGCTCCTTAGTGTTGGTTCACCTCCCTGTCCCAAAATGAAAAGTGTCTCGTGCTCAATGGATGGCCTTGTTCACAGGTAACGGACCTTCCCTTCCTATGTCTGCTCCTCTCGTCTCCCAGAGAGACACAGACCACTTTAGGCGAGTGCTCCATGTGCATGAATACTTGTGGGATAGCCTTGGACACTACAGACCTGAGGGAGGGGTGTCCTTTCTGTCCTCTTTCTCCAGAAACAGGAGGAAGCCAAAGGGAAGGGAGAGGGAAGGTGTCAGCAAGGCTGAGAGGGGAGGACATGCTATTTACAGGCGTGGACAAGGACTCTAGATCTTCAAGTAGTACTCAAGTCACTCTCCAGCCACTGGAGTGGGAACTGGACTCGAAGCTAGTGACAGAAAGTTGACCCCTGGCCTGGCCTAGCTCTCCCACCTCCCTACCATTCCCCCAAAGCAGCCCAGCTCTGAAAGGGGTTGGGGACAGGAACAGTTTCCTGAAAATCAGTGGCTTATTATTATTATTTTTTTTTTTGCATTTTAGAAAGGTGCCAGTGTCCGGTGGGCATCCAGCTGGGTCCACATGAGATGGGGTGAGTGTGGGGTATTGCTGTGGCAGGCTCCAGACTGGCCAGGGTGGAGCCTAGGAGCAGGGGAGGTGCTGCTTAAGGATCTGCCGTGTCTGCGGTGGTAATCTGTCAGGGAACCGGACTTTGAACTCAACAATGAGGTCTCCCCGCTGAGTGGGCACCTTGGGGAAGGGGAGGCCCTCCCCTCGGAGTCTCTTCACGGTGCCCGGCTTGATAACATCGTTGCAGGGCAGAGGGATCACGCGGCCATCAATGGTAGGAATGTTCACGGTGCAGCCACACAGCGCCTGGGGAAGATACCTCAGAGTGAGGAAAAGGGAGGCAGAGTGGAGAGAAAGGATGTACACGGGGTGGGTCAGAAAGGAAAGGAAAGAGATGCTTCCTACACACACACACACACACACACACACACACACACACACACACACACACACACACGCCCTACCTCCTTGAGGCTGATGAGCGCACTGTAGAGCACATTGGTGCCATCTCGGCGGAAGTGTGCATGAGGCTTATCTTTGAGCACGAAGACAATGTCGGCTGGGATGTTGTCAGGTGTGGCATCGCCCTCTTTGGGGAAGGTGATCTTGGTACCTTCCTTCCAGCCGCGCTTGATGACAATGTGCAGGATTTTGTCCTCGGTGCGCACAGTTCGCCCATCAGGGTTGAGGCGCCGTCTTGTAATCTTCATGCGCTTAGTGGAGCCATGGTAGATCTCCTCCAGGGATACCCGAAGCTCATGCACCACAGGGGGGTCCTGCACCTTGCGCCGGGGGTACAGTGGTTCTGGGGCTCGCCTTGGACCCCTGCTCAAGCCATTGAAGCCAAAGCGACCAAAGGCACCAAATGGGTCCTCATCTTCATCCACATCCATGTCATCTGGGTCAAAGCCGCTGAAGGGCCGAGGGGAGCGGCTGCTGGCAAAGAAGATATCGAAGGGGTTGGAGCCACCAAAGAAGGAAGCAAAGGTGGCATGAGGGTCCCCATGAAAGGTGTAGTGAAAGGAGCCACCGGAGCCACCTGAAGTACCACCGCCGGTCTTGAGGCCTGAAGGGGAGGAGAAGTTAGGGGCAGTGTGGTCCATCCTGGCCCCATCCCAGAATCTTTCCTTTGCCGCTAAGCTGCCAGTTCCTGGGTCTAGATAAAGAAGCAATCTTTAACTCCCACAGAGAGGGCTAGACTAACAGAGTGAGAAAAGCTTTAGACAGACTAACATCCACTCAGTTAACTCCATACTTAGGAATACGTATCTGGGCATGGTGGTGCATGCCTGTAATCTCAGTACTCAAAAAATTGGCCAGGGGGACAGAGATTCAGGCTAGTCTGGACTGTGTAGTGAGACCTTGTCTCACAAAACAAACCCAAACAGCCTGCACCTTGAGATTCCCTCAAGCTAGTTCGCCAGTAAGTGGAAAAGGGGGGACTGGGGCTTAGGAGATGGCTTCTGTTACACCATCATTCCCACTTACTCAGTCCAAACATGCCTCACAAAAGCTTGGGCAGCTGGCCTCCCGTCACATGACAGGCTATACCTGATCCCCAAATCTATGTTGACTTCCCAAGATACCCAGGACTAGAGACAAACAGACAGGGTTTGACCACAGAGGGGTCTAGTATGAAGTGTGGACACAATCCAGGAGGAACTTTGCTTTGATTCTGCTCCAACAGGAAATCAAGAGGTCTCAAAAAACAAGGAAGCTCATGGACATGGAAATGAGGAACTATTTTTCTATTAAAAAAAAAAAAAATACTCCAGCCGGGTGGTGGTGGCGCACGCCTTTAATCCCAGCACTTGGGAGGCAGAGGCAGGCGGATCTTTGTGAGTTCGAGGCCAGCCTGGTCTACAAAGCGAGTCCAGGACAGCCTTCAAAGCTACAGAGAAACCCTGTCTCGAAGAAACAAAAACAAAACCAAAACAAGCAAACAAACAAAAAAGTCCAATTACTTTATTTCCATGCTCTGAGCCCATGTTGCAGTTTCAGGGACTGCTATTCACGTGTTGTACAGACAGAGGCTACACTGGACCAGCTTCCCCAGGGTAACATCACACCAGCCCTGCATCCCACATCTAATGTGGAGCAACCACCACACAACAATGGGCTGGGGCCCTGCAAGGGGCGACCCCAGATGGTCTCTCTGGAGTTGGGTCTTGTCTATGGGACTCAGATTGCTGGTAGGTGTGTGATGGAGTAGTGGGAAGTATGGCGGAGGGGATTAACACAGACTGATCCAAAATATATAGATTCAGGCTGGGGGAAGGGCCCCTCTCATTGAGACTTATTTTTGGGGAGAGAATCTAGGGCTTTGTGCACTTTAGGCAAGTGCCCTAGCACTAGGCTATATCCTTAGCCCTCTTTGAGGCCTTTTGTCTAAAATTTCTTTTGGCCTTGGGTATCTGGGCCTAAATTAGCCTCTTATTTCATGGGACTACAAGGACGGGTTTGGATTTCATTACAGAGGGCAAGTAAGTAGCAGGCATTTGGGGCTTGTGGCAACTGCCTCTTAACCCCTCCCCTAAGTCTTGGGTCTGTTCTAATTCCTGTTGAAGCAAGTTTGCAAAGCCAGGCAGAGCTCCTGAGAGAGCAGGAGGCTGGACTGATGACAAGAGGGGGAATTCTCACCGCGGGGATTCCTGCTGTACCACCCCACCTCACTTCAAGCAGAGAACAACTTGTCCCAAGCCAGAGCTGTACACGGACTCTGTGCACAATTGTTCTGGCTGGCTGTTGAGGAAGAGGGAGGGTAGACAGAAATAGAACGGACTTTCCAAGGCTGTTTCTCCCTCCTCCAACCCAGAGGTCTTCCCTGGGCCAAAGTGCCCATGATCTACACCAGAACCCAGGGGCTTCTAGGGTCCAGCTCTGGGTGTTGCCTTCCTTCACTTGGGCTTGGTCGTGTGTGGGGAAGTTTCTGGGTAGCTTCTGCAGTTCCTTTCCTAAAAGGTTAGGCTAAGTGCAGGATTGGATGGCAGGATTGGATGCACTTCTGAGACAGGCCACACGGAGGCAGGGTGCCTGCATAGAGGTACTGCCTGCCTTCTTTCCCTGCTCCCATCCTCCCTCCTGAGCTGGGAGAGTGCTAGAGATTGGAGCAGGTGCCCAGGCTCTCTGAGAACTGGCAAGTCTAGGAACGACCAGGGAAAAATGGAATGCGCTCACAGCCTAGAGACTAAAAAGAGGGGGCTGGGAAGACGGGGCACGGGGAGGGAGCGGCAGAGATGAACAGAACACAAAATGAAGAGGGGACTGAAGGAACATGCCCTTCAGCCTCTGCTTTTAATCAGGCATACTACATGCCACTAGCCCGGTTCATTCTGAGCACACTCTGGGGAAGGTGAAGAGGAGGACAGTGTGAAGAACAGTGGATGTCCCCAGGAGGAAGGGCAGGTCTTCCCGGGAAGGAGAGTCCTCAGCTGTGACAATGTCTCTTAATATAGCCTGACAGGTGCCTGTGGCTGGCGGGTGGCAGGCGGGCCCCGAGGGGCAGGCCCAGAATTAGCAGCTACATCATGCCCGTGGGATGTGCTGGGCGGAGCCACGCTCTCAGAGGCTTTATTTGGGCCTTTCCTGCTGCCCACCCTGTGCGTGTCCACCAACTGCTCCAGGGAAGGGTATAAGATACCTGAAACATCTCCCCTGCCACTCCTGGATCCCTGCCACTTCCTCTGGGAGGCAAATCTCTGTTCTGTTGGCCTGAAGTGGCCAGGGATTGGGGGATAGTGGCAACAACCATTTCCACTCAGAACTCTAGTGGTTAATTCCCTGGCTGATCAAGAGCCAGACTTTTATGCTGATGAATGTAAATGCCGTCCTCACAGAGTCCCAGGCTCCCTCTCCCCAACCTTTCAGACAGCCAATGAGCTGCAGGGACTCCAGTCAGGACTAATAAGGCTGGGAAGGAAGGAAGGTGGGAGGGAGGAGGCCTCTGGCTCAGACTCCAGCCTCTCTGGGGCCAGAAAGGGCCACGGGATGGGGAAGGAAGATGGGGAAGACAGTGAGCTGTGACCAGGTAGAGAACGACTGGGCTGCTCTAAGGAAACTTGCCTCCTCCAACCCCACCATGAGAACTGGCTTGCCCAGGGCTCCAGAGAAACTCGGGGGTCCAGGTTTGGGCTTCTGGACCACCTTCTTACCTTCCTCCCCATACTGGTCATACAGGCTCCGTTTCTTAGGGTCACTCAGCACGTCATAGGCCTCAGCAATCTCTTTAAACTTCTCCTCAGCGTTGGGTTCCTTGTTCTTGTCTGGGTGGTATTTCAAGGCCATCTTCCGATAGGCTTTTTTGATCTCATCCTCATTGGCCCCTGACGGGATCCCGAGAATCTTGTAATAATCTTTTCCCATCACAGCCACTGGACCGGTGCTTGGCTCCTTGTTTCTGAAAGAACCCAGGTCCAATCTTTGGTGCCTTGTTCTCTACAGCCCAGCTCCACTCCTGATGATCCTGTAATCCTTAAGTGACTCCCTGTATGACCTTCAATAGGTCATGCCTATTCTCTGGGCCTCTATCTCCCCATCTGTAAAATGAAAGTTTTGGGCTAGATGCTGTCTGTCTTCCGGTTCTAACATGCTAGGACTCCGTGAGCCCTTTCTCAGCTTCTGGCTGAAGATTGTGGCCCGCTTCTTGGGTCTAGGCTGAGGCCCAGGCCCTTGGGCCAGCCTGGGAACCCTTGAGAGGCCCTTCTGAGTGAGATGGCACCGTGGACTGACAGACTCACACACAGAAGCTAGCGAAGGTCAGTGTACTGAGTGAGGTCACCCGAGCCTCATAGACCTCCCTACGCCACACCCCAGGCATGGGGCCTGGACTGAGGACAGTGGGGCAGCAGCCCAGGACGGGGAACAGGCTCGAGTCTTCAGCCAGCTGAACCAGGGTATGGGAATTTGGAGTCTGGATCTCTCTGCCCTTGCCCCCCCCCTCCCCCAGGCTATGCTATGATCACGTGTGACTCAGATCACAGAGTGACTCACAACCTTTGGAAACTGCTGTTCCTAACACCTTCATTAGCAAGGGGGGGACACTGTCTATCCCCCAACCAGGGTAACAGTTGCCTCTACCAAGGATCCTTCCAAGGATCTACACACTGAAGTGTGAATACATGTCTATGCTGCCCAAGCACCAATGGCAGTGAACAGAGGCCCCAGAGATGAGGCTTTCTCAAAGCCTAGGAGTCAGGAGACAAATAGACATGAACCACTGTGTCCTAAATACCTATGCTGCAAGCCCCTCCTCTATCTGCCCTATAGTTTAGGATCGGACTCTGCACCAGCCTTATACTCCTCTGGTAGTCCCTTCTAAGTGGGGTTCAAGGACATCACCATGGGGCTCTGATCCTTCCACTCTAACCTGCTCTCATCAATGGATATGTGGATGATATGAAGGGAGGGAACTCCAGGGAGTGGCCAGATGCCGTTCTTTAGCCTTTTGGAGGTGTAGCCAACCCTTGTCAAAACAGGGAAAACCAGAGTCTTTCTCGCAATGTTCTGGCAGTCACAGCTGAGGCTTGCTTCTCTGCCCCTGACTACTTCACAGTAGTGAGATGTACAAGGTGTCCTGGCGGGGCTGTGACACTCAGGGGGAAGCCTCTGGGGCCCCAGGTAGGCAGGGAGAATGACCTTAGCCGCTGCCCCTTCAGGGCCTGCTGCAGGTGGCTGGGTTGACTCATGGTTCTGGGAGTCACCTCACTCTGACAAAGAGAAGGCACCATAAAGGCGGGTACTCCCCCACCTCCCCACACCAGCATGTCACGCCTGTGGGGGAGACTGGAGTTGGGGGAGGCAGAGAAGAAAGAGCATCTGGGGGAGAGCAGCCATTTTCGGAAGCGGCATTAAGAGCAGTCTGAGAGGGAGATGGGGTGGTCTGCCATCTTTGTCTCAGCCTACACTTTCTTTACCCCAGGATTGAAAGAAACCTAGGACAGCAACAGGGTGCCAGAGAACTCCAGCAGCTTCTAGGCAGGGGCAAGTGGCATAGCTTGCCAGCCCCCCCCAGCTTTTTGTGGTCCCTCATTACCTCTCCACCACTGCCAGCTTCCTCTCTGGCACCCACCTGCTAGCTGTTCTCCACCCATAACTCTCTGGCCTCCACAGACACAGGGCAAACTCTGAGGACCTGCCTCCTCTCCCACCTTTCCACCCCCCTCCCGTCCCTCCCCACCAGCCACGTGGCGGGATGACAAAGGAGCCCCATGGCATGGCTCTGCCTTTGATGAGGAATGAGGACTATGTTAAGGGAGAGCTGGGAATGACAACAGTGAGGATAAATAGCAAACGGGACTGGGAGGAGAGAGGGCCCTGACAGGAGATGAGAGATGACAGGAGGAGATGGCTGAAGTGGAAGACAGGTGACTGATTGAGACGGAGAACTGAAGAACTGAGATATTGGAGATGTGTGTGGAAACAGTTTGAGAGAGGTGGATGATACGAGTACAGTTCATTCAAACGTGCAGGTGAGGGCAGAGGATGTCCCGGGATGAGATGAGGATGCCAGGGAGGGAGGGAGGGAGGGAGGAGGCAGTGCAGGCAATGGCTGATGTGGAGAACTGGACTCCGCATGGGTATGAGTGCCCTTCTCAGGAGGGACTTACCGAAACTTTACAAACCCATTCAGCGTCCACGCTCGAAGTTTTAAGGGCTCCAGCTGAATTTTAAACATCAAGCTGGCTAAGAAGTCTTCTCCCCAGAAGTGTGGGAAGCTCCGGAAAGCTCCTCGAGCCTGTAGTGGGGGTGCTGCTGGGGGTGGGCAGGAGAGCGCTGTGCGCTTGAACATGCCCAGCCAAGCCCCTCACCTCTGATCGCTCCACCGGAGCCTGCTTGGGACGCTGTAGCTCTGGAAGCCACCTCCTCAGATTCTCGGAGGCACTTGCCCAGCAAGGCCTGTGTCGTGCCGCAGGCAGGCAGGCAGGAGCCGGACCTGATCCCCAGGTCCCGAGTGGAGGGAGAGGGTCCAGCGGCCACCTGCCCTCGGGTACAGCAGCGTTGGCTGGACGTGAGTGGCTGTATGGCTGGGTGACAGTGAGGTGTGCTTGTTGAGTGGCAGCGTGTGTACCTGTGACAGGTGTGACAGCCAGGGCCCGAGAGGCAGTGAGCTCCCCTCGCCTCTCCGGGGAGGACCCAAGCCCAATCCCCGAGAACCTACTCAATGAAGTCACTGACGGGGAGTCTCCTCCCCCGCAGATGGGCGGGGAGGGGCGGGGCAGAGCCGAGCCTGGCCCGGACAAAAGGCGCGGCGGGGAGAGGAAGGAAGGGGGTTCGCGCGGGGGAGGGGGTCGGTGATGTCACCTCAGCTGGCCCGCTGGCCTGCCCAGAAACGCCTCCGCCCGGCGCAACCCAACCCGACCCGACCCAGCCCGACCCTCTTCGCAGACACCCAGCCCCTGGCAGACCCCAGCTTCCAGGGCCCGCACCCCTAGAGCAGAGGAGCCCGTGGACCCTCGGTGTCCCAGCACCCCCCACCCCGACCCGGACCTGTCTTCTCGACGCCCCACTCCCGGGACCCCCGAGGCCTCGCTCAGCGCCCTCACCGGAGAGGAGCTGCGGGCGCCGCCGCGGTCCTTCTGTCAGCCGCTGCCCCCTCCCCCGGCTCCGGCTCCGCCGCCTCCTCTCGGGACAGGAGTCGCCTGCCCGCCGGCCGCAGACAGCGGGACCGGGAGCCCGCCCCCACGGCTCCGCCTCCGCGCTTCCCATTGTACCGTCTGCCCGTCACTCAGCCCAGACCCTGCTGTGATTGGACACCTTTCAACGAGCGTCCGGGGGGGATAGCCACCCCTTCTCCGCCCCTGTCACCCGGCCACACGCGCACACATTCCGGGCAGCGATTGGTGTGGGTGTGATTGGTGCCCTCCGGGATCAATCAACCACACCTCTTCCCCATCTCGTCGTGTCATTGGTGAAAAGGACAGAGGGCGGCAACTCCAGGCGCCCTTTGATTTTATTGGCTTGTCCCTGTGACTTCGACCCAAGCCAGTGGGGCAACTATATTAGTCCAATCTCCAGTGTGAGGTGAGACGTGCTGGCCACCGCTCGAGTCCAGCGAGAGCCTTCTGGAATGAGTGCAACCTCAAAGACAGCCCAGTAGGCAAACTGCGCTCACCAGTTGGCGGGGACACCAGGCATTCTTTCCTTTCTTCATTTAGGAGGGTCGAAAGCGAGAGAGGACAGGGCACCGGGGGAGGTGTAGCCTCTGGACCAGTGCCAAAATGTCATCTCTCCTTACCTGTCTTTTAACAAATTGTGAGCCAACCCGACTTGGCCTGGTTTAGCTTTACCTTGTCTAGATCTGGGGCTGACCTGACATGGTTTAACTGTAACACAGAACAGACCAGCATAGACCCGAGAGTCTAAGTGCCCTGGCGACCTCCCCTCTGCACTGGCAACTGGTAACTCCAGGGGTGACATCTTCATGATCCTCTGTCCAGCTCCCTTCCATCTTCCCTTGACGCTGGCTGCTGGCCGCTTCTCAGCCGCTGGGAGTCCACAGCGCCCAGTTCAGAGCCCTCATAGACAGCCCTTCTTCATCATCTCTGTCTTTAAGTCCTTTTCCTTACTCCTATGATAGCTGGCCTTCCCTCACCCCAATATTCTGTCTTGCCCTGTATCTTTCTGACTTTTTTCTCCTTTTGTCTTGTTCTTAATTCATCTCTCTGTTTCTGTGGCCTGCAGTATCATAGCACATAGCTCTCCCTTTAACCCTTGACCTCAGCTTTTCACGGTCCTCTTTCTTGACATCCACATACACTGTCACCTCTGCCCCCCAGCCCCCAGTAAATCATTAAATCTCAGCCCCAGTGTCCCCGATACTCAGAGCAGGCGGGGCTGCGGAGGCGGTCGCCAGCGGAAGCCGCCGCTCCAGCAGACACTGCGCTTGGCGCCCACGTTACTGTCTCCCAGGCCCATCTGTGCTGGAGGGAGCGGGGGTGGGAGGGGGTAATCTGGGGGTGAAGAGGGGGAGGGGGCTCTTGGGAGATTTGGTGACAAAGAAAAGGCCTGAGAAAATGCTCTCGCCTCTCATTCTTCGTCAGTTTCAAGAGACAGATTTAGACACCTACGAGGCCACGCGAGCTGGGTAGAACTGTAAACTGAGGCTTGGAGTACCTAGGCCCAGATAAGAGCAGGAGAGGGGTCTGGGCATTTGGTGGCAAGGTCTACATATTCTTAACTACCTGCCTCTTCCCAGTGCTCCACCCGGGACTCTCTCGGAGTGTAAAGGAATTTGAGTTAGCATGAGAAAAGAAGTTAGGGTGGAAAGAGGAAGTGGGGTAGAAGAGAGCAGAAGGTGGGAGATGATGGCGTGATCAGTACGGGGAGCCAACAGGTATCTGGCTGAAGGAGGTGGGCTGGGAACTGGAAAGGGGCCAGAAGACAGGGTGGGAGGCAAAGAGGAAATGAGGGGGTGAGATGGGCCGGGGCGGAGATTGTAGGAGCACTGAAATGGGACAGAGAGACCAGAGGGGGAACAGACAAGGCAGTGGTGAGGAAGTGGAGCAATGTGGCATGGAGTTGGGGAGTGTGGGAAGAGGGGGACCGGAAGTAGTACTGGCTCCTACAGTTTGGGGGCTCTCCCTATCCTGCCTCCTGTCTTGAGGGGCCCCAACTGTCAGCGCCTATGTTGCTTTCTAAGTCTGCCTCTTGCGTTCCCAGCCTGGTCCACGCCAGCACAGAGGTCGAGTTTAGTCACCTGGCTCTGCAAAGCTGTGGGCGTGGCCTTCAGGGACTCTACCTTTGTCCCTAAGGACTCTAGCCCCCTTAGAAGTGGGGCCCAAACGCCATTATTTGCCTGGATCGCTACTGTGGCCTTCTGCCCTGCTGTTCTGGGCATCTGAACAGAGTACTTTGCAGTGCAGCATAGTCCGTAAGAAGGTGAGCACTGGAGCCAGTCAGCTGGGTGACCTTGTGAGGCCACTTGCCACCTCTGTGCCTCATTTGTTCTTGGCAAATGGACCAAGTAGTGGAAGCTCACAGGACTGTTTTGAGGGTTAATTAAGGTGACACATGTAATGGCCTTCGTTCTGAGCTTGGCATGCGATTAATGTCCAATCAAATTAACACTGTGTGTTCGGGGCTATCTGGGTGTGTGAGTGCAACCCCACACGCGTGTGTCTGATTGGGAGTTATTTACCGTTGTAGTCATGATTCCATTTGTAAGGGTGTATCTGCACAGTTATTTTTGTGTGTAGTGTGCCTGGTTCTGTACTTGGTATAGGTATGTGGCTTTGTATCCACACACATGTATGGTTCAATAAATGGCTGTATAGGCATGTGGCTACATGATAAAGAGTGAGGGGAACATGTGGCTATTGACACCATTTCTGCCAGTGTATGTACGCATCTGTGATCGTGTTGGCTCCAAACACCCCCGCTTGTCCTCCCTCCTTGTGGAGACGTCATAACCCTAGGTGTCCCTCATTTTCTCACCCTGAGGGAACCGGAACCTGTGGGCAAGGGGATGGGGGTGGGTGCCAGTGAGGGGGTGTTTAAGCAGGAGCTCATGTTCCCTCCCAGACTGTGTATGGGAGGGGGAGCCCCTATCTTGCACATCCCAAATCCTCCAGAGGAAGTGCTTCCCCCCTTGGCCTGTTCCTAGTTCCCTGTCTTGTCACCATGGCAGCAGTTGCCAGGGGCTCCCATGGTTGCTAAGATCTGGAGGTGGGAGGATACCAGGCCCTGTTGCTAGTAGAAACAGAATCCTGGAGGCAAGGAAGACTACCCCCACAGCTGCCAGCTCTATGCAGTGACAGCATCGGCTCTTGGGCTGCCCCTTTCCCCAAGTTGAACCTATGATTTGTATGTGCAGTGTGATGTGTGAGGAGGCTTTAATATGAAGCTGGGGCTGAGGAGAAAGGGGGAACTGCAGTCTGCCCCATCACCACTTTTAAAGGCAGCAACTCCTGAGAAACTAGAGGCTGCCTTATTTAGTTTCTCATCTCCCCTACTGGTCCCCTGGGTGGCATCCATGGCCAAGTTCTCCAGTGACTGGCTACTCATCATGTGATGTTTCACCTAGGCATCCTAATGGTGCTTTGAATGCAGACTGACTCCTTCCTATGGTCAGACTCTTAGCATCTCATTTGATACATGCTTCGTGCTGACATATGAACAAAGGATTGGCCCCACACTGAGTCCCAAATTTGGCATTTGCTTGAGACACTGACTCTAGTTTTAATCTTGGCCAAAGGAATCCCTTGAATCCAGCCTCAGCCTCAGCTTACTTCCTAGATACAGTTAAGCCCTAATTTTAACGCTAGATGCATGAACTCATTGTGATTTTAACTTTTTGTCTTTTTTACTGATTGAGCACTGAGCAGCAATTTAACTCCCTGGGATGTGTGGACATCTCCTTTGGCTTCTAAGCCGAAAGTGATCAGTATCCTTGGGATTTTTTTCTTTCTTTTTTTTCATTTTTCTTTATTAAGAAATTTTCTACTCACTTCACATGCTATCCACAGACCCCCCCTCTCCTCTCACCCCCAGACCCCTTTCCCAAGCCACCCTCACATCCCCCAAATCAAGGTCTCCCATGGGAGTCAGCAGAGCCCAGCACACTGAGCCTAGGCAGGTCCAAGCCCCTTCCTACTGCACCAAGGCTGTGCAAGGTGTCACATCATAGGCACCAGGTTTCAGAAGCCTGCCCATAGACCAGGGACAGATCCCGATTCCCCTGCCTGGGTGCCCCCCAAACAGTTTGAGCCAAACAACCATCTTCCGTATCTCAAGACCCAGTTATACCACTCTTGGGCATATACCCAAGGAATGTTCAATCTTACCATAAGAACACATGCTCAAGTATGTTCATCATATCAGCATTATTCATATAGCAAGAACCTAGAAACAACCTAGATGTCCCTCAACTGAAGAACGGATAAAGAAAATATGGCTGGGCTGGAGAGCACCGACTGTTCTTCCAGAGGTCCTGAGTTCAATTCCCAGCAACCACATGGTGGCTCACAACCATCTGTAATGAGATCTGGTGCCCTCTTCTGGCCTGCAGGGATACATGCAGACATTACACTTTATAATAAATAAATAAATAAATCTTAAAAAAAAAAAGAAAATGTGGTACATATACACAAGTACTACTCAGCAGTAAAAAACAATGACAGCATGAAATTTGCAGGCAAATGGATGGAACTAGAAAATATCATCATGAGTGAGGTAACCCAGACTCAGAAGGACAAACATAGTATGTACTCACTCATAAGTGGATACTAAATATGAGGGAAAGGATGGCCAGACTGCAACCCACAACTCCAGAGAGGCTAGCTAACAGGGAAAGACCCTAGGAGGGACACATGGATGACCCTGTGAAGGAGAAGTGGATGAGATCCACATGAGTACACTGGATAGGGGGTGGGTGGCAGAGGGTGAGGAGTGGGAGATGAGAACAGGAGGGTCAAGCTGGATGGAACAGGGACAGAGTGGGAGGGCAGGGAGGAAGATACCATGATAGATGAGGACATCATGGGAATAGGAAGAGGCAGGGTGCTGGGGAGGTTCTCAGGAATCCACAAGGTTGACTCCACCTTGGAGTGATGGCAGTGGTCCAGAGGGTGCCTGGACCATTCTATTCTGGTGACCAGCCTAGCAAATAATCTAGCTGTCATCATAGAGCCTTTGTCCAGTAACAGATGGAGGCAGATGCAGAGATCCAAGGCCAGGCACCGGGCAGAGCTCTGGGAATCCAATTGATGAGAGAGAGGAGAGATACTGCAGGCGAGGGACGTTGAGATCATGATGGGGGGGGGGAACGTGCAGAGATGACTGGCCACACTAGTGGAGGCCCATGAACTGTGGACTGGTGGCTGTGGAGCCCCCATGGGACTGGACTAGGCCTTCTGGATACCCTTGGGATTTGAAAGAGTAATTTCTCACTTTAGGATGAGATGGCAGTTCTAGAGATGGCCAGCAGAGGGTGTGTAGCATGAGATTCTCAAGAGCCTACCAGTGAACTAAGGAAATTTTTGTTTTTTGATACCTAAACTTTAAAGTCATATGACTGTTTGAGCTTACATATCTATGTTCAGATCATCTGGAATAAGGGCTGGGGAGGTACAAGAAGGTGCTTAATGTGGACTGGCCCCTGGGGTGTCAAGAGGATTCAGTACCTTATCAGGTATCGCTCTCTGAGACTCAGCACTTTTGTCTCATGTTTTGATGGCTTCACTGCCCTCCCTGGTGTTCAGTCATTCTTTGGTTCTGTTGAGAAGAACTGTATTTTCTCAACGTTCACCTCTCATTTAGGCTCTGTGTAGGGAAAAGGGGCTGGCTAAAGAAACCCACCCTGACCCTGGAGCCTAGAATTAGGGAAGGATGGCTCAGATAAGGCCAGTGAGAGAAACACAGTTTTGCTCAGATCAGAGCCATCTCTGCCCCTGTCCAACTGACTTGTGAAATCAACCAATCACAGAGCAGGACAGCAGAATCCTGGCCCTAGGGATTACACTCTTGGCCCCTAGAATCAGTCAGTGAAAGAAATGTGCCCTGGCCTTAGAGGTAGTGTCAAAAAGCCAAGAAAAGCCAGTGAAAGAAACATAGTTTGGCCCTGAAATCAGGGCTATCTCTGCCCCTTGCTCACAAAACTGGCCAATTCCTGGGCAGGAAAAACAACAACAACAACAACAACAAAACAAAAACAAAAACAAAAACAAGAAACTAACCAATCACAGTTGACTCTGCCCTCTAGACATCCTATATAAACCACCCTGCCCGGTCAGTTGTGAGTTGTTTTCCCCACCCTGGTAGAGGCAGCTACTTTCCTGGACTCCTTCTTTCCAAATAAACCTCTTTCTCAAAAGAGTTTTGGGTGAAGACTCTCATTCACTGGTTCACAGAAGAACCTTGCTAAGATGTCCCATAGTGGACTGAGCAAGAGGGAGCTGAACAAAAGAACTTTGCTAAGATGTCCCACAGTGGACTGAGTAAGAGAGAGCTGGTAACACTGAGCCGGAGATTGTGGCTCTCCAGGAGAGGAGCAGGATTGCTGTGTCCTGCGGGGAGACCATCCCCATCACACCAGAGTCAGGATACCCTTCCTTGCTGAAGCAGTTCCAGGCCTGACTCTTCTGAGAAGTCAGAAAAATTTCCTTTCCAAGGTTGGGCTGTTTCTTTGCAGTCCCAGCCGTCAGAGCTGTGCTAAACAGCTTCAGGTGTCTGGGACACCTTCAGGGCAGAGCTCTTGTTCTGAGTAGCTCGAGGTGTCCGGGATACCTTGCCCTCTAGGGCTGAACTGTCTCCTTGCAGTTTCAGCCATCGATTTACTAACATTTTAGTGCTGAAACCTGAGTTTTTGCAGCTTACTTACACTCTGTCCTTGAGTCGACTCCAGCTTTATAGGTCCCATTGCCAAGTATCAGCTTTGCTCACGTTCGTTCACCCTCTCCAGGATTCACGCCTTTCCGGGCTTTTTATCCGTCTTGTTTGACTCCAGCCATTCAAGGCTTTCAGTCTGTGCTTGTTCCAGGAGTGCTGGAACATGAACAAGGCTTGAACAAGATAGCTTGCCTCCTTCCCTGACTAGACTTACTTCTTTCCATGTAGCCTTAGGTTGCACTGATTTTTTTTTTCCTCTTTTGGTAGTTAACTCATATAGATCACTCATACCAAGTTAAAACCATAAGCTCTTTTTTGCCCCTGAGCTGCTGATTCATCTCTGGTCTATTATTATTTTGAAAAAAAAAAAAAAACCTTGAAATAAGTTAAATAAAAACATTTTTTTATGATACTTTCTGAATTTGAGGGCAATCTTTGAACCTGGAAGTCTCTACATTTGATGTTTACTTAAAGTGAGAACAAAGGACCGACAGTCTCCAGGGAGCTGTGACTTCAGCACTGTGGACAGAGACCACTGGCGGTTCCTCCAGCTCCGCCTGGACAGCAGGGGTTGGAAGAAGACGTGGGGCCTCAGAGGGAACTCTGGGCCTTCGAGGGAACACAGGGTCTCAGAGGGAACACAGGGCCTAAGAGGGAACGAGCATCCAGCTGCTTGCTCAGCGCCTCTCCTCTACCAACCTCATTCTGCTTTTTCTATCAGCTCAGAAGGCAGAAATGACAGGGACTGTTCTTTGGCTGTTTTACAGACCCAAGGAACCCCTGGAAAAAGTGGAGTTGGGGAGAACACTGAGTTTAACTTGATGTCTAGAGAATTGAGCAGCACTGTTTCTCTTTGGGAAACGACCTTCTCGGCGGGAGACAGAGGGAACATACAGAGCAGGACAGGTGGAAGTTTGTGTGGAGGTGGGGTTCCAGCAAGCCCTGGGAGCGAGTGGCAGCTGGTGAGGGTCAGGGTTCTAGCAGGGATTAACCCTCCAGCTAGCACTGCTGAATGTAGGGAAGGGACACTTGGTTGTTCATGGAGACACAGAATTTTAATATTTAAAAATTGTTTCTTTTGTGTGTGAATGCATGCCTTGACATGTGGAGGTCAGAGGGCAACTTCCGGGAGCTGGTTCTCTCCATTGGCAATGGGGATTGAACTCAGGTCCTCAGGCTGGTCAATAGTGCCTTCGTTCTCTGAAGCAATCTTACCAGCCACAGATCTAGTTTTTATGCCTTTTGCTACCCTGATGCGCAGCTTCCCCGAGTCTGGAGATTAGAAGGCGAGTCTGGAGATTAGAAGGAACTCCTGTGATGTCATCAAACTTCCAGAGTAGGGCGGACACTCTCTGCCCTATGGGAACACCCCAGAGAGGAGAGGCATGGAAGCTGGTGAAACGTCTGTAATGTGGCTACAAGTCCGTGTCCAGGTCTATTCTGAGGAGTACAGATGGGAGGGAGGTGCTAGATTACACTGCAACACACACACACACACACACACACACACACACACACACACGCACATGCACACACACGCATGCACACACACGCACACATACACACACATATGCATGCACACACACATTTGTACACACACACACACACACACACATGCACACACACACGTTGCTAAGAATATGGCCACTGAAGAAAGGCTACAGTGTCCTGTTTTAAACTCAGGCCAGGAATTAATTGGTCAGTGATGGGAAATGACAGAGAAATTGGAGAATCCCAAACAACAGGAAGCAAGCAGCAGAAGCATCATCACAATCTCTTTATTATGGTTTCTGCAGTGCCCAGCCTGTGGGAGCTCCTGCCTGGAGTACTGTGAAGGCTGAGTCACAGTGAGGAGCATGCAGCTGTAGACAGGAAGACGGGGCTTGGGGTTGGTTCCTCCGGATTCCTGTCAAGTTACCTTTAGCAGAAAAGTGAACGAGGAACCAGAGGGCCTTGGATCCTCAGTTACTTAAGGACTCTCAGAGCCTCTTTCCCAGCCTGTTTGGCTGGAAACAGACCACTATATCCCTTAAGGGTTGGAGGCTAAACTTGAAGGCCTTTGCTGATTATAGATATGGAGAGGACTGGAATTAGGCTTGCTTAATCATTGGTCCAGGTAAGACCTGACCCTCTTCTCCATGCTCTGGGCTATTGGGGGCATGCAGCCCAAAGGGGAACATCTTTTCTTTAGGGTTGGTCTAGTGGGAATTCTGTAACCTATCGTTTTCTTCTCAAGGTTGCCAAAAGTAGTGGCAAAAAGCAAGCAACACCAGGAGGAATGCTTGGCCCCACCACATTCCAGGGCTGAGCTGTGGAATAGGCCATACACTGATCATGCCCACTTAAGATCTCCATTGTCTGGGCTGTAGCCAGGAGCAAGGGAGGAGATATAGTGAGCAAATTAAACCCAAGTGGCAAGGAGAATGTGGTGATTTGGCTCCAGTGGAAATGGCAGGCTAAAAAGGGGCCATGGTTACAGGTGCTGCTAGGGTGTTCTGAAATTCTGGCATCAAGGTTGTTTTGCCTTTTAGTGCCAAGTACAGAATGGTCATGTGCCACGGTGACATTTCAGCCAACAACAGATGGCATGTACAATGATGGTCCCATAAGTTATATTGCCTAGTAATGTGGTAGCTGTCTTGGTTTGTGTAAGAGCACTCTTTGATGCTTGCACTAAGAAGTTGCCTAATGACACAGCTCTCAGAAAGAATGGATTTCCAGAATGGAATTGGGCTTCTTAAGCATTGGTCCAGACAAGAACTGACCTTATTTTCCATTCTCTGGGCTATGAATGACCCTATATACTCATGTTCTCTCTATGCACATATGCAGTGCATGACTGCATGTGTCTTTATTCTGCTGGTTAGAAGGAGACGTGGAATACCAATACCAGAGCCTGTTGCCAGTTCAAGTTTTGTGTCTCAAGGTTGCTTACTTTTGGCTCTTGGGTAGTCATGGCTGCACGGCCCCTACTGGACAGTTTCTGTGGGGCCTTTCTTGTAGCTTGAATGCTTTCCACACTTCGGGGAGCTGATGCCTGCAGTGAGTGTTGTGCTTCGGGCTAAGGCATGGGACAGCCTCGGTATTCACGTCCCTGTCAAGTGCCTTCTTTCCAGGCAGTTGAATTCTGTGCTTTCTGTTTTGGTGATAGGAATGGGGGAACCCCAAGACTTGGCCACTCAAACAAGGTCCAGGTGACCTCCCGTAGGGGGCACTACGGCCAGAAAGGCAAGTGTCTACCCTGCCAGCCCACTGCTTAGGCTGGGGGTAGAAAGAGGCAATGTATTCATGGCTTCTGCTGCAGCTGTCCTCAAAGGAAGAGCACTTGAGCTGGATCAGTACCTGGGAATGAGGAAACTGCTCCATCCCTGGGATACCATCAGGGCTACTGTCCAAATGTTTTCCTCAGGTGAGGAGGCCAAGGAACAGACCCGGAGAAGTTGCGCAGAGCTAAGCCACTGTCAGGAACTCTGACCCTGTAGTCTGCTGTGTCGTGGTGACACCCCTTCACTTAGTTCTGAATATAAGGATGACAACTGGGGAAGGAAAACCAAGCTTGGGGCAGGCGGTCTTCAGAGAAGCATATGTGTAACCTGAGCCTCCCTTGGTTGGAGCTCAGGATGGATGGTGTTGGGGAAAAGCATTGATCTTAATTGTTGGCAGCCAAGACAGAAGAGACAGAAACATTTTCTCATACCCCCATCAGAGCCAGACATTAATTTTTGCACTTGGCAGAATTTCAGACAGTCACAGTGATAGAAAGGCTTGAAAAGGGATGAGTCTTGCTAGGTGATGAGAGGGCACCTCTGTACATACTGCAGGGGGCTCCAGAGAGGCCATTCAAAGAGGGACAATGGACAGTGGGGTTGGGGAGGGCTTCTGTAACAACTGTCAAGGGAGCCACGGACCCTCCCTTTGGTACAACACTACATGCTTATAGGGAAGAGGCCGGCTGTCCTGTCTGTCTTTCTGCTTCTCAGCACTGTTGTGGATGGGACCCCCATTCTTTGCTGGGAGGAGAGTCCCTTGGGCCCTCTGCATCAGGCCCCCACCAAGGAAAACCACTGTCCTGGATAGGGGGGGTGATCTCAAATAGGCCTGGTTCTACTGTGGATGAGCTGTGGGGCTGGGCTTTGCAAGTCCTGGGACCCAACCAGACTGCTGTGGCCTGTGGTCTTCCGCCATACACCTGCAGGGGCAAGAGACTCCAAACAAACAAATGACAACCCCCCCCCCACCCCTACCGCAGCTTCAAAGTGGCAAGCATCATCTTGATCTGTAAAGGACCATGGAGCAAGATGGACTCGCAGTACCCACGGCTGGGGAGTGGCAGGAAAGCGCTGCTCAATTCCCAAAGCCCAGAGACGATCTCTGTTCGAAAGGGCTTGTGAGGTTCAGCAGTTCAGTCATGGGGTAGATGGTGACTCACCGGGAGAGTGAGCAAGAGACCTTGTATTTAATACGCTTTAATCTTCTCAATGGAAAACCCCAGGCCTGGCTGCCACAGACACAATCCTTGAGCCTAGGAGCTTTGTGCTTTTTTGTTGTTGTTGTTCTTTTTGACTAGATCGAATAATGGGTCCTCTTACTGATCAGTCTTAGGAACGCGGCTGAGGGGTTTTCACTGTTGCTTTTGAGACCAAGTCTCACTTGTGTAGCTTACTATTTAGAACACTGGCCTTCAACTCACAGAGATCCACCTGCCTCTGTCCCCTGAGTGCTGGGACTAAGGGTGTGTACTACCATGCCCAGCCTTAAGCAGTAGTTTTTAAAAGCTGTGGGTTTCAAAATGAACCCACGTGTATCTCCTGTCTGTGTCATCTCAGTCCTAGATAACCTGTCTCCAGCAGCTCCCCACCCTGCTTCTAAGTCAGGCACTTTCGACAGAAAGAGGCCGCCCAGGGCTCTCGGCAAGGCCCTGGCTGCAGACCCCACTTCATCTGAGCATCTCAACACTGAGTGATACGCCTCTTTTTGTCTTCCTCTGTAATCACTTCAGTACAAGGGCTCTGAGCAGTGGAGATAATGCAAGCTTCTGCATGACTTGGCTCAGTTGTCTCTTGAAGAACCCCTCGTTGTCAGAACTGGCCATACCTAAGTCATCTGGTTGAAAATAGAAATCCAGAACCTGGGGGTTGGGGATTTAGCTCAGTGGTAGAGCACTTGCCTAGCAAGCACAAGGCCCTGGGTTTGGTCCTCAGCTCTGAAAAAAAAAAAAAAAAAAAGGAATCCAGAACCTGGACCCCTAGGTCTAAGGGGACCCACACCATGATTTGAGAGCTGCAGAGCTGTTAGGTAATGGGGTTTGGCAAAGCTTGCGGGCCACATCTGGTGCATTCATGGCACTCTGCTTGTCCACAAAACCCCTCAGGCTAGTTCGGGCTCCTCGCACGGAGGGGAAGACATGAATGAGAATCAGGGAGAAGCAGCAGCTGCGACCACATCTCTGTTTGGGGAGGAGGCCAAGCTTCCCTCTAGGACGCTGACTAGGACTTGACTGTTGAGATACAGATCTTCTGAGTCTTGGTTATGTTTCCTTTTCTGTCCCACCAAGACTGCTGAGGGGTTCTGAGGACCTCCTTCAGGCTGTGGACGAGGCTGGCTTGCCCTCTGTATAAAGCCACATTTCCATGGCTGTGGTGGAGTTGGGCTGGGAAGCAGGAAAAGCCTGCTTTTCTCTTCTCTCCCACGAGATTGTTTCCTCATCGACCTCCGTGGCGGCCAGGCTGAAGCATCTCCCACAGAGGGCCGTGATTCCTGCCAGGGTTTCCATCCACTCGGGTCCCTAGAGCTTTGGCCCACGTGGTACCACTCAACAAACGGGCCACGAGTCTCACCTTGACTTTCCTGGTCTGCTAAGGGCTTGTGAAGGTGGAGGACCTGGTTGAAATAGAATTCTGGGTCTCTGGGAGAGGCTGTCTCCACTTTTTCCAGTCAGAAATCCACAAGCTAGTTTCCTTTTCTGTCACGAGGAATTAGAATTTCAACACAAACTTCATGGATGATTTTTAACGGTTTTCCCACCACAACACACCTGAGGGACACACAGACACACAGCAACAGTGGCTCATCACAGAAGGGGCTTTCAATGTGGGCAGGGGGCCTCTCGGCATCTCCTGGAGGGGAAGCGAGGCTGACCTGCCCCTTTCTTCCTACCGGAAACCAGAACTGGCCAATAGAAAGAGTGAGAAGAGACCATCTCATCTACACCAGGGGTTTCACAAAGGGATTTTGGTCCTTTTTCATCGAAAAAAGAACCAGGAGTTTGAAGGCATGGATATCTAGGCATGTATGTGGCTGCATGTGCATTGCACGTATGTGTGCATGAGGTGGCAGGTAGTTTTATGATGTGAGGGCAGGAGGCGGTCCAGGAGCGGGTGACGCCACAGCTCTCAGGGCTCTCGGTGTGGCAATACACACACTGCCTCTGTTGTGAGGGGAACGGTGGCTTCGGTGCCGTAAAACTTAAGGACGAATTAAGATGTTGGCAGTGCCCCATTCCTGTGAGTCTCAGCGCCAGAGGTTAGTTGAAGGAAAGAGAAAGGAGAGGAAGAGAGGATGCCACCGTCCCAGAACTGAGAGGCTCTGCCCCATACTATCCTGGGGGTTTCAGGTGAATTGCTCCACTGTTGGGACGAGCAGCCAAGATGTAGATGACATTCTCTCTTAGGAAGGTGGGCCAGTCCACAGATCTGCAGAGGGAGAGAACAGGTTTGCCAGGCTGGGTACAGAGCCTGAAGGCCCGTAAGAGCCAACCCTGGTGGCAGGCTGCCCTGGGCTGGATGATACTCAGGGAAGCTTGCCTCATGACTAACATGGTTAGGGTGGGCTATTCGACAAAGCTAGCAGATCTGGCCCTAGAGACCTGGGGTCAAAGGTGTCCTTTGGGGCCGGGTTTTCAGGATGGGCTCTTGCTCTTCTGGGGTGGAAGTGGCAATGCCTTCTTTCATTGATAAGGGGTGTTGTGGCAGTGGAGGCTTTCTACAGCAGAGAGGAGGGTCAGCTCACCTGGGCTCCTGCTCTCCAGGCAGCGGGGCCTTATATTCACTCTTGCTACCGCTGCAGGCTGGGCTACTGTCTGCCACGGGACCCACACGGCTGATGCTGCCAGACACAGGCACATACGGTTAGGGGCGGGACAACAGAAGGCTCTGACCCTTCCCCTGCAAACCCTGGTGAACCCTTGGACCTAGACATGCCTGTCCAGGCTCTCCGGCACATGGGCAGCACAGGGTGCTGGGCAGAGGCTGCCTCCCAGACAGACCGCTGTCCTCTACCTAGTTCCCAGGGGGATCTTCTGCCCATAGGAGGAGAGAGAAGGGCATGCCACAGCAAGGTCCTCCGGGGGCAAGAAGGAAGAGGGGCTCAGAGGGCAGGACTGGGGAGGGGCAGACCTGACACTGCAGGACGCAGCCTCTGCAAGGCGTTTACAGAACCAAGAGTGCCGGGCACGGTGGCACTCTGCCTCACTGATGGAGCTCCCACTGCCCCGTGCCAGGAAGGTGGTTCGGGCTCGTTCCCTCTCCTTGACGGTTAGAAGCCTCAGTAGAGAGTTCTGGGGACAAAGCAATCAGTGAAGGTCTCTTAAGATAAAGTGACAACATCTTGAAGACTACAGAGAACCATGCTTCCATGGCCTGGCCTTTGCTGCCCCCTTCACGCTCCCGGAGCCTTTCTGATGGCCTGACATTTTCTGGGGAGTCCAGTGAAAGCCGATCTTCTCTAGCAGTCTCCTCAGCCCTGGTCACTGGTCATCTCTCACTGGATGGACCCGGAACCCTTTCCTGATCCACGCTCTCGTCTGGACAGTTGCCAATGCTCCCCTAACGTGCCCAGCACGCCTCTGAGGCCTCTGCCAGCCGTCGACATTCATTACCCTCACCTGGGGACGGAGCTGCTGCAGCAGTAGCAGAGATTCATGGGACAAGAAGTCGGACCACTCCACGTGGCCTCGACGCTCAGGGTCCAAGGCCGCGAACTGGCGGGCTGCCTGTTCCTCCTGCGCATCACTCAGGGCTCTGCTGCTGTCCCCTCGCTTTGCTGCCTGGTGGCGGTAGCGCACGAAGTCCTCCAGCGTCAGGGAGCAATCTGTGGAGGCACCCTTGCTGGCTATGCCCACCCTCCCTCAGCCTTGGACGCCTGCACTCTCCCCTAAGGCACCCTCGGTGCCCCCACGGTCCCAGTTCTGTCCAGTTATGCCTCCCATAGCCAGGAGAGCTCAGGGGGGCTGTGGTGGAAGTGGGTGCTCTGATGGCCACAACCCAGGAACAAGGACTCATTCACCCCTACCCCCCACACCCCCAAATCCTCTTCTCACCCTCTGTTCATCCCAGAGAGGAGGAAAGGCAATGTTTCTGGCCCCTCCTTCTCGGCAGCACCTGCCGGCCTTACCAGGGATGACTTTACACCGTTGGAAGGTCTCTGTGAGGCTGTACATCTCCTCCTCAGTCAGCAGCAGGTTAAGGTTGTCCTGAGAGGAGGTAAAGGCAGAGTTAGTGACCACACGGGCCAGTGACAAATGGAAGCCAAGGGTCAAGAAGGACAGAAGTGTTTCCACCCAGAGAGATGGTAGAATCACCTGGTTCCAGCCCCCCACTCACAGTCAAGGAGACTAAGGCCCCAGAGAGAGGAAGATTTGCTCTGGGCTGAGTTTGGGGAAGAATCCTCCCTGGAATCCAGATATCCTGACTCTGGCTGAATCCCTTTAGTAAAATACTGGCTTTCAAGTTACCCCACGAGCAATCGGAGGGATGCCACAGAGTATCTCATGCAGCTGCTGCAGGGCGTAAAGAGACCACAAGTGCTCAGTGCTATTGGTCCTAGCCCCCCGTCACATGCTCGGCATGTATTTATTTTATGAGCATTTGTTGTGCTTACAGCACATTTTAGTTAAGAAAACAATTAGCCCTGCTTCTAGTGGGTTGTGCAGCTTCAAATGGTTCTAAAACGGTCTTGAAATGTTCCTGAACAAAATGAATTTTTATGCTGTCATAGAAGGTTTAATTACTAGGAAGCACTGAGATCTTACTGTGTTAGCATTACTGTGCAGTCTTTTTGTCTTTTGTTTGTTTTTGGTTTTTTGAGACAGGGTTTCTCTGTGTATCTTTGGAGGCTGTCCTGGAACTCACTCTGTAGACCAGGCTGACTTCGAACTCACAGAGCTCATCTGCCTCTGCCTCCCGAGTGCTGGAATCAAAGGCGTGCACCACCACCGCCCAGCTTACTATGCAGTTTTTTAAACTATTGAAAGTTCTTTGTAAGATGATTGTGGCATACTCCTTTAATCCCAGCACTTGGGAGGCAGAGGCAGGTGGGTCTCCCCAAGTTCAAGGCCATCCTGGCATAAAGAGTGAGTTTTCAGGACAGCCAGGGCTACACAGAGGAATGTTGTCTTGAAAAACCAAATAAATAAATAAACAAATAAATAAAAAGTAAATAAAAATTAAAAGAATTAGAGAATGAAAGTTCGTTGTAATAGTTGGTTAAGTTTCCTCCTAAAACTCCAGCCAGGAGCAGATGCAGATATCTCATGAGTATCATCTATGAGTTTCACAAAATCCAAAGATCCCTTTCAGAACACACCTAGTGAGCATCTGGTGTGCTGGGCACGATGGTACAACACTGTGACATCCAGTGTGGCTGCTGTGCGTGAATGTGAAGGGACCCAAGGAGAAATGAAAATAGGTAAGGAACTGTGGACTCCTCAGATGGCCTTGCCTGAGTCCCTTAGCTTAGGCCTTCATTCTAAGGACACCGGGGAGGCACAGAAGGGTGGCTGTCATCCATCTCTGACTGCTGTAGGGAAATGGATTCAGGGGTAAAATCTGCTGGTACAGAGAGCGGGTAGGTGGCTGTTGCAATGGTACAGGTAAGAAAAATGAGTGTGTAAACTCAGACATAAGAGCAGGGACTGGGAAAGAGGTGGGAGATGTCAGCCGTGCAGTCAACAGAAGCTGGTGACTTCCCAGCTGGGAGGGATGTGGGCCAGGGAAGAGCTGGGACTGGGAAACTGCTGAATGATATTACTATTCACAGAGATAAGGAATGGAGGAAGAGCAGGTTTAGGCAGAAAGATGAGTTCATTTGGGGGCCTTCTGAGCATGCAGTACTGGTGAGCCATCAAGATGGAGAAGCCCCTGAGACAGGAAATTTAAGTCTGGACACAGATATGGGAATCATGAATGTGTAGATAGTGGGTTATAGGATGAAGTCACTCGAAGACAGCAAATACGTGATAAAAAATGACGGAATCCAGAGGAACACAGCACCTAGAATGGAAATAAACCACGGGTGTTGAGACCTGGAGGAGTGGATACCAAGCAAAGATGTTGGCGTGCTGTAAGAGGCTTATTAACAGTGGTAATATACATGTGGTGGGATTTTATGATCTGTGAATGTCTAGTTTCCACATATCGTATAAATTCTAGAAGATAAATGCCGAGAAAGAGAAGGGAATAAGGCAGGGTTCAACACTTCACTCAGAAAGACTGAGTAAGAAGGTGCCAGAGAACAGATCACTGGACTTGACAATTAGGAGATTATTGATGACCTCAGTACAAGCCAGCTCAGCAAGGTGCTGGATGCAGAGGTCGGGCTGCAGGGGTGGAGGAGTCAGGAGGCCAGGAAGCGCTCCTAAGAAGTGTAACTGTGAATGGAAGGAAAAGAAAGGGGTGACTGGGAGGGAGTCTTTGTAAAAAGCCGGTAGAGGTGGTGGTAACAGCAGGACCCCAGCAGTGCTGGGAAGGAAGCAGAGCATTCTGGGAGACAGCAAAGAGACACATATTGAGCCAGGCTCATGCTGGCAGCACACTGGCAAGCAGGGTTGCCGTAAGTGAAAAGGCTGGTGTTGGTGACAGGGTCAGGGGGAGAGAGGGAGGCAGGGGTGGAGAGGACGTAGAGCAGGGTCTTCTGTGGTGCACTCTAGAGGGGAGGTATTCAGCAGCTGGAAATAGCTTCCAGACTTGATTTTGTGGATCAGCTATAGGTGGAGAGTCAGAAAGTGGCACATGTCTGTTTCTGCAGGCAGAGGAGGAGGACAGTCGCCAGCTGCTCCTTACACTGAATCAGAGGGAAGTGAAGCGTCTGCAGGATAGCACAGGAGGAAGGAAAGGCCGGGATTCTACTCGGGGATGGTGATAAGTGGCTGTGAATCCAGCTTTCAATGGAAACCTTAGATTCCTTCTGCCATTAAGAGTTGGAAGGCATTTATACGTAGTTGCAGAGTTACGAATCAATACAGCTTTGCTATTTAATTCACACAATGATCACTTCAGAGATGAGGAAAAAAGCTCCTAACAGGCAGTAGGTCAGGCGAGGACATCAAGACAGTGTTTTCCTGTGACAGGATCTACCTGTGCTGGAAGTGCGCTCTTCAGGATCAGGCCGGGGTTCAGGTGTGAGGAGTAACAGCTGTCGATTTTCAGAGAGCCTAGCACTTCCCTGTGCAGAACTACTTTCCATCAGTTAGGCCTAGTCTTTTTATGATGCTTAGCTGAGGGTGGTTTTGCTCCCTCTGGAACACACTTGGCAAAGGTCTGGTGTGTTACAACTGTGCCTGTGGGCTACCAGCATATTATTTTTAAGTGCCATATAATGCACCTCACAGCAAAGGACTGATTGTCTAGCTCTAGACCCTTGCATGCACTACTAGAAAACCTCTTAAATCTCTGCTTAGAAACAGCCATTTTTAAGACTGGGCCTCTGGAAAGAATGCCAAGTCTTCCTGCTGTCCTGCAGTCCAGACTCACACAGTAGTAGCAGCTCCAGCCTATTTCTGTATGGGCCATCTCCGTCACCTCCGTTGCACTGTCTCCTTGGAGGTAGCCCATGCGGCGCAGGCAACCGTCGTGGAAAACCCTGGTGCAGACTCTGCATGGGAAGAGGCTCTCAGCGGTCCAGACTTCGCAGATATCACACATCTCATCGTTGACAACCTGGCAGGAATGAATGGGATTTGAAGGTACAGATAGCGAGATCCTGCAGTTGCTGCATGGGGCTGGGTCTCTCTGGAGCCACCGTTAAGGTGTACAAGTGTTCTTTCTGGTGGATGAGACCCAGGAGGCTCCTCTAACTGCTTAGGGCTCTGCTACTATGTTTCAGAACAGGGATACAATTAGCACTTCATAGAGAGTAATCTGTGTGAGTGATCCTCCCAAGCATTATACCGACATTTAACATCCGCAGCTGTCTTGACATGACAGCAGAAGCCTCCAATCATTGAATCTTACCCCAGATCCCCCTTCTCAGTTTCCCAAATGTCCCCTACAGGGGCTAGTACCCTCTGTGGTTGAGAATCCACAGATGATATAGGGTTAGCGCAAGATCCGTCATGCCGCCATTCCTTCCCACTCAAAAGTCCAAGTCTTTCACTATGACGAATTCAAGATATACCCAGCTTTTCATTCATATGAAATATCGTTTCCCTTTGTGGTACTGGGGATAGGACACAGGGACTTGAACATGCAAGGCGAGCACTCTCTACTGAGACACATTTAACCTTGTCTTGTGGGAAAAGGACTGTTCAGAACCCAACTCCATCTTCTGGTTCCGAGTCTCGCCTCAACCACAACCACACCTAGCTTTCCCTGTCCTGTTCTTTGATCCTTATAAAGGCTAAGGCAGGGGAATCCTGCCTTAACAGAACACTCACAGCCTCCCGGGGATCCAAGCAGATATCTGGAGGTTTGTCATCATCTAGCTTCCGGGTGGGTCGGATGAAGGCAGGGGGTGTGAATCGGCTGGTTCTGTCCAACTCCTCAGGCTCAACTCCCCGCCCATCTCGGAGCCGCTCCCAGGCTGCACGGTTGACACTGCTCTCCTCCTGGACCACGGGGGCACTTGTCTCTGCTTCCTTTTCTTCCTGTACTTCCTGAACAGAGCCCTCCACAGTGCCGCGGCGGGACCCTGGCAACTCACCCCCACGTCTAATGGAAGGCCTGTCCCGTAGCCCATCCTTGAAGGCTGACACAGCCAGGCTCACCTTCTGCACCTGCTCCACTGTCTGCCGCTTGGACATCAACACCCCCATGGCTCTGCGGACAAAATCAGTTTTAACCATTCACAGAAAAGGCAGGTGCTATTAAATAGTATCGGAAGCGCACATGCTAAGAGGTCAGAAGACCTTGCATGGTTCTGCTTCCGACTGGCTGTGTGGTTTTGGTTTTCCCATGGTGGACGGAGGGCACACTTCACAGTGCTGTCAGGAGGACAACATAAGACAATGGACTTGGGCAGGGGATACAGCTCCACAGTAGAGAGCTTTGTGCTGCATGTTTAAGCCCCCGGGTTAGAACTCAGCAAAACACATACGTCTTTCTTATACAAGGAGGAAGAAAACAGTGCTTAATTAAGTAGAGAGTACTATACATATGCGGTAACCGTCTTCCATGTCACTAGAGAGCTGGTCTAGCCCGGGCATCAGGCCTCTGCTACTTTGAGGTGGTTGGGACTCCAGATCTCAAGTTTTTCCTCTTCCCTAAAAAGGGACTTAACACATTCCAGGTTTTCTGACTGAAAGAAAGCACCTACTGTGCACGGTCCAGCCAGGGGCTATCCTGACTGAGTGCTGGATAATTTTCAAGCCAGAGTGAATGAATGTCTATTTTTTACGTCTCCTGAATGAGGCAGTCAGGGAACTTTGTCACCTCCATGTATGTGGTCAAGGTCACTAACACCCCCCCTCCCCCGTCCCTTCCTGTGGGTCTCCCACTCACAGACAATGGGCCTATTCAAGGTAGGTGCCTGCTGCTCTTCTAGGACTTTATGAATGTTATGCTCACATTTTCACCTTTGCTTATATACTCTTCAATAAGACCCATAGCTTCTCACAAGTTGAAAGGAATATTACCTCTGTCCTCTGCAGGGCCAGAGTACAGCAGGGGGGGGGGGGGTAAGGATAAGACCCAGCACATTGCAAAGCTGGTCTACTCCTTCCTACTCTTAGGTGCCTCACTGGAAAACAGTCGAGGAATACTTGTTCTAAGCGGAGCAACAGTACATCTTACCTTGCCCTCAGCACACTCTAATCAAGGCTGACTGAACAGTACCAAGTTCAAGGCACTGTGCACTCATCACAGGAAATGGAGATGGAACAGCACCACACCACCCAAGCTTTTAAACATCAGATTCCGAAGAAGCAACCAGACCTAGATAAACAGACGTCACCTATCCATACAATGGGATAGGCTTCTCTCATAAAAAGTGTTGACATACACTAAACATGGATGCGCCTTGAAAGGAGACATTTATGGGAAAGCAGAGGTTCTGTGATTCCATTTATGTGAAATGTCCAGTAAATTTAGGGAAATAAAATAGGTTGGTCCTTCCCTAAGTCTGCACAGTTGTTGTGGGTGGGTGTGGCTGCTAATGGGCATGGCCTTATTTGGGGGGCAACAAAAACGTTCTAATGTTAGAGTGTGGTGATGATGGCGTAGCTGTGCATACGCTAAAAATAATTTAGTGCCACACTTTAAATGAGTAAATTTTATGATACAAACAATATAGCCATCTGGCTATTTTTAAGGTTCAAAAATGTGTGAGACCACACTATCAGGTCACAGGGGCCGTAGGGAATGTGTGAGAAGCTATCTTCAGTTATTGGGGGATTGGTGGCCGTGGTAAAAGGCAAGGCAGCGACAGTTAAAGACTACTCTAACAGCCTGGGCAGGGGCTGAGGGCTTGAACTGAAGTAAGAGCAGGTATGACACTGAGTGCATTTGTCGCCATGGAAACAGAATTAGGGAATTTTAGGAATAAATTGGTAACTAACTGGCTGAAGGACAAAAAGGTAGATGGCAGTTTTAAAAAGACTAGAAGAATAGACTAAGTCCAGCCAGAGAGCCGGGAATACGGTAGAGGAATCACAGGATTCTGATGCTGGATTAAGGAATCCTGGGACACTCAGGAACATCTGGAACAGCACAGATGTTTTCAGGGGCTTTTTACAGCTGTCAGGATCGAATCCCTCAAATCTGTGCTCTTACTATGGCGTATGAGGCACCATACATTCGGACTTCCCTTCTCTTCTCTGTGCTCTGTGCTCCGAGCTCTGCAGGCCTGCTGCAGCCTTTATTTGACATCACTGCCTCCTCTTTCGGCTTGCTCAAGCACCAGTTCTTCGGGGAAGTCACCACAGGCTCCACACTGGAGTGCTCCCAGAACCACGCTCTTCGTGCTGGAGCACTTGCTTTCCTCATCACATGTTTAATGGGATGACTATCTGATCCACGCCAGCCTCCTCGGACTATTGCACTGTGCGAAACACCGACCTCCACCCTAGTGAGGTATCTAGACCAAAACTGATGTGAAGAAACATTTTCAAAGCCAGGTACAGTGGCTCAGGCCTGTGATCCTAGTACTCTGGGGGCTGAAGCAAGATGACCGCTGAGTTCAGGGCCAGCCTGGGCTACAGAGGAAGACACTGTCTCAAACAAAACCAAGCCAAAGGCTGGGGAGGTGGCTCATCTGTAACATGCTTGCTGTGTACACATGAGGACCAGAGCTGGATCCCCAGAAACAGAAAAAGGCAGGTGTGATGGTGTGCATGTGACCCCAGCTCGGGGAACGGGAGATGAATCTGACTGCAGCAAATCTAGCCTACTCCACAAGTCACAATCCAAGTGAGAGACACTGTCTCAAAAAACAAGGTGGATGGCTCCTAAGGATAACACTCAAAGTTGGCCTCTGGCCTCCACATGTGTACGCAAGTGCACGCGCGCGTGCGCGCGCGCACACACACACACACACACCACACACACACACACACACACACACACACCCCTCTATACATGCACACACACACCACACACACACACAAAACACAACAAAACAAAACAAAAAAAAAACCAAGCCAAATCTTTTCAAGAAGTCTTGTTTTTTGGGGGCTTGGGGGTGGTTTGAGACAGGGTTTCTCTGGGTAGTTTTGGTGCCTGATCTCGATCTCACTCTGTAGACCAGGCTGGCCTCAAACTCAGAGATGCACCTGGCTCTGCCTCCCGAGTGCTGGGATCAAAGGTGTGCGCCACCACTGCCCAGCTGAAGTCTTACTTTTCTAAATAAAACCTTACTATGTACCATGTCTGGTGACAGCCACATATTCTTTCCAGAAATATTTATTGCTTGTATGCACCATAGTGGTACAAATTTCTACCCTGCAACTTACTGTTACCAAGCAAACTCATGTTTTTGTTTTGTTTATTAATTAATTATTTGAGATAGGGGTCTCACTATGTAGCCTTGGCTGTCCTGGAACTCACTTGTAGACCAGAATGGCCTCAAACTCACAGAGCTGCCTCCTAAGTGCTGGGATTCAAGATGTACGCTACCAGAAACCCATATTCTTGAAATGATAAACTGAGAAGACCTGCCTCTTCCGCGTTAGTTAGTTATGAAATTTAAGATAAAACTCAAAAGGATAAAAAGCCCTGACATATAAAATTAAAGAATGTTTACTGTGAATGAGTCTTACAGGATGGTAGCAAAAGTTAATTGAAAAGATCTAGGACAATGGTTCTCAACCTGTGGGTCATGACCCTTTGGGATCAAATACCCTTTCACAGGGTATCATATCAGATATTTACATTACAACTTATAACAGTAACAAAATTATAGTTATGAATTAGCAATGAAATAATTTTATGATTGGGGTCACCACAACATGAGGAACAGTATTAAAAGGTTAAGAACCACTGATCTAGGAAGTCATGTCTCACTGGACAATCAAAGTAGATTCCTTTTTAAAAATACTTTTATTTTTTTTATAAGTGTTTTGATCACATGTATATCTCATACCACCTGTATGCCTGGTGTCCTCAGAAGCCAGCAGAGGGCATCGGATCCCCTAAAAATGTAGTTACAAACAGTTGTGAACCATTATGTAGGTGCTTAGAATTCAGCTCAGGTCCTCTGGAAGAGCAGCAAGTGTTCTTAACCACTGAGCCATCTCTCCAGGCCCTCAAAGTAAATTCTGATTAAAAAAAATACTTTCCTCTTTCCTTTTCAAAATAAATATCAGGTGCTGGAGAGATATTTTAGCAGTTAAACCTCATACTGCTCCCAAAGGATCCAGCACTGTTCTCAGTACCCAAGTGTGGCAGTTCACAAATGCCTCTAACTTCATCTCTAGGGGATGGGATTCCCTCTAGCCTCCCAGGCACCTGCACTTATAAGCACATACTGCTCTCCACATACAAATAAATAAAAATCTAAATTTAAAAATAGATGTGTTGTTTGTAAATTAAAAAGAAAAAAAATGGATAGTACAGGACAGGGAAGACTCAAGAGTGTGGAAAACATTAAGGTATAAGTGTGTCACTGTGGAAAGATGTTCAAATATGCAAGCCTATTAATAATGGGCACACCACAAAGTGCTGACAGGATCTGTGGTCTCGGAATGAGAATGCCCCCCATAGGCCTAAATGTCTGAGGACTTGATTCCCAGTTGGTGGGACTGTTTGGGAAGCCTTAGGAGATGTGGGCTTGATGGAGGAGGTGTGCTATGGGGGGTGGACTTTGAGGTTTCCAAAGACTTGCCATTCCAGTTAGCTCTCTCTGCCCTCTGCTTGTGGATGAAGATGGGAGCGCTCAGGTGCTTCTCCAACCACCTGGTGCCACGCCTTCACCCTGCCATCACAGAGTCTAAGCCTCTGGGGTCATAAGCCCAATTAAACTCTCTCTTTCACAAGAGTTTCCTTGGTCATGTTATAGACCAAGGAAACAGCAATAGACAAGAAACTAAAGCAGGATCTAAGATTTAAAGAAAGAATGTACATAGTTTTCACATTTTCTATTCTATATTTTCTAGTTTCTCTCCCACCCTGTTACCCTGAGTTGGCAGCTAAGTCCAGTTTGAGATATCTAGTTTAGACTATCTGTTAAAGCCTGTGTCTGGAGCATATAATCTTCGTCATTGAGAACATTCATGTTCTTTCACAACCCCAAACGGCCTAATGAAGGTTGTCAGAGTTAAGGAGTGTGCAGAGAAGAGTGTGTGTTAGAGTTAGACCACTGGGTTCTAGATGGGCCTATGACCCTAACACTGCCCAGATGCTCTAAGTTAGGTAGGAAGGCAAGTCCCAAAGATAAACCAAGAGGAGGTATGCTAAATTGACACACAACCCTTCCCTGCTATTTTCTTTTTAAAAAGATTTCTTTCTTTTTATTTATGTGTATGGGTGTTGTGTCTGCATGTGTGTCTGTGCACTATAGAATATGTGGTGCCCACAGAGGCCAGGAGAGGGCATCAGATCCCCGGAACTGGAGTTACGATCAGTTGTCAGTCACCATGTGGGTGCTAGGAATCAAACCTGTGTCCTCTGGAAGAGCAGCCAGTGTTCTTAACCACTGAGCCATCTCTCCAGCTCCCCTTACTGCTGTTTTCAATACAAGCAATTTGAAATTCCAGATCCAGGCTTTCCTGCAATACTTTAAGTGGGATTTTTTTTTTTTTTTTTTTTTTTTTTGGTTTTTCGAGACAGGGTTTCTCTGTGTAGCTTTGCGCCTTTCCTGGAACTCACTTTGGAGACCAGGCTGGCCTTGAACTCACAGAGATCTGCCTGGCTCTGCCTCCCGAGTGCTGGGATTAAAGGTGTGCACCACCACTGCCCAGCATGATTTTTTCTTTTTAACTGAAGAATTCTACTTCTTTTTCTTTGGCAGTGTTGGGATTGAGCCCAGGGCTTTGCGCACGTTACTCAGACACTCTATCACACTCTTCCTTTTGATTTAAAGGTGACCGCGTACAGACACAAGGACAGGAGGGAAACTCTGCTGCTGACAGCGGTGACTTCTAACTGTGTGGGTGGGAGGTCTGCCGGTGACAGGCTGGCCAAAGGACGCCCACGTGGGAAAGACGGGAAAGACTGCAGTTGGCTTTGAAAAAGAGAGAGAAGCTGGAGAGGGCAAGAAAACGGGTGCACCCTTGGAGCCTCCAGAGCTGTGCCCCCGTGGACGGATGCCTTACTGTTAGTCCAGTGAGACTGTGCTGATTATACAGCTCCAAGAGCTGTAAAGAGACTGGATTTGTATTTTTAAAGGGGAAGTGATGATGGGAGAAATGGAGAAGAGGAAGAAGAGGAGGATGAAGTAAGAGAAAATAGAAGAAAACCCTACTCTATACAACAGACTGATTCTTTTAAAACTGTGGGCCCATGTAAAACAACATTTACTTATGACCTCTCCTTTTTTTTTTTTTTTTTTTTTGAGACAAGGTTTCTCAATGTAGCCCTGGCTGACCTGGGACTCCAGGCTGGCCTTGACTTTGACAATAGCCACCTGACTCTGCCTCCTAAATCAGATTAAAGGTGTATACCACCATGCTCTTCCAGCTTACTTAAAACATTTAAAAATCAATGGTAAGAGGGGAGAAATAATTTCAATAGGAAACTATAAAATAACTTATAGTTTGTCTATAAAAATGATAAACATTGATTTAATTTTTTGAAACACAAAGATAAGAGCAATGGTTCCCAAATAGTGAATTAGCTGCGTTCTGGGGGTAAGGAAGGTCTCTGTCGAAAACTCCAGGTGATAATGGGTGTGTTGAGATACACTGCGAACGAGTATAATACACACTTGGATTTGTAACCAATAGCAGAAGCCATCCCTCTGTTTTTTGGTCAGTGTAAGGGACTGCGAACACCAGAGCGTGGCATTATCCTTGTGGCTCCTGGGGCTATAAATGTACTAGCTCCACAAATAGATGGGCGGAGCCTCTTATATTTATGTCAGAAGATTTAGAGAACAGTAATGAGACTTTTATGTCTATTATAAGACAGGGGCTGAAACATAGTTGGAAACATCCTAAAATCACTTCCCAGGACTGACTGACAGGAGGAGAAGCAGAGTGTGCATCTGGCTTTTTGTGATGACATAATAAGGGCACTGAACAAGTCCCGCCAGTTAGGAGCATCGTTCTACACAACAGTGACTCATCAGCAGTGTATTAGCGTCTGGACCCCAGATCCTCCCTCCACCCTCTGCTGGATGTCAGGAAGCCACTTCCTCTCTGTGAAGATATCAAGAAAGCTCGACTGGTCATGAAGTCACTGCAATAGTTACGGGAGGTTATTTGGGGCGAACTTTTATGAAGCCAGAGGCTTACACACACTACGAAAATAATCGAATATAAAAAGTAAATGGCATAATACTCTTTGCCATAGTCTCTATGAACACAGTTGCTTTATGCTTCAGATGGCTCATTTTTCTAGACCACTTTATGTCTCTGAGGCAAACGTGGGAAGCAGAACCATTAATAAGAAGCCATTAAGATCCAAACAAGACTTCAAGCCATTTTGTTGTTTGTCCGTTTTTTCCCCATCATTCTGAAATGACAAGGCTATGATTTGATTATAAACTGTGAGGACACAACAGAATTAGGCCTTCAGATTAAGGCTGAATCTCTCGATCTTTAATGAAGAGGACTACAAAGGACACCTTGATTAAAAGCGAGTGTGCTGGAATGGCTGAGTCAGGCACCTGTGGCGTTCGAGAAATTACCACAATCAGCTCTAATTCCTGGAGAAACAAGTGGTACTGATTAGTGATGGGGAAAGCGAACGCCCGGTGAGAAAGCCTGAGCTCTGCTGTGCTAGGAGAAAGTCCTAGGAAGACTTAAAAGGAAGCAAAAGATCCCACAAATTATTCTTAATGACTACTTTACTTCTTTGGCTGGTGGGTGGAGTTTTTTTTTTTTTTTTTTTCCCTTTCTCCAACAAGAATGAAAAGGAGACAGGAAGATGTTGTCTCGGGAATGATGTAACTATCAAGGTTTTGTGGTATATAAGAAAATAAAAACCCTCAGGGGTAGGGGCAGGTGGTGGGAGATAAGAGTGTGGGCAAGGATGGCTATCTGACTGTATAAGCAGGAGAAGGGAAAATGCCAGAGATCATAATCTTTCTTTCAGCAAGAGAGGGCTGTTTAGATGTATTTGTCAGGCAGAACGAATATGTGGGCAGCTCAGAATGTGTGTGCAAGACACACCCATTCTTTGCAGAGCACCTCCTTAGAATGCAATGGGATTGTTTATAAGGGCGAAGTAGTGGGAGTAGAGAGGTTTTGCTCCTCAGCAGGAGCTGCTGCTACAGAAATAGGGAAGGCAAAGGCAGCAAGGGAACCTCTCTTCCCAGGCACTCTCTGTAAAGATTGGTGGCTGTGGAGAGGTGGAAGAACAGCCCTCCCGACAGGCAGGAGTTCCCTCATTCAGCATGGTACCGTAAAGTACATTTACTCACTCGAGCCTGATCCTTTGTATAGGTGTGAAACTGTTTGGAACGCCCAAATGCAATTAAAAGGGATTTTCTGGAGGTTATGGGGGCTTCCCTAGGCAGGAACAGGCGATGGAAACCCCTAAGTGCAAAGAAGCAGGCCGAAGGATGTTTGAAAGTTGGGTGTAGTGGCACACACCTATAATCCCAGCATTTGAGAGGCTGATACAGGAAGGCCATTGTGAGCTTGAGGATAGCCTGGTCTACGGGGGGGGGGGGGGGGAGGAAGGAGATGGATGGATGGATGGATGGATGGATGGATGATATATAGATGAGAGACAGATGAGAGGGGTGTTGAGCTTGAGTCAAAAGAAATTAAAACAAATGGTAGAAAAATCTAGATGGTTCCCACTGCCTTTCACAGAATATGAATGTTGCAGAGATGACTGGGCAAAATAAATTTATTTCAGACATGGTGTTAGTATCCTTTCTCCTTTCCCCTCCCCCACCCCCCTGCAAGACAGGGTTTGTGTAACAGCCCTGGCTGTCCTGGAACTCCTTTTGTAGACCAGGCTGACCTCAAACTCCCAGGGATCCTCCTGCCTCTGCCTCCCAAGTGCTGGGATTAAAGGTGTGAGCCATCACCGCCTGGCTCCAGTATCCTTTCTTCTCACCAATGTTGGCCAGAAGCTGAGCTTGCTTATGCAGGCCTGTAATCCCAGCTGCTCAGGATTCTGAGGCAGGGGAATCACAAGTTCAAAGCCAGCCTGGGCTGTGAAGTGAATTCAAGGCCAGCCTGGGCAACTTCGCAAAACTCAGACTCAAAAACTGAAAAGAAGGCAGGGGATGTGGCTCAGCGGTAGAGAACTGGTCTAACACATGGGTTCCTTGATTTCATTCCCAGAACTAAAATCTGAAGAAAACAAAGGCACATCTGGCCAAAACTCTGATCAGAACAAGTCTCTGGAACTCTAGGAACTCTAGTCAGCGCAGCACACCACATCAGCGCTGCCCCCTCAGAGGTGGAACCTGAATGGTGAGTCAGAGCTCTTTGGTGAGAACACATACAGCATACATGAGAGATTTTCTGGCCACAGAGGGCAGTATCTGCTACTGTCTCTCTACAAATCGAGAGGGATGAAATTTTGGAATTTAGCCAGTTTCCACAACCACAATGATAAGACAGGAGAAACCACCATTTCCAAGTCTATGGTACTTATTCTGTGTCCCGTTGACTACAGTTGACCCACAGGAGGGCAGCTTGCTAAGCACATAAGAAGGAAGCTTGAAAATGCATCTCCTTGGTCCTGGGTTTGAGCCAGACAACTCAAGCAGGAGCAGCATGTGTGCATGGGAGTATAGAATCTTAATCGGTTGATTTGTTCCTAGAAGCATGTATCTGAGGGACTGACCAAGAACCTCGTGGAAAGCGACACACGTAACACAGAAGGTAGAAGTTACCAAAGTACAGAAAACAACAGAACTGGGGTCTGAAAAACCAACTTAGAGCCGTAGTTCTCAACCTTCCCAATGCTGGGACCCTTTAATACAGTTCCTTATGCTGTGGTGACCCCCCACCCCCATAAAACTGTTCCTTTGCTACTTCATAACTGTAATTTTGTGACTGTCAGGAATCATAATGTACATATCTGATATGCAGGCTCTCTGGTAGGTTGACCCCTGTGAAAAGATCCTTCAACCCCCAAAGGGGTCTTGGCCTACAGGTTGAGAACTGCTGACTTGGGAGTCCAGCACAGACCCTGAGCTCACCACACATATCAGCATTAACCCGACGAACTTCCACAAAAGCTATCACCAAGAGTCCCTTACCCTCTGTAGGTCTTTGGGGCAACCCAAGCCTCACATGGTCCAGTTGCTCTCGGCTGCCTGTTGCTTTAGGAATCCGGTCTCTCAATGTCCTCGGAGCTGTTTCTAGTTGTCAGCTGCCTCCCAGGAACCTACAGACTGGTTTCAGTCTTCATGTCTGCAGACCTTGAAGGTCTCTCTCCCCTTCCCTTCCATCCACTTCGGTCTGTTTGGGAGACACAGTCACCAAACTGCAGGGAGGTTTTCAGGACTGTCTAAGGAGCAGACAGGCTGAAGACGGAGTGAACCTGTCTTCCTGGCCGCAGCTCAAGGCTACGAAGCAGGAGGGACATCCTGCTGCGGCTGCTTCATATTTACTGAGAGCTCACAAAGCTTTAATATATGCGAGAACAAAATGATGGCATGATCTTTAGCCTCTGGGGGATTGGGCTGTCTTCATTAAAAGCTACAGCTCTGACTTCCCCCAGAAGCAGAGCAACAGTTAAGGAACATCACACTAGCAGTGATTGGCTGGTGTGACTGCACTCAGCAAGTGAATTTTTCCAGCAAGATGGAGAGGCACTCCCTGTTTTAGATCCCCAAAGCACAGATGCAGCGCCACTTACGCAGTTATTATACTTTATTACCATTCACTGGCTCACTGAGTCCATAAACGTGTGTGTGTGTGTGTGTGTGTGTGTGTGTGTGTGTGTGTGTGTGCAGCCTACTATGTGTTAGGCACAAACCAGTGCTGATAGCTGGTAGGATGAGCAAACGGAACCTCAGCCTGTGAGGATGCACAGAGTATGTGCGTGTGTAGGGGGCATACGTGTAGGATTAAAAAAAAAAGGTGTTGCTGGAGCTAAATTTTGAAGATGAGTGGGAGTTAACCCAGTGGATGAAAAAAAAAAAAAAGCATTCCAGGAAGAGGTAAAAACACGCACCAAGCATGGAGCTATATGGGGACTCCATCATGACTTAGAGCTATGCAGCCAGCTTGGATGCTGGATAGAAATAGGCAAGGAAATCAGCATTCACATAGGAATTAGCATCAAAGAACTGGTTTGAGGTAGTATGCTTAAAATATTTGTTTAAAAGAGAATATTCATTTGAATTCAGGGAAGTGGGGAGAGGAAGGGAAGGGAGCTTGGTCAGGATGATGAGAGACCATCCTGATAAACCCAGGGCTGAGCTGTGAGTGCACTGGGTGACCTTTCCTTCGAAGCTTTCCAACATGCAACTCTTTCCCTCAACCTAAGATCTGGTAAGTGGTAACTGCAGTAGTCTCCGGGGCTTTGTCTACAGGAGGCACAAGCTTAAAAAACAAACACAAACACGAAAAAGAGGATGAGCCAGTCACTCACTGAACGTTTCCGTGAGAGGACCACAGTAAGGGGAGATGTGTTCAAAATCAGAGATCATAATATGTAAAGGGCCTTGTAACTTGTAACGTGCTGTC
Organism: Onychomys torridus; assembly: GCF_903995425.1. Classification (NCBI taxonomy): domain Eukaryota; kingdom Metazoa; phylum Chordata; class Mammalia; order Rodentia; family Cricetidae; genus Onychomys; species Onychomys torridus. The sequence continues at coordinate 63,606,777 of NC_050444.1, read as the reverse complement.
CAAGTATATGGCTAGCGGAGGAAGGCAAGAGTGTGTGTGACCAGTTCGCTCAAAACACATGGGCAAAGTAATTTTGGCAGGGGGGTTGGAATATGGCTGCTCATAGAAACACATCTTAGCAGTTAGTTGTCGGTGACACCTGGGAAAATGACACACTCTCTACCGACTGCCATACATAGCCTGTAAAGCTGTATTTTCCCTAATACTTTTCCTGCACATTATATTAATAGTGAATGACTGAAGAAATGCAGACCGATTCTATGCAAACTCCTCAAGGACAAGAACTTTCCTATTTATATGGCATGGTGCTGGCAAGTTGGCAGCACTTAGGATGTGTGCATACCTCTGAGGGGATTGCTGGAAGGTGGGTGGAGAGTGGAGAGATGCCATAATGGAACCAATAACCATGTCTCCAGATGGACACTGACAGTCCAAGTTTCTTGGTCCAAAGCTGGTAGAGCAATTCCAGTCAGAGCTCAGTCATTAAGGTGGAAGGATCGAGTAGATAATGATATTCCCATCAGATATGAATAAGTAAATCTGGGGGATGAAGAAGCATTGCCAGAGAGGCGTGTGGGACTGAAAGACAATGGATACTTTAGCTGAAGAGATGGGAGACTATTAGCATAGATATGAACCACTCAGGACCAGGTGTACTGGGAGAAAATAGGAACATGGGAAATGGACGTGGGGAGCATTATTATCCATGTTCCAAGAAAAGGAAGCACTTAGAAAATACATGGTTAATGCTGGAAGAGAAAGTGATGAGAATGTGGTCAGAGGACCTATGAAGAGCCAAGGCTGAGAAATCCACATCCATTTGTGCTTACTCAGGTGGGGAGGGACCTTCTCCTTTATTTTCCTTTGGAACGAAGCACTTTTGAGAAGATTAGGCTGCCTGGTAACACGTCACACACATTCAGACTTGTGCTGTACTTAGGCATTATTCTGACAAGTTTTGAGATGTAATGTTGACTCAATATTAGACATCAGGAGATGGTAGTGAGAATCCAAGATCTGGGCAGCGCTTGGATCAAGCAAGTGATTTTCCCCAAGGTTACCAGGGAGTGTGATACTCAGAGCCCTTGATGAAAAGATCAGTTTAGCAACAATAACAATAATATAATAATAACACTCCAACAAGAACTGTCTGAGAGCCTTTGGTCCCAGCACTCAGGAGACAGATCTCTGAGTTTGAGGCCAGTCTGGTCTACAGAACAAGTTCTGGGACTACCCAGAGAAACCCTGTCTTGAAAAAAACAAAACAAAAACAAACAAACAAGGAACTATCGGAATTGGGACAAACTCCGACATATGTGCAGGCTTGGTCTCGGTTTTCTCTTAAAACAACATGTATGTTTACTTTGGTCAGAGGTTTAAGCTGAGAGGGGATTAAACAGGTGTATAATGCAGAGGGGCCACCCAATAGGAACCTGTCAGAATTTGCTTGTTGAGCTATGCATGAGGCACAACAACCATTACATCCTTAAAGGAGACAAGTCGTTAAGGAAAAGAAAGCCCAGCTAACAACTGGTAAGTTAGAGTACTTGGTTTCCTCAACAGCACGGTCTCTCTTCCCACTATATCATCTCAGAAGCCCAAAGGAGCATTTTCTTTTTTTCCTTTTTATCTTTTGTTTTTGAGACAGGGCCTAGAACTTGCTATGTAGCCCAAGCTGGCCTTGAACTTTCGATTTGCCTGCCTCCACCTCCCAAGTGTCAGGATAATTAGCATAGGTTACCACAGTCTGCACAGAAAAATAGTGTTCTTTTGTTTGTTTATTTGGTTTTGGTTTTCTGAGACAGTTTTCCTCGTAGCCCAGGCTGGCGTTCAACTTGTGGCAATCCCCCTGCCTCAGTCCCAAAACCTGACTGTATGGTGGACCTCTGCTCTGATTTGGCCACTTCTCGCTGGAGCGCAGCTCTAGGAGGCTAGTTTTATCAAAGGATGCTGCTGCTAGGTTTGGCTGTGCAGGAGTACATAGATGAACAGGCGCACTCCAGAATGGGTCTCTGGTAAATTCCATGGCTTGGCCCCTTCACCACTGCACTTTTGGATAAGAAGCCAGAATCTATCTTTGGGCCCAAAGTTAAACCCTTAGGATTCAGCTGAAATGAAGGTGTTGAGGGGGTGAGACAGGGGCAGGCTCAGGCTTTCTCCCCCAGACAACAGTTACCAATAAGCCTTTCTGGCTCGCATCTTCCCCATGCCCCTGCTTCTCTCGAATAGAGGAACTGTTCGGCAAAGTGTCTTGAGTGGTATCTATGGATTAGTGCCCACTGGTGCACACAGAGGGCCACAAGGGCGGTGTGGATGACTCTTAGAGGTGACAGTCTCGTCCTCAAGTTCCTGCAGTGGGGAAGGTGGTCCCAGGAGACTCCACGGTGGGTCCCTCTAGTTCTCCCAGGCAAGTCCTGACAATCTGAGTTAAGTTGACAACTGCTTCCATGGTCCCATGTTCAGTTAATCCGTCCTCATCGGGATAAGCATCACATTTGCTGAGCATATGCTTTGCAAAGCTCCATGCTTGACACTTCAACATAACTTATTAACAACCATCCACCCTTTCTTCTGGCCCTCTTTGATACTTTTCTCTGAGTTAAATTAGAAGAACAGACTTCATCATTCTAACGTTCGTGATCTAACGTTAGCAAAGTGCTAAGCCTGCGTCACAAATACCTAATGTTTAAATGAGGCAATTTTATGAAGCTGTTGTTAAGTATTACATAAGATGTTTTAACATCTAGCACCGTGTCTGGCCCGGGGGTGCTCAAAAATCCTCTCCTCTCTCTGATTCCCCCCTCCAGAAACTTGGTCGTAACTGCTTTGGGTAGTCAAACTCAAGAGCTCAGATCTCCTGCCTTTTATTTGGAGGCCTCACTGGTCCTGGTACCCCTCGGGCCCTGTACTCTTAGAAGCGGTTTCCATCTCCCCTAAAGTCCAGCTTGAAGCCAACCAGGCTATCACACAGAAGAGAAATTCTAATGGGGGCAGGGTGGGAACTGGAATGAACAAAGGCCACAACCCCACTGAGTCCCCACTCCTTTCCACCCTTGAGGGGTACAAGCGAGGGCATACTGAGCCCCATAGGAGGTCAGTGCCAAAGTCCTTGGAGCTATGATGCCACAAATGGATCCAATTTTCCCAGGCAAAGGTTCCTTCTGGGCATCTCTGGAGCACAGGCTAAGATCACCTGGGGTTCACCAACACCACGGGGAAGGTCCCTGGGGTCCCCAGATGGTCTCCTGTGGAGCCAAGTCCAGAGACTACCCTGATGCCACTCTACTTACACAGAAGGCCTTCCTGGGGGCCTGGGGAGGATGCCCTCCACAATGGGGCTGGACACGGCAAAAAGTGCAGGGCGCCCTGGGCGTCTCCCTTCACGCCACCCCACGGAGTCCCTCTGGGGTAGGGGCGGCGGTCACTGGGGTGCATCCCTTTGCACAGGGCCCCCCTGGGGGCGGCTCCCACACCAGCATCCAAGTCCGGGAGGACTGTCCGGGAGCGCAGACCCGCCCCTCAGGGTGACGGCCGGGTCCCACCGCCCCCGCCCTCGCTTACCGGGACAGTCCGCGTGCGGGACGCGGGTCCGAGGCCGGCTGACTCTTAATGCCGCGGGCCCGCGCTGCCCTCGGCCGCTCCGGAGCCGACGTGCTGGGCCGAGCTCCGGGAGCGGGCGGCGCGGGCGGCGCGAGAGGCTGGGGCGGCGGCGGCGCGCGCGCCCGGAGCACGCCCACCCGCTGCGCGTGCACCCGCGCCCGGCGCCCTCGGCCGGCCGGTGGGCGCGCGCCGCTGCCCCACCCTCCCGAGCCCCAGGCGCGGCCCGCGGGGCTCGGCTGGCCGCGGGCGAGGCGCGCGGTGGGAGCACGGGCGCGCGGCGGCGGCGGCGGCGGCGGCGGCCGAGGAGCGGGCGGTCCCCGTGCCAGGGGGCGCCCGCACGAGCAGCCGGCACTGCGGCGCGGGGACCGCGCCAGCCCGGCCGCCCGCGGCAAGGTCAGCGCGCCCCGGAGCTGGCCCGGGTCTGCGCTGCGGGGGCTGCGGCGACGCTCCCACCCGCCCGCACCCAGGCAAAGCGGGGGTAAGGGTGGATGCTGCCACCAGCACCTGCTCGGGCTGGGAAGAACTCAGCCATCCGACTCGGTGAGCGCACCACCCAGGTCTCCAGGCTCACCGTGGGGTACTTATCTTCAGGTGCCCACTGGGCTGGGGAGTGGCCAGAGGAACCTTCACAAAGACCGTGGCTGCTCCATCTCGGCCCGTGTGCTTTGTCGGAGGCTAGTGGTCCTCCATCTCCAGCAGCAGAGCTGTCTGACATGTAACCCACTTTTTGTTGCAGCAACCTCAGACTAGCCAAACAGCCAGCTTGTCAGACCGCCAGCGTTCCCGGGAACTGTAAGGCGCATTGCAACAAACTCCACGCTTTGAAGAGGGCAGGGAAAAGACCAAGTCACAGAGCATCTAGCAACTGATTATAGGAAAATAACAGAAGATGTGTACATATCCCCAGACCCCTTTTATGTAAATTACGTTTTAAAGAGACTTTCATTTTCTTGTCCATTCACGTTGTGTCTATCAAACACAATTCACGTTATCTTTTGAGCATCTAGTATCCCCCCCCCCACACACACACACTTTCCAGGTGTTATGGGGGATACTTTGTCCTTAACATAGAATTTACGTAAATATAGTACTATATGTTATTATCACCCAACTGGTAATAATAATAATAGTAATAATAATAATAATAAAGCCAAAAGCAAAGGTACTATTTTAAATACCTTAAATGCCATTCACTGGGTAGTTGGGACTGTAACTGACTACATAGCTCCCATTGGCCTCAAACTCAGGCAGTCAGGCAGCCCTCCTGCCTTCGCCTCCCAGTGTGCTGGGGTTACAGGGAGCTGCCATGCTGAGTTAAGACACCATGCTTGCAGGAATTGTACTGCGGCATGGAGGTTAAACGACTTGCCTAAAGGAGCAGAGTTACTATGTGATGGAGATGAGATTGACATCCAGGGGTTCTGCTATTGAGCACCGACCAAGAGGCTGCTAGGCATCACTACCCAGAGCGACAAAGTTAGTGTTCACAAGAGCCACTATCTCTTTTTCTTGTGAAACTAACATTGAAGAGCAGACTGCGATTTCCCTGTGGTCTGGGGTACTAACCTTCAGAATCACACCAGACCAACAGTTTCAGACAGGGACCACAGAACTAGCCTATCTGATGGCCCATGTGGAAGAGAAGGCTGTTATATAATGTCCCCTAGAAGTGTCTGTTGGCTAATTCTTCTTTCATTCAAAGATATGTATTGAGCTTCTGCAATATGCATTCATTGAACAACCAAGAAACAAAAAGGCGCAATACTCCTGTAACATCATCCATGAGGGGTTCACCCTAATACCCCATGCAATCATAATCCCTTTCCTGAGCCCCCATAAATTCACAGGGAGTGGCACTATTAGGAGGTGTGGCTCAGTTGGAGTGGGTGTGGCCTTGTTGGAGGAAAGGCATCACTGTGGGGACAGACTTTAAGGTTCCCTATGCTCAAGCTACCATCCAGTGTCACAGTCCACTTCCTGTTGCCTTCTGATCAAGATGTAGCCAGCACCAGGTCTGCCTGCTCGCCACCATGTTCCCCGCCACCTCGGTGAGATGTTTTCCTTTGTAAGAGTTGCCGTGGTCATTCATGGTGTCTCTTCACAGCAGTAGAAACTCTGACTAAGACAGCGCCCATCTCTAAACACTGAAGTCAGCTTCAGTTTCTCCTTTTCATACCTCAGTGTAGTGATTCAATACCTGACACCTTGGGGTTCGTCTGGGTGTGGTGAGCATGCTTGTAATCCCAGCACCGGGGAGGTCCGGCAGGAGGGGCTTGGACTTAGTTGTTCTAAGATACTGGTGAATTTGAGCCCAGCCTGAGCTACATGAGACTGTTTCAACCCCACAGAGGGTTCCATTCTGGCATTTTCACAGTATATATAATTTGCCTTGATTATCTCACCCCGTCGCTCTCTGCTGACACCCTTCCTCTTCCTAAGTATTCACTCTTCTATTTTCAGGGTTTTGTTTTTCCAAAAGAATCTAGATTCTATATACGAGAGAAAACACAACACTTGTTTTTCTGAGTCTGGTTACTTCACTCAACACAATGATACCTAGTTCTACTCCCAACTACATGAAAATGACAGTTTAGTTTTTTTAATTACTAAATAAAGCCCTGTTATGTATATAAACTATATTTCCTTTCCCACTCCTCTGTTCTGTTGATGGGCACTGTGCCTGCTAGCCTTATGTCAACTTAATACAAGCTAGAGTCATCTGAAAGGAGGGAACTTGAATTGAGTAAATGCCTCCATAAGATACAGCTCTAAGGCAGTTTCTTCATTAGTGAGAGATGGGGCAAGGCCCAGCCCATAGTGGGTGGAGCCATCCCTGGGTTGGTGGTCCTGGGTTCTATAGGAAAGCAGGTTGAGTAAGCCATGGGAAGCAAGCCAGTAAATAGTACTACTCTATGGTCTCTGCATCAGCTCCTGCCTCCAGGTTCCTGTCCTGTTTGAGTTCCTGTCTTGACTTCCTTCAGTGATGGACTGTCACCTGGAAGTGTAGGCCAAATAAACCATTTCCTCCTCAACTTGGCTTCGGTCTCAGTGTTTCAGCACAGCAATAGGCACCAAGGCTGATTCCATATTTTGGTTTCTGTGAACAGTACCACAATAAACACGTATGTGCAGGCATAGGAGCCTGTATAATCCCTTTACACCCATTCGCTAAATAACCAGTGGGCTTTGTGGCTATTAGGACTGGTATGGTAGTTTGAATGTAAATGCCCCCCCCCCCCATCTCATAGGGAGTGGTACTGTTAGGAGGTTTGGCCTTGTTGAAGTAGGTGTGGCTTTGTTTCAGGAAGTGTGTCACTGAAGGGGCGGGCTTTGATGCTCAAGATATCGCCCAGTGCCACAGACACTTCCTGTTGCCTTTGGATCAAGATGCAGACATGGTTGTCTACCTGCATGCTGTTATGCTCCCTGACATGATGATAATGGACTGAATCTCTGGACTGTAAGTCACCCCAATTAGATGTCTTCCTTATAAAAGTTGCTGTGGTCATGGTGTCTTTTCACAGCAATAGAAACCCTGACTGAGACAACTGGCATTTGAAAACCCTCATCTGAGACTGCTATGGTAGAAAAGGAAAGAACCAGAGTTTTCAGGACAGAGCTCATGATTTTCAACGTGGAAATCTTTATCCTAAGCTTTAAAGGGAATCCCTATTTATTTACTTATCCTCTTTTCCTTTCCCATACTTTCAGAGTGAGAAAGCTTCCTTCCGCAGACCGTCAACTTATCCACCTGTGCCTTTGATCATGTTTCCCTTTGCTCCTTCTTTTGCTTGATCTGCTGTCATTCTGAACCCCAACGTTCTCCCTTCTCGGCTCCCCACCTTCAGCCTATAAACAGGACCAGGCTTAAGAAGCTTTCCTACTGACTCATTGTCTTATTCCAACTACCGCCTATTACTGGTTGAGATTTATGTACTGAAAATTTAATCCTCACTGCAATAGTGTTGGGCAGTGAGATCTACGTGATTAGTCAGGAAGGCACTGCCTTTGGGTGGGTTAACGCAGTCTAGAGTGGACAGACCACAGAAGCGCGTTCAGGCCTCTCCTGATTCTTTGCCTTCTGTCATGAGCTGATGTGGTACAAAGACCACACTCTTGGGCAACCCAGCCTGCAGAACCATGAGCCAAATGAAGTTCTGTTTGTAAATCATCCAGTCTGTGGTATTGTGTGAAATGGACACGATATTACCGTGTTAAATGTATATAGTTCCCTTTTTAAATATATCAATTATGATTCAATAAAGCTGTTAAAAATCATTTGTCCATTTGGGGGTGGGCCTTTTCCTGGAATATGTATATGAGAGAGAGAGAGAGAGAGAGAGAGAGAGAGAGAGAGAGAGAGAGAGAGAGCACGTGTGTGTGTGTGTGTGTGTGTGTGTGTGTGTGTGTGATGTGTGTGCATTCACTAAGCATTGAACACAACAGACAAAACGCTCTACCACTGAGCTACCATCTGCAGTCCTATATTTCTGTTTCTGACCACGGTTACTGGCTTATAACTCCTGTCCAGGCGCAGGTTATAGAAACTCTAATCTCGGGCTACAGGATGGCTCAGCGGTTAAGAGCACTGACTGACTGCTCTTGCAGAGGTCCTGAGTTCAGTTCGCAGCACCCATGTGGTGGCTCACAACCATCTAAAGTGGGGTCTGATGTCTTCTGGCATAAAGTTGTAGATTCAGATAGAGCACTCATACACATAAAATAAATAAATCTTAAAAAAAGACTCCTCTAAAAAACAAAACAAAATTCTAATCTCCCCTTGCCTTTAGGTGGCAATATAGAAATACCTACCTAGTAAATCATAAGATCTCCCTCATTCTAGAAGAATCCTGCCCCATACACTGGACGAGGAATGCTGTATAGACAGACCAAGAAGAATTTGGACACACAGGCCATTTTTGGGGTTCCCTGCCCAGTTTATTAGAACTCATGCCTATTCAATAAAGCGTACACAAATACCCCAGAGGACAGAATTCAGAAAGCTTTTTGAAGCTGAACATGCAGAGACTTGCAGGAAGATAACCATAGACTGTTTTGCATTCTGAGATGGGTAGGGACTCCCATATTTGAGATCTTTTCAGGCCAAAGACCCATGTGTCTCTTTATTGGGTGCTTAGCTATATCTTTAAGATCTCCTTTACGGCTACGTATAAGGGTTGTGTTTCTCTGAGGCACCCTGGTGAACTAACCAAGTCTGAAGAGGACGTCATGAGAGTCCAATTTGTAGCTAGTTGGTCAGAAGTTCTGGAGCCCTAGACCCAAAACTAGCTCTGAAGGGGCAGTCTCGGAGCCTAAGCCACCAATCTGTGAGACTCGATACTACCTCAAGACTGTGTCAGCAAAGTGAGCAAACCTTCCTCCCTCCCTTCCCCTTTTTCCTTTCCTCTGTCTCTCCTTTCCTCCCTCTGTCTTTCCTCCTTCTTCATTGTGTGCCAGGGGCTGAACCCAGGGCCTTGCATGTGCACTGAGTTGTGTCTTGGGTGACAGTGTCAGAGTGGACAGGATTGGAGGATGTCCAGCTGATGCAGGATCACCTGCTAGTGTGAAGAATTCCCACACACCTGAGGTCACAGAAGACTTTGTTTAGATGGTAGTGTGAGAAGAGAGGAAAGAGACATTCTGTTTTTCCCCAGCACCTGGACTTGATTCCATTTTACTGCTTAGTGTCTGTTCACTCATGGTGCACTGTCATCTTTATAAGGATGATTTATATTGTTTAACGCTTAGGTAGTATGAATCCTCTTTGTTCTTTTAAAGATGTTTTTGGGTCTTCTAAATCCTTTGTCTTTCCATGCCAATTCTAGAAGAAGCTTATTTATTGTGTAAGAAATTCTGTTAGCATTTTAATTGGAATTATATTAAATCTTTCAATTAACCTGGGGAAATTTTTCATTCCAAGACTGACCCTTTCAGCCCTTAAAAAAGACATCTTTCTTGGCTTATTTAGGCCTCCTCTGATGTCTGCTGTCATTTAAAAATCTTCAGTAAATAGGTTTCTTATGTATTGTATTTACAGCTAAGTACTTCAAATCTTTTGTTTGTTTGTTTGTTTTGTTTTCTGGTTTTTTTGTTTGTTGTTGTTTTTTTTTCAAGACAGGGTTTCTCTGTGTAGTTTTGGAGCCTGCCCTGGATCTCATTCTGTAGACCAGGCTGACCTCAAACTCACAGAGATCCAACTGGCTCTACCTCCCGGGTGCTGGGATGAAAGGTGTGCACCACTATACCTGGCCATATTTCATATCTCATGTAGTTTTTATGATTTTAGTTCCCAACTGCTTGTTGATAGAGTATAAATATGACTGACTTTATTTGCTCCAGAGATTGAGCCCAAGATCTTGTGCATGCCAAGCATACGCTTTACTACTGAGTTACATCTGCAGTCCATAACATTGATATTGCACTGCCCTTGTATTCTGTGACTTTGCTGCCCTGGATATTGAGCCCAATGCCTTGTGCATGCAAGCATATGCTTTATACTGAGTTACAGCTACAGTCCATAAGATTGATATTGCACTGCCCTTATGTTCTGACTTTGTAAACTCCCATTCTGGTTATGAGATCTTATCATAGATTCTTTGGGAAAGAAAGCTAGCTAGCAAGGAGAAAGCTCTCAGATCAGCTCTAGCTCGATATCCTGACCTCCATATGAGTGATATGGCATGTGTAAATCTACACACACACACACACACACACACACACACACACACACACACACTAAATAAATAAATAAATACCCACAAAAATCCATACAGATGTTCCCAACCTATATTGGAAAAGAATGATCCCAAATCAATAACATAAGATTTCAAAGTTAAGAAATCAGGGCAGCATCAGAAAATAATGCAAAGCAAGTAGAAGAAAATAACAAAGAACTGAGCAGGAATCGCTGATAAGTGTATCACATATATATGATACTGAAAGTGTAAAATTTAACATGAAGTTCCACGATTTCTATTTGGAATGACATTTCTAACTGTATAGAAGTCCATTAAATTATATTGACTTTGAGGCTGATTAATTTGTTGTGTGATAGTTATTTGCAAACTTTTAATAATAAACTTTACAAAATTAAGAAAGAAATAATTGAAATGCAATACAGAAAATAATGAAGTCAATAAGGCCCCAAATTATGTCTTTAAAGATAACAAAATTGACAAACCTTTGGCTAGACTCACCAAGAAACAAAGCAAAAAGACAAAAAGTACTGAATTCGGGTCTGGGAAGATGGCTCAAGGGATAAGCTGTTGCCAGTCAAGTATGAGGACCAGAGTTTAGATTCTTAGAACTCAGATGAGTCACACCTCTAATGCCAGCTCTCAGAATACCAAGACCAGGGATCCTGTCATATATGGATGAGCGCTGGATTCAACTGAGAGACTGCTGCACAGAACAGTGGACAGAGATCAAGGAAGGCTCCTGATGTCAGTCTTGGATATCCACACATACATGTGCACGCACCACAAGCACACACTGAACTAGTCACAGAAGGGAAGGATTGACTGTCAACAATAGAGAAATACGAGGACTGTAAGATGCTCCAGGGACATTTGAGGCTGAGTCCAAAGGCCAGCTTGAGCCCAGGAGTTCTTAAGCCTCCTGGACAGCATAGCAAGATGCTGTATAGGTCAGTTCAGTTTTTAACAACAGAATCTCTCTAAAACGTGGCTCCTAGCTACCTTGCACCTGCCGTACAGTGGGACTGAATGGGATTTTTCTCTGCGGCTTGCTGCTTGCTGGAGAAATCACTGTCTCACTTAAACCCACAGTGGATGTGAGGCTTGTGAGGGCTGTGGACGTGTCTTGAGGGTAGGGCTGCCCAGCTTTCATGGAGCTTGCTCCTTGAGGCGGCCTCTGTTGCCCTTCATGACCAGGGATTCTGGGGAAGGGGCAGCTTTCCACCTTCCTTCTCAGGGTCAGGGACCTTTGTCTTGCTCATCTCCAGGATCTTTTGTTTCCTTTATGTGTTTCCAAAGCTTTCTCTAGTTCTCAGTTTAGGGTAAAGTCTTAACTTTTCTTATTCAGACTCTCTTTTATCATTTTTTTTTTTTAAAGAGAAGGAGCAGACAGAGAGAATGGAAGAAAGGGAAGGAAGGAATTAAAGAATGCACAGACAGAACACTTTTTAAAATAATTTATTTATTTTATTTACATTGGTGTTTTGCCTACAAGTATGTCGATGTGGTGTGAGAGTGTGTAGGATCCTCTGGAACCAGAGTTATAGACAGTTGTGAGCCACCACGTGGGTGCTGGGAATTGAACCTGGGTCCTCAGGAAGAGCAGGCAGTGTTCCTAACCACTGAGCCATCTCTCCAGCTCCTTTGTTCTTTTTTTCTTTTTCTTTTATTTTTTTAAAGACAAGAGTCTTGATATGCTGTCCAGGATGCTCTAGAACTCCTGGGCTCAAGCTGTCCTTCATACTCAGCTTGTCCTCCAGACTCAGCTTGTTCTCAAGTATGTGGAAGCTCTTAGAATCGTTTTAATTTCTCTAGAGTTGGCAGTTAAGTTTCCCTTTTATTTCTTTGCAGTGACTTTTAAAAAAGTGTATCTATGTGTGTTGTGTGCTGCATGGGTGTGCATCTTTGTACATGGGTGGGTGTAAGTGCATGTGTGGGTGCATGTATACACATGCAGGTGGAGGCCCAAGGTTGGCATACACATTTTTCCTGGTCTCTTCCCTTTATTCTTTGAGGCAGAATCTCTCAGCTGAACCCAGCGCTTGCTGATGACTAGGCTAGCTAGCCAGTTGCCCTGGGGGACCCTCTGTCCCTGCCTTCTGAGAGCGGGAATTACAGATGGGCCTCTACACCTGCACAGCTTCTGTGTGGGTTCTGGGAGTCCAAACTCTGTTTCTTATGATTTTGTGGCAAAAGCTTATCCATTGATTCATTTTTCCAGCCCTTAATTCAGTAACTTTTATGTTTTTCCTTTGTTTCTTGGAGAGTCTGGCCAAAGGGTTGTCAATTTTGTTGTTGTTGTTGTTGTTGTTTTTAAATAACTTTGGCTTTTATTTCCTGTATTGTATCCCAATGATCTTACTCAGCTCTTTATTTTCTACTTGCTTTTAGTTTGCTCATATTTTTCTAAATTAGGGAGCTTAGGCTATTGACTTGGGATCCTTCTTTTCCAACATAGGCCATTTGCCTATATGCAGTTTGGTGGAGTTTGTTTATTTGGGTGTATTTATTTATCTTAAATGATTTTATTTATTTATTTAATGTGTACATATGTTTTGCCTATGTGTATACATGTGCCCTAGGTATGTGCCTGTTGCCTACAGAGGCCATAAGATGACACCAGAGCTCTTGTAACTAAAGTTACAAATGTCTATGAATTGCCACATGGGCGCTGAGAACCCAACCTTGTTCCTCTGAAGGAGCTGCAAAATGATCTTAACCGCTGAGACATCTCACCAGCCCGTTTGTTTATTCTCTCTCTCTCTCTCTCTCTCTCTCTCTCTCTCTCTCTCTCTCTCTCTCTCTGTGTGTGTGTGTGTGTGTGTGTGTGTGTGTGTGTGTAAGTGTGCACAGAACGTGGCACAAGTGTGAAGGTCAGAGGAGAACTCAAATTCAGCCCACCAAACTTGAGCAGCAAATGTTTCTACCCACTTGGTCATTTTGCCAGCCTGCTGGGGTTTTCTTAAGCAAGGCATTCATTCTTTGCAGCTTAGAATGGCAGTGAGTTTGCAGGTCCCTGGCCCCAATCCCTCATACACTGGGAGTTAAGCATGCCCAGCTCTTACCCATCTATTTTGTAGGTGCCCCTTTTTATCTGTTAGCACTGAAACTTCTTTCTATGTGATTCAGGAATTGTCTGGTCTGTGATTCTGCAGGTTGTCAATGGGATGGTGGGTGCTTTGCTCTGGGGATCTACTATTAGATACCAGCACCCAGAATCTAGCACCAGCACTATTGCCAGTATCACCAAAGGTGCATCGCCGCTGCCACCGCCACCGCCACCACCAGCAGCAGCAGCAGCAGCAGCAGCAGCAGCAGCAGCAGCAGCTTCACTGGCCTGGTTCTTCGGAATTATTTTGACTATATTTATCCAAAACAGCACCCCTGTGTTCCCGCTTATGTGTCTTTTGGCTTTCCATCTTCATCTTTCCCAGGCATCTGGACTGCATAGTGCCTTTCCACAAACTCCCTGTGCTGAGAGAATGGTCCAGTGGGGAAGAATGCTCGCTGTATAAGCATGAGGACCTGAGTGCTAATTCCAGCATTCACATAAAAACTGGGTTTGGGCTGGAGAGATGGCTCAGTGGTTAAGAGCACCGGCTGCTCTTCCAGAGGACCCGGATTTGATTTTCCCATATGGGGGGTCACAGCTGTCTGTAATTCTATCTAGTTCTAGGAGATCCAGCTTTCTCTCTCTTCTGATCTCCAAAGGCACTAGGCACACACGTGGTGCACAGACACATGCAGGTAAACTGCCCATGCACATAAAATAAAATTTAAAAATGAAAATAGAAATCTGGGCGTGGCTGTTGGAGACAGGAGCATCACTGTGGCTTCGGGTTCAGGGAGAGACCCTGGCTCAAAGGAGAGTGTTAGAACGGGATACCCGGTGTCTTCTTCTTGCCTCATGTGCAAACCACTGCCCCAAATACTCAGATACCACAGCCCCTGAAATAAAAATGAATAAATAAAAAGGGAAAAAAAACCCAAACCCAACAAAACTCCTTCCTTTTGTGATGAAGTCAGCCGGATGGTGTCTGACTGCACATTCGCTGCTCTGTTCTCCTCTGCTCTCCAATTGGACTGCCTAAGACTTCTCTGAATAAGTTAGGTCAGATATCACTTCCCACACTAGCTTGGTTATCACCTCACATAGACTTGCGCAGCATCTCCTGCTTATTTCCATTATTGTTCCTACTAATTTGCAATATTATGTACTATTGCTTCAGGCTAGACTCTAAGAGCAGGAACCATGTTTTCTTTCCAGTGCCTGAGATGCACTGGGAATGAAAAGATACGAACACAGATGTTTTGTGGATGTTATCTTTTATGCTCTTAAATTCTTTATTTGCCTCAAAACAGCAATTTTCAGTGGGGGACTTAACAATCATGTAGGTGTTCCTAGGACCTAAGTCCTTGGTTGTTCCTTTGAGCTCAGTTGCTCATTATCTAGTTAATGAACTTTAGCTGATTCCAGAATATGTTGCCTTGCTTTAATATATTAAAAGGCAAGAAAGATATATTAAAAAGGCAGTTTTCTCTGAGTCTGCACACCACATTTAAAGAAGAGTTAATAATGATGCTGCTTTGTCTGGAATCATTTCTCTGACAGACTGTGTGACTTGTTCATGGGATTGGCTCAAACTCAGAGACTCACAGCTGAGAGGTGAAGGAAAGATCATAACATAGGTAAGAAAAATGTGCTTATGACAAGACCTAGACCTTCCCAATCTCTCTGAGAATTAGATTGTGCACTACCTTCCTTCGAAGCTTCCCAACCTCCCACTTATAAGAGACACATCAAAGGTCAGGATAGCTCTTCTTTCTCTACAGTGATCCTTTGATTCTGGACAGTGTAGGAAATAGATGAATGTAACATGTACTCCCAGAGAAGCTAGACCAAATGACCTTAGACAAGAAAACTACAGATTTAGTTAGCACGAGAGGCTTATGTAGGTTTAGGGAGGAAGCCAGAGAGAATTTTTACAAGTCTAGATTCTATGTACACGCAACAGTCCAAATTCTACTTAACTTTGAAATTCCTTGGTAAGTACAGAACATTTTTAAGCATGTTCTTAATCAGCTTTACTGGGTCCTGTGCCTTATGGGAATAGACTGAGAACAACTGAAGTGTCCTGGAACCAGTGAGTAATTATTATTATTGTTGTTGTTGTTGTTGTTGTTGTTGTTGTTGTTATTGGTGGTGGTGTATGTGTGTGTGTGTGTATACATGTTTGCAGAGGCAAGAAGAGGGTGTCAGATCCCCTGGCACTGGAGTTATAGGCAGCTGTGAGGCACCTGATGTGGGAGCTTGGAACCAAACTTAGGTTCTCTGCAAGTGCTCTTAACTGCCAAGTCATCTTGCCAGCCCCAGATTCCTACTTCTAATAAAAGCTGCAAGAATTGGAAGGAAGTGTTAGGATGAGTGATCCTCTAGGTCACAAGCAAGCTTCAGGGCATTGTTACCCTAGAAAAGAAATGCAGATGAGCTCCTGGGCAACGTTCTGGTCCTGTAGTGATCCTTGTGGTCAAGTATAAACAGAGATCCCAGACCTGGGAAGAAGGACTCTGAGCTGGCATGGAGGGCAACTGGGATGGGAGTTCATAGTTTTGTGGGAGGTGCAGGTACACATGGGTGGTTTACATGAAGTGACGTGTACAGACTCTTTCCAAGGCACCGAGACAGGCTTAGAAATATTACAATATTTCTCCTCAAGGAAGCCCCACTTCTCACATGCATAACCAAACTGCATGAACTCCAGTGCTCATAAATCCTAGACTAACATGACTAACGGGTACAAACGATGATTATAACATGTTGTGGTAAAGAATCATGAGGGATTTCCTATAGTTCTACAGAAGAAACACTGACCAGAGGGCTCCTGCTCAGGGCAGTGTGTGAGGAGGATGAAAACATTCTCCAGAAGGGCAGGAGGGTACAAATATTGTGTATGTCTTCATCTTGGTGTTCTGGGCTGTTTTTCCTGGCATACATCAAGTAGCCCTTGAACATTTTGTTGGACAAATAAGAATGTATGTATGAAAGGACTAGTGATATGACCAGTCACTATGGTGGATGGTGTGGCTAGAGAGGAGACAGGCAGAGAGCAGAGAGCGCCCTGTGTGTTACACTGTGCTCAGGCTTTGAACTGCCCCAGGCGCTCGCTAATCCACTGGAACCTTTCAGTCAGGAGCCCTGTGACCTAATTTGGCTTTAGAAATATCATCCTAGAAACTGCATGACATTTGAGTTAGGGAAGTAACACAGTAGCCAAGAAATGATTTGGAGTCACCGGGAGCAGAGCAGATGAGGCACAACAGCATTCCTGGCACTGGGCCCAGCTAAAGATTGAGGAATTCATCTGTTCGCTCCTTGAGTACCTGTCATGTTTCAGGATTTGTGTTAGCTAGGGTTAGAACAGTGAGTAGAGAGCACCCACTGCTCTGGCAGAGGACCTAGATTCAGTTCTCAGCACCCAGACCCATTAGGCAGCTCACAAGGGCCTGTAACTCTAGTTCCAAGGAATCTGACGCCCTTTGGCCTCCACAGGCACGTCACATAGGTCTACAGACATGCACATAAATAGAAACAATAAATATTAAAATAAATATGTAAAGCTCCTGCTTGAAGCCTATGAAAGGCATAGACAAGGAAGCTGGAAATGGCAACCTGTATTGTGATAAATGGTATGAGAGAAGAAATTTATAGGGATGCATAAGAGGGGATATGTAAAGGTCAAATGAGATGACTAAAAGCTAGGCCAGTGACATACTGGTGTGGTGGGGGGGGGGGGGGGGGGGAGGAGAGGGGAGAGTTCTGGCTGTTCAAGGTTAAGGACCACAGACTGTGAACTATACAGTCATTATTGGAGCCATGGCCTGAGAGAGAAGGCCCAGGTACTCATGGGAGATAATGTTTGGTCTGAAAAGCCAGCTGGACACCTGGAAAGGTATGTGGACAGGGAGTTCACCAGAGAGGCCAAGGCTGAAGATACAAATTTGGGAGCATCTGGGTAGTTCTTGGGGCCATGGCTGTTCTTGCAATCACTCAGGCAGTGTAGCTAGAAAGAGCATGGAGGGAGACCAAGGACACATTCTTCTAAGGAGCCAGGGGAAGCTGTAAGTCTCAGCGAGAGACTGAGGAGTGACGGTCTGGGAAGAGGGAAGAACTAGAAGAACATGAAGCCAGAAAATGACCATGAAGAAGGAACAGGCAGAGGGAGGCAGAAACAGCAAGGGGCAACCAAGTCGAGCTCTTGCTGAGTGTCAGCAACAGCCTTATTTTGGGGAATGGGTGGGCAGTGGATGGGTAGGGGCTGTGCTGGAGACAGAAGCCAGTTATACTTGCTAAGCAAGTATTCTACCACAGAATTACATTGTGACCCACCCCACCCCCTGTCTGTGGTTTTTCTGAGACAAACGTGCTAAGTAGCCTAGGCTGGCTTAAACTTAACCACGTGGCCTATTGATCCACCAGTCTGTTTCCCGAGCACCATGGTTACAGGCATATGCCACCAGGCTCAGTCAATTTAAAAAGTTTTAATAACAGATTTCAGTGGTGTGTATTAGGCACACTCATTGCATTAAACAATGTGGGTGTTACTGGGGATGTCTCAAAAGCAATTTCAGAGAAGAGCTTGATGGCAGGAACCCAACTGGACAGGTTATGGGAGATAATGGGGAGTTCTAAGATGTGTCTTGCCAATGTCTCCATTGTGATTAATGTCCATATTAGAGGGGTTTGGTGAGCATATCACCCTTCACAAGGTTTTCCACATGCCTAATGGACTGTTGTGTGGGCAATGTCCCTCGCTGAGGTCGTAAATGATAGCGAAGATTTGTGCTAAGTGTGTTGGATAGACGAGGGAAGTGCTGTAGTCTCTCTACTGAGGACTTGTTTTCTCATGTCCCTGGGTCTTCCTCTTATATCCTGGACAAAGCACCATGAAGAACAGAAAAGTGGGAATTTGGAACTTTCCAGGCCTCCCGTGGGGATTCTATGAGAGAGAGAGAAGAACAATTCAAGACCTTTGTGTTTCTTGTGGCTCTATACAAGATTTACTGTTCACATCAAGCCAGCCAGCCTGTTCGGTCTTTGTAAAGTATTTGAGTTAAGAGGGAGTTAAAGTTCCCTGTTGTAGCTCTCAGAGGCGTAGAATGAAACAGCATTTTTAGTGTCTGAAAAACAAATACTGTTCAATAGTCTTAAAGAACTCTAGTGAGCAGAGGACTTATGAACGTTAGAAAATGACATCTGTGGATTTTGAAAGCATTTTAGCTTCACATAATAGATACAAATTGACCACAAGAGAGGCTGTGCAGTGTGGTGGCGAAGAGCCCGGTTCTGGAGTGAGAGATCTATACTCAGATGGCAAAACCAGGATTAGTAGACGCGTGTCTTTGGGGATGAGTTCTTAATAGTCCTGATTCTGTCTCCTGAAGTGTGAAATGCTGAAAGTAACTCATATAAAGTTCTTTGCCTTGGGATTGACATAAAGTCTGTGTAAATGGGGGTTAGGGATTTAGCTCAGTGGTAGAGCGCTTGCATAGCAAGCGCAAGAACCTGGGTTCGGTCCTCAGCTCTGACAAAAAAAAAGTCTGTGTAAATGTTGGTTGTTACATTGTACAAGCTGACAAAGCTGTTCAGTGCTGGCATCCACACTCTACAAACAACACTATGTCCTTTACATAGTACTCTCTCAAAGTGTATAGACACAGGAGTAGTAAGTTGCTGCATAGTTTCCTGTATTATTTAAGATCACTGACTAGTCGGCAAATATATACTCCTTTGTCTTGCTATTGGCTCCTTTTGACATTCCCAATCCTTCCTATTTATTCATCACATCAGTTCACTCTTGAGGTGTCTGAGCTCCTCTTTCTTTCTTTCTTTCTTTTTTTTTGAATGCCGAATGCCATTTATTGAAGGAGGGAGGAGGTCTTAAATACAGGCTTACAGCACAATGGGAGAACCCCAGAGGGCAGAAGTTTGCTACTGATGTTTTACAACCTTGCATCTAATCAGCTAATGCCCAATATGCAGGATACACAGACAAGGAACTTCCCTTAAGCATTCAGGAGGGTGGAACCTGGTAGGGAATTAGCATAGGGAAGATATCAAGGTCAAGGTCAGCAAGCAAGGCAACAGCTACCCAAAACGGGGGCCAGGACCCAACAGGTCCCCTCTTTTACTAAAAAATGAGCTTCTGACTTAGGTTGCATGGGATGTCAGCAGGTCATCTTACCTGTCATGGAGACACCTGCCCAGGCCATACAGGCGCTCTGTCTTAGGTTGGTGAGCACCCCCCAGGCATTACCCATCTCTGAATACTCGTTATTATACAGGCTCAATCGTGTATGAGCTACAGTTAACTGCTGCCAAAGATCTCAAAGTGGTGCTGGGCTTGCAATCTGTGTGTTTGACACAGAAAAGACCAACAGAAGTCCTAACCCACCCATAGCCAATAGGCTAAAGGCAACTGAGCCATTCCCTTCCTTAATGAGCCTTACTGCAAATTGGAGTCCTTGTAAAAAAGATGGTATCCCGGCAGGTGGTGGTGGCATATGCCTTTAATCCCAGCACTTGGGAGGCAGATCTCTGTGAGTTCAAGGCCAGCCTGGGTACCAAGTGAGTTCCAGGAAAAGGCACAACCCCCCCCCCCAAAAAAAGATGGTATCCCAAAAGCAAATGGAACTTGAGTTTATAAATTTATAATTTTCAAAGCCAATCAAATGTATATAACTATTGAATTAAATTTATCATGCCCAATGAAAGATTAACTAGCTGTGGTGGCTACTTTTGCTGCCAGGGTCTCCACTGTGCTAGCTGTAGTAACCAGTTATGAAATGGCAATCCCAGAAACAGTAGCAGAGGTGGTCGTCACTGCTATAACATGAGCTCCACTTTCAAATGTAAGAAATCCAATTCAAACAAACCCTGTAAAGGACGGTATGTTGAAGGAAAGGTTGTGTAATTGGGATCTTAAAGGCTGGAGAGATGGCTCAGCAGTTGAGAGTTTTGGGAGTCAGGGGAGACCTGACCTTTCCTAAACAGAAACGCAGGAGGAGTTGACTGGGGTGAGATCAGAAGGGGTGGGGGAGGAGGAGGGACTGAGAGCAGAGAGTGAGGGGAAACTGTAAAATAAATAAATTTATTTAAAAAAAAGAGTGTATACTGTTCCTGCAGAGGACCTCAGCATCTAAGTTGGGTAGCTCCAGCTCCAGGGGAATCCAATGCCTTTGGCCTGTGTGAGCCACACACAGACCCACATAACTGAAAAAAAAAAACAACATCTTTTTAAAGGTGGAGTTGAGTGTTGATTCTCAAGAAATATTATTCCTTTGGTCTGTTTTTTCTCTCTCTAAATTTATTTTAATTCCTAATCACTTTTATCTGTGTAGGTCTTTGAGGGGGGTTGCCATTAGAAGAAGAGAAAGTGATTGATGGGCATATTAAAATAAATCGAGCTGCCGGGCGGTGGTGGTGCATGCTTTTAATCTCAGCACTCGGGAGACAGAGACAGGAGGATCTCTGTGAGTTCGTAGGCCAGCCTGGTCTACAGAGTGAGATTCAGGACAGGCACCAAAACTACCCTGTCTCAGAAACAACAACAACAACAACCCAAACCCCCCCCCAAAAAAAACAAACAAAACCCAAGCCAAAGCAGACACAGCTCTTGACTTTCTATACTCTAAGTTGGTCTATTTTCTTTCTTAGGACCTGAGAGTTTTTACTTTTATTTTTTAAAATTTCTTTTCCTTACCCACTAGAGAAAATTAATGACTAACTTTTGTTGATGATGTTTTCCTTCTGGAAGTTTCTTGCTCTCTTTGTTTCCATTACAAATGCTGTCTTAGCTCTAATGCAGCTCCTCATGTCCTCACACCTGCTGTGGCAATAAGTTCAATGCAGCTGCAGCCTCCTCACTTGGCCCCTGTGGCAACAATCTTTAGGAATTATGTAAATACAATTGCTTTCTTTTTTTTTTTTTTTTTTTTTTTCCCTTGAGACAGGGTTTCTTTGTGTAGCCTTGGCTGTCTTGGAACTCACTCTGTAGACCAGGCTGGCCTGGAACTCACAGAGATCCTCCTGCCTCTGCCTCCTGAGTGTTAGGATTAAAGGTGTGTGCTACCATTGCCTGGTGTACAATTGCCTTTTAAGACAGGGTTTTATAATTTAGCTTAGACAAGCTTGGAAGTTACTATGGAGCCCAGGCTGGCCTTGAAGGCCGCAATGCTTCTACCCCAGCCCCTCAAATACTGAGGATACAACGTAAGTTACACCTGGCTCTCTAAAAGTAACTTCTTAAGCCACCGACTATGTTACCATTATTGTAAAGTGATACTGTCAGCATTTATTGAACCTTGATATGCTTTCTAAGGTGCTTTCACACATTGTCAGGGTTACTCCACTTAGAAGTGTAAGTTTGGTATGTAGTATACTGGCTTTTGTCAGATTAATTTAAAATTTTTTCCATAAACCTGTAAAACAGCAAATGCATATCTTTGAATGAGTATGGAAATTAGGTTATAAAATCTAACTAGATAAATAGTGTCATTTAAAAAGTAAGCCAGCAGGACACGATGGTGCATGCCTTTAATCTCTGCACCCAGGAGGCAGAAGCAAGCAGATATCTGTGGGTTCAAAGTCAGCCTGGTCTTCATAGTGAGTTCCAGGCCAGCCAGATCTACAAAGTGAGATACCATCTTAAAAAAAAACCAAAACAAAACCAACAACAAACCAAAATGAGAGAGAGAGAGAGAGAGAGAGAGAGAGAGAGAGAGAGAGAACCAAAAGTTAAAATTCTTGATTGACAACGTAGAAATAAAGGTGTTGGGATACTATGGTATAACATCTAAATGGTTGGGACCATGAAATAATGCCTTCTTAATGGAACAGGCACTGACTATTAATAAAAATTAGAATTCCACCAACCAAGAAAATTCTTGTGGTTGCTACATGCTAGATAAAACTAAGCATTCTGTATATGTTATTTGATATTCAAAATAATTCTGTGAGGTATTGTGGTCGCCATGAAAAGGAACACATCATATTGCATAGTATGATTGATTGACAAGTCAAGCTTGATACACTCTGAATTCACTGTATTTACACGGAGGCCAACTCTCTCTGGGCCATTCTCCACAACAGGGTTTCCAGTGAGGACTCTAAGGCAGGACTGTTCTTTAGACAGCCGCTTTGGCACGGGTCTTTCCCGTGGCTTTGTTGGAATTTTCATCGAACTGCATGCAGTCTAATATTTATCCTTTCTTTCTCTGTGTGTGTCTTTCTCTGTGTGACTCTGTGTCTGTCTGTCTGTCTCTCTCTCTGAGGTCTCTCTCTTTGTGTCTGTCTGTCTGTCTCTCTGAGGTCTCTCTCTCTCTCTGAGGTTTCTCTCTGTGTGACTCTGTCTGTCTCTCTCTGAGGTCTCTCTCTGTGTCTGTCTGTCTGACTCTGAGGTCGCTATGTGTCTGTCTGTCTGTCTGTCTGTCTCTGAGGTCTCTCTCTGTGTGACTCTGTGTCTGTCTGTCTGTCTCGCTCTCTCTCTCTGAGGTCTCTGTGTGACTCTGTGTCTGTCTGTCTGTCTGCTCTCTCTCTGAGGTCTCTCTATGTGTCTTCTTTCATTCCGATTTCTACTTGGTCCACGTGGCCCAAGGAAACATGTTCTATGAACGAATTCTCGGTATGGTTCACCTATTGCCCAATGGGCAAAGATTGCTCCCTCTTGGCTAGCCACTGGCACACAGTGTTGGTGCCGTTTCTGAAAGTGGTCAGGGGAAGCTTCATGGTTAAAGGATTGCCTTTGCCGGTGCGGTGATTCATTTGTTGGGGACACATGGTGTGGTGAGGGCAATGCATGCAAAGGCAGCAGAGCTTGTTAGCTCCTGCTCAACCGACTGTGCAGAGGGCTAATGAGAATCAGAAGGCCGTTAGCAAAGAGCTAGAACCCAAGCAGGAGAGCCCTTCTATGCTGCAGTCAAGAGAGGACACAGACAAGCAGCCAGATGACCTGGGAGGTAGAGTGGCAGTGCTCCAGAGACTGAGTCATCAGTCAAAGCAAATCTGTTGTGCTAAGTTCAGGGTCCTGCTTGGAGACACCTTGGGCCCTGACATATGGGAAGAGACATCTGGATGAATGCTCTTGGGGATGCTGCCTCTGAAGCCCCTGGATGCCAAGACTGCAGGCATGGCCTGCTCTTCTTTAGTGAGCCCTGGCACTTGACATTTTAATAGATGTTTCAGATTCTGCCCTTTTCCCTATGGGGCAGCAGGCATTCCCCTCAGCAGCCCTACCTCCCCTACTACCAGGCCAATATTCAGGGCTAAGCATCAGCACAACCTGGAAGAGGAGGCTGTACCTGGTAAGGGAGAAAAGATATTGTATATTCTAGGATCTAAAAAACTTAACTGTCACACATGGACAGAAGCAAGATGGTGTATCCAAGATTGTGTTTTGAGGATGCTTACCTTTCAGATGTATTTTATTATCCTATTTTATGTGTATGGGTGTGTTTGCTAGCATGTATATGTGCACCACATGCATGCTTGATGCTAACAGAGATCAGCAGAGGTCAGAAGAAGGCATTGGGTCTCTCGAAACAGGAGTTACAGAACATTGTGTGCTGCCACGTGAGTGCTAGAAGTTGAACCTGGATCCTCCAAAAGAGCAACCAAATGATTTTAACCGGAGAGCCATCTCTACAGCCTTGAAAGTGTTTTCATAGGGTGCTATAAGATTGGATAAACAAGAATTCATGGGGTTGGGGATTTAGCTCAGTGGTAGTGCAAGACCCTGGGTTCTGGTCCTCAGCTACAAACAAACAAACAAACAAACAAACAAACAAACAATTCACTGACTTGTGTGTAGTTGTATTTGTGTGTGCATGCAGGTGTGCGTGTGTGTGTGTGGATGTATACTGACACAAGATTTAACGCTTTCCTAAGAACCCAAGAGATGGAGTGTTTTTCAGAGGCTTAAGAAGGTGATGGCCAATGTTGAGGGAAAGAGAAATGCTTGAGCTATCCTAGAAGATGGCAGAGAGAATAAAGAAATGGAGGAAGATGGGCAAACAGAATGGCTACATCATGTGAAATCACAATAACACAGTTGATGATGTTCCGTGGGGGAACCTGGAGACACGCTATCCACCACGCCACTGCAGAAACACTGGTGAGAGGCACTGGTGGAGCAGAGGTGGCTCTCCTTTCCGGTTCAGGCTAGCAGTAGGAGAAGGTCACACATCTGGGCTCTTCAGTACCACATAGGGAAGAAGAGCTCCTATGTAAGAAGCCATAATCATGTAATGACCTTGAAAAACAAAGAGAAGGCAGCAAGGGACTTGACCTAGAAGAAAAATAAAGACCTACACCATGGCGGATGTATACTGTGATGATTGCTCAGTTCTTTCTCCAAAGGGACCTGTGAAGGGAAAGCATTATCATAGTTATAATTCATTAAGGACCTATGGGGACAGGGCAATAAGTCCTGGATTGGAGTAGGCTGCTGTGTTCGTAGGTGTTCCCTGTGGTTATTCCTTGTGTTCCTGATTGCAATGATGTACTTGAACGTTAGCATAACTCTCACACTGGGTTCATGGCCACCAGGGTCAAAGATATTATAGTAAGGAAGGCCAAGTAGAAAGCTTTCAAACCGACCTTTCCTCCAATCCCACTCAAGACAGCAAATAGAAGCAATATTACATCCCCAGATAGATGCTGGAGAATGACCAAAGACTACCCTGAATGCTGGAGATGCTAATGATGGGAAAGTACAGTGTGGAGCTTATCTTGGTGGTTGTCATAGCCAAGGCTCCTGAAGTCCTGACTACCTGCTGCCTCTGAGTAAATGGCCACATTCGTTCCTAGGCTTGCCATGCCCATGGTCTGCTTCCAGCCAGTGATGGACCCCAGCAGGGTGGTAAGGGCTGTTCTTCTACATGCCAGCAGTAGAAACCAGTGCTGAGCCTTTAATATGGCATTCTTCCATCCTTCACAGTCCTGGGTTCCATTTCTCCTTTTGAGGGAGCTTCTGTGTGTTTGACATGGCAATTATTTTGCCCTCACAGCTGCACCTCGGTTCTCTACCAGTGCAGCTCAGAGTATATATGCATCCTAGCTTCATCTCTTCCTTCCTTTGTCCTCTTCAGTCTTTAATGCCATTATTCTTCTCTCTGTTGGATCATTTCCATATTACCAGCACAAAAGATGTCATGAGATACCACCTTACCAAAACAAACCAACAAACCAACAAAAAAAAAAAACCCACATAAAACATTATTTCTTTTATGCTACAAATCCCCCTTGAGTCAGGCTCTTCTGCTCTGTCTGGCAAAGCCCCCCTGTTGGGAGGGTCCTTGCCAGCCTCCAGGCTAGGAGGCCACCATGTTTCTCCGTGCCCGATTTCCCTCCAACCACCATTATTATAGTTGATCTCTTGCTCTTGTAACCATCCTGACAGGATCAAAGATATTCTAAGACACACACATTTTTCTTTTCTGTAGCTGTCAGACTATTGAAATAATAGACCCCAAGAAATTAGAATTTCCAGTGAAATCTCCAGCTGGAGGGAGGAAAAGGCCTGGTGACTCAGGGAAGAGATTCCAGTTCTGACAACTTGTCAGCCATTGCAGGAGGGATTCGAGCCAAGGTAACGATGATGTGCAGCACTTGAGCAGGAATGCTTGGTTGTGAATACCCTTTGCCTTTTTTTTTTTTTAAAGATTTATTTATTTATTATGTATACAGTGTTCTTCCTGCACGCATTCCTGCAGGTCAGAAGAGGGTGCAAGATCTCATTACAGATGGCTGTGAGCCACCATGTGGTTGCTGGGACTTGAACTCAGGACCTTTGGAAGAGCAGCCAGTGCCCTTAACCTCTGAGCCATCTCTCCAGCCCACCCTTTGCCTTTTATTTAAAACTAACCTTATGTCAGGACCCCAAAGATTGATTGGGGGGGTCACTGGACCTTTTGTTCTCTTTCCCAGTGTAGCCACAGTGAATACCACCCCCTTTCTGTTGTCCATGACCACCTGTTTAATTGTTCTATTGAGGGGCAAGAGCCAAGCCCCCATTAAGACCTTCTAGGGCTCAGGCTCTGACTCCAACAACTCTGGTAATATTCTCACCTAAAAACAAAGGTCTTCACTGGCTTTAGGGACAGGACATTCCGCAAATGTCCTGCCTGTATCATAAACTATTCCTGTTTTTAATTATCGACTCAGGGTGAAACCTTCCCTCTCTGTGTGTCTACATCCTGTCAGGAGTTGTCAAAATACTTCTGTAAAGGATCAGAGAACAGATTTTCAGGCTGTATGATTTCTATGGCAACCATTCAAGAAGCTGTAGACAGAACATACATGAATGTTGAATGTTGAAATGATCATTGTTAGGACTGCTACATTTATTAAGTGCCTTATATTGTTAAAGAAATAGTAATCTGTCAGCCCAGTGTTTCTCTGTAGTTAGCAGAGGCCAGCTTCCCATCACTGTGACAAAATGCCTGAGAGAATCTAAAAGAAAGAAAGGTTTATTTTGGCTTATGGTTTTGACAGATTCCAGTTGCTTTGGGTCTGTGGCATTCTATTGGAGGAGCAGGTGGAGGAGAACTATTCACCTCATGATGTCCAGGAAGCAAAGAAAGAAACAAGAAAAGGCAAGGGTCCCAGCAGCCCCTTCCACACAGTATTCCTCCAATGACCTAACTTTTCTCCCACTAACTTCCTCCTCCTCTGAATGTTCCTGCCACTGTCCAGTAGCACAGCAGACCAAATGCCAAGCCATTGACACATGTGCCTTTGGGGGACATTCAAGACCCATACTGTAAGCCTGGCGTGGGGGTGCACACCTTTAAGTCCAGGCAGAGACAGGTAGATCTCTGTGTTCAAGCCAGCCTGGTCTACATAGTGAGCTCCAAGCCAGCCAGAGTATATAGTAAGACTCTGACAAAACAAAACAAAACAAAACAAAGCAAAACAAAACAAAACATCAAAACTAAATCTTCTGTGACCATGATTAGAGCTTTGTAAGAGGAAGTTTTCCTTTCCTGTGTAATGAGGGCAGCGCATGGCAGTTTGAAAGGTCTGTATGCATTTCCAGGCCTCACGCTCACTTCTGTTTGAAAGTGAGGGACTGGAAAGGCTCAGGCAGACCTCCAAGTGAATACTAGTACTTAGCCTTTGCTGACCATCTGGGAGAAGGAAAGGGGAACACAGAGGCGGACAGCCAGTGGGGGGCAGAAGGAAACAAGGACAGCTTGTCAGTCGGGTCTGGGAGAGAGGGAGGTGACTTTATTGATCGGGATGATTAAATTCTCCAAGTGGGTTATGAGAGGCAGCTGCACACTACAGAATAGGGTAGTAATTAGAACTAATTACTGTTGTTGTTGATGGTTTGCATTTCTATGGTACCCTGTATTTACAAAGATTTTGCAGTCACTTATTAATGCTCCCTCTCCGTAGCCTTGTGACATGGGCAACGTGACTACAGCTCGTATCTGTCATCTGGGAGGAATCGGAGCTGCTGTGGTGCATACCAGACTGAGGAGTCCAGGCCTTCATAGCAGGCCTTCTACTCACTGAGTATTTTGAGAGTCCAGATAGTAAGAACTCCAGTGCTGCCCTTTGTGATTTAGAGCACGAAGAACGACTCATCAAGTTGACTCAGGCCTCACTAAACTAAAAGTGACCTCATCTACGGCTAGCTCACAACAGGGCTCACCTCTCTGAGCTTCTGTTTCTCCCAGGTTTTTAGAAATCAAGCTGACCATAGGGTCCATAGCACAAAGTTTTTATAAGTCAAGTGCTTCGTATAGACCCTAACATATCTACTTAATGAATGTTTGCCATAAATCCTGCAAGAAGGCTGGAGAGATGGCTCAGCAGTTGAGAGCACTGGCTGATCCTCCAGAGGACCCAAGTTCGAGTCCCAGCACTCATATGGCAGTTTACAACCACCCGTTACCCCAGTCCCAAAGGATTCAACACTATCTCCTGGCCTCTGCAGGCACCAGCCATTAATGTGGTACCCGGAAACACATGTAGGCAGAACACTCATACACATAAAATAAATACATTTTTAAAGATTCCTCGATTGAAAGTATGTGTAATAAGTTTATTTTCCTTGCCTCCACTTAACTGCATTAGTAGTATACCGGCTTTTGGATAGAGCGTAGGGCTGGAGAGATGGCTCAGTGGTTAAGAGCTGATCTTGCAGAGGACCTGGGCTCAATTCTCTGCACCCATTTTGGGTGGCTTATACAACTGCCTGTAACTCCAGCTCTAGGGGATCAAACTTGATCTCCATGGGTACTGGTACTCATATGCACATACCTATGCAGAGATTCACACAATAAACAGATTTTCATTCATTAACCCTGAGATATTTAGCGAGTGACTCACATTTACCAATCACTGTTCTTGAAGTTGGATGCAATAATGGAGGTCCCAGGGACTCCTGCTCTCATGAAGCTTGTCTTCTGGGGTGGGAGTGGGGCTCATGTTATCATGGTGGAGGGGCTCACATTTTAGAGTGATCTAGGCTAGGACAGAGAGCAGGAAAGAAACAATGAGTGCATATTTAGAAAATATGCAGATAAATTTTTTTGGAATATATAGAATAGCATTATGTTATAGAGGTAGTCTAGTATAGACAAGCTGTTTATACTTAAAATGAAAATTTTGACTATATTTACATATTTAACTTTAAAATATTGTGGTGGTTTGAATTATAATGGCCCCTACACATAGAATCATATGTTTGCATACTTGGTCCCCAGTTGTGGAATTGTTTGGGAAGGACTAGGGGGTGTGGCCTTGTTGGAGGAGGTGTGTCATGGGGGGGGGTTGAGGTTTCAAAAGCCCATGCCAGCCCAGTTAGCTCTCTCTGCCTCCAACTTACAGATGAGGATGTGAGCTTTCAGCTACTGCTCTAGCCTCATGCTTGCCTACCTGCTTCCGTGTTCGCTGCCATGATGGTCAGGGACTCTAACTGTGGACCTAAATTAAGTATTTTCTTTTATAAATTGCCGTGGTCATGATGTTTTGTCATGCAATAGAAAAGTAACTAAGACAAATATATTCATTAGTATAAAAATTTTAAAGGAAATAGTTAATTTATTATTTTATCAGTATTATTGACATTGCTGTACCACTGCTTGGACCTGGAATTTCCTGGAAGGTCCCAGTGTTAAACTTGGTCTCATCTGGGCACCATTTGAAAGCAGTGGAAACTTTTAAGATGTGGACTGAAGTAGAAGGTCTTTAAGTCATCAGGGACACATCTTTTATGGGGACTGTAGGACCCTGGTCTCTTCTTGTTTTCTTTTTGGTTTCCCAGTGATGATAAGTAGTTTTGTTCTGCCTTGTCGCCTTCCCCAACCATGATGTGCTGCCTTGACAAGGCCTCAGAAGCCACTTAGCTAATTGAGTGTAGACTGTATCCTGTGAAGCTGTGACACAAAGTAAACCTTTCCTCTCTGTAAGTTGGTAATTTCAGCTCTGTGTTATAGTAACAGGAAACTGAGTAATGCCAACACGGAGGTGAAATTTGTAAACCTAGAAAAATCACCCAGAATTTCATTGCTATTATTGCTCTTTTAAATTGTTTGTTTCGCTTATCAAGCATCATTTTGTACCTGTGTGCCAAGTCTCTGGTCAATGTGAAATTAAACAGTGGTTAGGTTAGGACACAGAAAAAAAAGGATAAGATTAACTAAAGAATTAGGATAATCATTTTCCCGTTGTCATGGAAAACTACAGCTACTGGAAGTCTGCCCATTTGTCATCCTCTACAGATCCTCAGGGTTGGGAGAAATTGAGCCCTGACCCATTCTCCATGTTTGAACTTCTAACATCTACAGAATGTTTAAGTGTGGGGAAATTTGGGTTCATTTCCCGATTGGGAATGGCTTGAACAACAGACATCTCTGAAGGATGAGAACAATAGGAGACAGGATCACATAAACACACCCCGGACTTTCTTAGGCCAGGGTTTGGTTTGGAGTCTTGAGATAAAGAGGGGCGGGAAGGATAGTGGCCACACAGAACAGAGCACGTACGGATGTGGAGACTGAAGCTAGACTCAACCCTTGAGACATACCAGGCGCCTGAAGATCAGAGAGAGGGTCCCAGAGGCAGAGAGGAGCACTGGGGGTTCCACTGTTGTCTTCTGACCTCAGGCACTCTCTAGGGACTTGGCTGCCTATACGTGAAAGCAGAAAAGCTTAATTGTTTTCCTTGAGTATTGGCCTATGGGTGCATGAGGGTTCGAGTCTCTCCAACGCTATCCTAAAGACATGCCAGCCTTGAAGTTGATGGCTCAGTTTTGTGCTCTCTTTCGGCTTCCGTCAGCTCTTCCTGGCTGGGTTCTCGCCTAGATATGTTTCCAGTTGGAATCCAGTCTCTCAATTTAATCTCACCCTTGACACTAAAGTACATTTAGAGCCATTTTAAAAACATTGACATTAGAATTACTAGCTTGAAAAATGTGTCAAAAGGCCTTCTACATCAGTTCTCTGTGTCCCTTCACTGCCTCAAGACTTCATTAGTTTTTCTGTACGGCTTAAATGATCAGTTTCCTGATGGTTAGATCTGCAAAAATGACAGTAATATCTGACTCACTCTTCATAAATACCATGAGTAAACTGTCCCTGATTTTCATGGACCTGCATCTGGGCTCTTTTGTTTCTTTTTAATATCTTTTCTGACATATCTTCTGATTTGCTCTGGGTGGGAACTAGCCACAAGACCCCCAGGACTCTTTATTTTGGTCAGTAGGCCTATAGGATTCAGGGTTTGAGTTTTAATAAGCAAAGTCTTGTACCTGCCCTTCGAACAAGAGCTGTTAAACATTTTGAGTGACAAACCCCAAAGGGTGTGTCAGCCATCAGATTCCTTCTATTCTAGCAGAGGACAAGCTGGCTGGGTCAGCCTCTGACAAGAAACCCCAGGTATACACCCTCACTGAGAAACCCGTGCAAGCAGGTGGCCCCTTCCTGATGCAGCAGACTTCAACTCCAGGCTTGACTAAGTCTCTGAGATTTCAGGGAGACAACCAACATTTTTTTTTCTCACTCATGTTACATAGAAATGGTCATTCTACATATGAGGTGATGGTCTGTAATAGCACTCTTTATTCTTACAATATAGAAATGCTGGGTTTGTAACATTACAGACAAGCTAAGCAGGGAATGACGTTATCCAGATCAGAACTGAGATTCTCAGAGATGGTTACGAGATGCCAGGTCATTGGATTGACTGAAGAGCCCTAATTTCAGAGTGGGGAGGGGCAAGCTGGCATGGCTAAGAGGATGGAGGGATGTCTGTTCAGCTCTTCTCAGGAGGCAAGTTTATGGACTTGAATATTCAGTGAATACTCCAACTGCACAGCATGCAGTTGAGATCCAATTTAATAGCTCTTACTTAGGGTGGGGCTGCTGCAGGCTGCTGCTTCCGCTGATGACAATAGCCTGAAGACACTTAACCACCTGCAAATCCCTGTCACTCGAAGCCTTTGCTTAGAGTCGCAGCACCCGTAAAATCAACACCATTCCCCGATTTTTGGTTTTCCCTCTCATTCCGTCATTCTTTGTGGAAATATTTGTTGGTTACAGGCCTTATGCTGTATATAGAAGATACAGCAGCAAAGAGACCAGACAAGGGAGTAGCACCCACCTGAGACTCCTATCTCGTAGTGGAGATAACAATAAGCAAGGGACTTAAATGGGACTAATATCTGGACAATGAACTAATGAGGATGTTTTGATAACAGCCTAATCCAAATCATATGTTTATACTCCGATCCTACCAATAGCATTTCCACAAACCCAGTCCCCACTTTTAACAGGACAAAAGAGAAACTCCTTTCAGAGGAGAGGTGAATGGGAAGAATGGGTAGGAGTATGAAGACAGAAGGCAAAGAAACATTAAGACAGGGGAACCCGGAGTGCCAGCCTGGCGGAAGCTTTCTGACATACAAAGGTGTGGATGTAGTTAGGATTCCCAGTGATGCACAGCTGGATGCAGAGACTCACAGGTCCCTGGGTGGCCCCAGAGTACTGAGAGGGTGGCAAGATCAGCAGGTGTCTATTGGTGAATTATTAAGGCCACTCTACGTAGTTAAAAGGGAGGTTTATTTTGCGGGGTAACTTACAAATGAAGGGATAGGTTGCAGGGTCTGGCAAAGGTATGGCGCAGTCTGGTGGTGCTCTCTGGAGAACTCTGCTCGGTCTACCTCCAGCATCCAGGGTCCCGGAACCAACAGAGAGACCTTTCCTCTCGATCCTGGGTCTTCAGCATCCTCCCTCAGCCCCGCCTTGTGGGCGTGACCATTACCGAAGCCTCAACAGGGGTTGGAGCTTCCAGGCAGATGGCTACCCACTGCAGGTGTCTGCACCACTGGACGGTGGCAGAAGGTAAGTTGTTGCCCCAGAGTTCTGGTGGTGGCATTTTACATCCCCAAGGGGGATGAAGGACAGATGCCATTGACAGGGATGAAGGAGGAATGAGCAGGATGCGACCGTGCCCCTGGAGTCAGCAGAAGGACGACAGCTCAGGTGAATACACCTACCTTTTTGTTTGGTTGCTTTCTTTTTTAAAAAATATACTTTAGCCAGGTGATGGTGTGGCACACGCCTTTAATCCCAGCACTCAGGAGGCAGAGGCAGGCAGATCTCTGTGAGTTCCAGGCCAGCCTGGTCTACAGAGGGAGTTCCAGGACAACCAAGGCTATACAGAGAAACCCTGTCTTGAAAAACCAATGTCTTTATTTTGTTGTGTGGTATGTGCGGGTGGGTGTGCCACGTGTGGAAGGAAGAGGACAACTTCTGTGGAACGGGTTCTCTCTTCCCATCTTTACGTGGTTGTTTTCGGTTTTGCCTCGTCTTTGTTTTAGTTGTTGCTCAGGACAGGACATTTTTATTTTCATTCAGTGGTGGAAATAAAGGTTCCATCATGGACCTTTGACAACGCATATTATAGGGAGACCTGAAGACTTGGGAAGGCACAACACTGAAATGCTGAAGCATGTTACCGGTCACTTCTGCTAGTGTTTTCGATAAAACACAGGTAGTGACAAATAAGCATGATTAGAAAAGGCCAGAAACTCAGTGTCGCGGGGACAAAGTTGAGAAAGGTGAGTGAGAATTTTGCAGCAAAGCAAACATGACATAATAAGTTCAGCTGGAGTTGCAAATCCAAGACTCCTGGGGCTGGAGAGACGGCTCAGTGGTTGGGGGAAGTGCTGTTGCAGAGGATGGGGTTCCATTCCCAGCACTCATGTGGTGG
Organism: Onychomys torridus; assembly: GCF_903995425.1. Classification (NCBI taxonomy): domain Eukaryota; kingdom Metazoa; phylum Chordata; class Mammalia; order Rodentia; family Cricetidae; genus Onychomys; species Onychomys torridus. The sequence continues at coordinate 63,573,204 of NC_050444.1, read as the reverse complement.
CTCACAACTGTCTGTAACTCCAGTCCCAGGGGACCCAACACTTTTCTGACTCCCATGGGCACCAGGCATGCACATGGTGCACAGAAATATTTGAAGGCAAAACACTTCCGCATATAAAATAATAAATGTAAGAAAGAGATTCCCCAACATGTGAACTGAACTTTCAAACTGCCTTTAGGCCATAGAACCAAAAACTCCAGTGCAGATGTGAAGAGCAAGGCACAGGGACGAAGGTGGAGATCAGAGGCTTGTCCTAGGGGCGGGAGCAGAAGTAACAATTCAAGACGCAAGAGAAGAAAACCTCACTATTCCCTCCTAACAGAGTGGTATTTATCTACATCCTGTGAGACTACATCCTGTGAGGCTTGTAGTCAAATTTTAATCACATTCATTTACGTCTAATCCTTCCCCGCTATCAACACACACACACACACACACACACACACACACACACACACACACACACACACACAGAGAGAGAGAGAGAGAGAGAGAGAGAGAGAGAGAGAGAGAGAGAGATGCACAGACACAGAGACACACAGAAACCCATCCATCTCCCTACCCCCTGGCAGGCACACACATAGAAATACACAGACACACATATACAGAGACATATACACACAGAGACACACAGACACCTCCCACAGATACAGAGACACATACAAATAGAGACACACAGATACCCACCCACCCACACACACACACATACACACACACACATACACACATACACACACACACACACACACATACACACACAGACACCCACCCCCCACCCTTCACACACTGAGACACACACACATAGAGACATCCACCCTCCCCTCACACAGATACACAGGCACACACATAGAGACACACACACAAAGAGACACCCCCCCCCCCCACACACACAGATAGAGACACATACATACACATAGAGACATACACACATAGAGACACACAGATATACAGAGACACACACGGGGGGTACTAAAAGGAATAAATTCATAATCTAGGAAAATAAAGGAAGAAAATGGAGCAGATGGATAAAGAGTGGGATGAAAGCTGATAAAGACTTTCAAAATTTGAGAGCTGAAAACCAGATGGACTGGTGGTGGCTGGCTTGGGAGCCCAGAGAAAGGGACGGCTAAACGCCATGGAATTGGGTACAAGAAAAAGACAAACTCTGGAAGGGCCTAGGGTTCGTGGAGCAGCTATCTCAGGAAAGGAGTGTGTGTGTGTGTGTGTGTGTGTGTGTGTGTGTGTGTGTACGGGTGGTATGTTGAACATATGAAGACAGGCCTTCAAATCCCCTCTCCCCCGCCTCACACACTTGCAATATCCCCTCTCCCAAAAGTGGCAGCATTTAAAGAAAGCCTGGGTCCCCAAACACAGGAGCAGGGAGGGCAGCTCCTTACTCACCTTGCCTGCAGTGCCTTCTGGGAAGGAGGCTGGAGGAGGGTTTCCCAGCACAGGATTTGCAAAGCCTAAATAATTTACTCTCTGGTCCCTTCCTAGAGAACTATCCACAAAGCCTATATTATTTATTATCTGGTTCTTCACAGAAAAACTCGCTGACCGCTGCATTAGGCCCTAAAGTCCAAGTGTTTCATAATCTAAGCTAGGCAAAGTTTAATTTTAGGATTCCATTAATATTCTTAACATTTCCAAGATAATGAAGGTGATGGAATCATGGGGAGAAAGAATTTTACAGAATTCTTTTTTTCTTTTAATTTTTGTTTTGTGTATTTGAGTGTTTTCCTTGCTTGTATGTCTGTACACCACATGTGTGCCTAGTTCCTGAAGAGGCCAGCGCATCTCCTGGAACTGGAGTTACAGATGGCAGTGAACTGCCATGTGGGTGCTGGGAGCCAAACCAGGGTCCTCTGGAAGAGTAGCCAGTGCTCTGGCCCTTTTACAGTATTCTTTGAGAGTGAATTATATGACATATTTCCCTATCACAAGAATTGAGTTTTTCTGGTTAGGAAAATAAATCAATCACCCCTCCCCCATGATTAAGACATGGTTTTCCTGCATTTCCCCTCCTCCATTGTCCCTTAACCCTTGTGGTCCTGGGGAACTGAACCTTTCATACAAGGTAGGCCATTGAGCTACATCCCTCACACACCCTTCCCTGGAGAAATGGTATTTTGAGACAGGGCCTTGTTAGGTTGCCCAAGCTGGCCTTTACTGTTTGCAGCCCAGGCAGGCTTTGGAACTGTGATCATTTTGCCTCAGCCTCTCCTGGGAGCTGGGACGACACTCTTACATCAATGGGCATGGACTTCTTACATTGGCTGAGAACCACCAAGCTTTTTGAATCTGAAAATTCCTAACTTTCACTAAATTTTCTGCCATAATTTCTTCAAATACAGTTTCTGTGCCTGTCTGGTTTTGTCTCTATAGTCCTTCTGACATTAACTCAGCAATTCTGAGATGCTTCTAAAGGTCCCTGTGGTAGCACTGATAATTTTAGATATTTCTCTTTTCATATATATATATATATATATATATATATATATATATATGTATGTATGTATATATAATTTACTGCTTTATTTGGCATCGTGAACCTGGGAGAGCAGGGCCTAAAACGGAGGCGGTCTGAAGTGTTATGCAATAGCCAACTTTATTCAGAGCATCCGACGGTTTGTACTCTGAGGGTTAAGAAGAGTCACCTAAGGAAAGTGTACAATCACAAGCACAAGCCGCAGGTGGCAAAATCACATGTTTCCATGGAAACGTGAATAACAACAGCCAGTTGTGATGAATAACCTAAAGTGAACCCACTCCTAATCGATGCACCTGGGAGGGGCATGGACGCACATTCCAAGAACAACCCACGTTATGGAGAAGCAGAGATTCCAGGACTCTCGCCTGGGTTCCTTGGAGCTTTCTCAGAAGCACTCAGAATTCCCCTCACACACTCCATTCTTGAATGTGTTCTGACAATATATCATTATATTTTGTTATCTGTCACCTCATTGTCCCCAGCTCCCTTTTAAATCCTTCTTGTTGCTCCCCCTAGCACCCCAAATCGTCTCTCCTGCTGTTTTTATTTTACATATTCCAACAGTTGGTGCACATATATTAATAATTGTTCAATCTTCTTGTAAATTGTTCCCTTTATTACTATGTGGTGACGTTTTTAATCCTTATTTTTCAAAGATTTATTTATTTATTGTATGTGCATGAGTGCTCTAGCTGCATGTATGCCTTTATACTAGAAGAGGGCATCAGACGCCACTGCAGATGGTTGCGAGCCACTATGTGGGTGTTGGGAATTAAACCTGGGTCCTCTGGAAGAACAGCTAGTGCTCTTAACTGCTGAGCCATCTCTCCAGCCCCTCCTTAAAGAATTTAAATTTAAATTTTATTTTATGTGTGTTGGTGTTTTGCCTGCATATACACTTACATCTGTGCACCACTTGCATGACTGAAGAAGCCAGAAGAGGTCACTGGATCCCCTGTAAGTGGAGTTACAGATGGTTATTGGCTTTCATGTGGGCACTGGGAATCGAACCTGGGTCCTCTGGAAGAGCAGCCCACCAAGCCATCTCTCTATCCCCGCCTGCTGACCTTTACCCTTTCTGACCATCTCTGGTCACTCTGCCACCCATCACAGCAGCTGCACCAGCTCGTTTTCTGTTTCTGTTCACTTGTTAGAGCATTTCTCTCCGTTCACTCTCACTCCGGTGGCATCTTTGCCTGTGAGATGTGTTTCTTGAGCACGGATCTTGTTTTTTGTTTTTTGTTTTTTGTTTTTTTTCAGTCCAGCCATCCAGTCTTTATCTCTTAATTTATGATTTGAGGACATTTACATGAAGGTCATTATTGGGGGATTTTTGCTAATTACTGTTCATTTTTCAGTTGTTTTTCTGGCTGGATCACTGTTCTTTCTCTCTCCCCTGTTAGCGCCCAGGTTTTGATTGATTATTGTTAGACACAATGCATCCCTCTGAGCTCTCCTTTGCTCATCTGTTCTCCCTCATAAAGATCGACATTCTTCCCGTGCTCTTCTTTCTCTGGATTTAACATTCCTCTAAGTATCTTCTCTGGTGCTGGCTTAGCTTTTGGGTTGGGTTAGGCATCTGGGGATCAAAGAGCCTTCTCCCCACAACTGCTTCTTTGAGCCTTCTCTCACCCAGACGCTAGGGCAGGCCAAATTGAGGCTCCCACTCTGTGGATGTTCCCTGATCTCAGGCTCTCAGAGCAGTTTGGTTTTTAACACTAGATAACAATAGTTCGGGTTTTTGAGACAGACTGTCTTTATTATATAGCTCTAGCGGTCCTGGAACTCACTCTGTAGACCAGACTGGTCTCGAACTCACAGAGATCCACCTGACACTTCCTCCCAAGTGCTGGGATTAAAGGTGTGAGCTACCATGTCCAGTCCAACAACAGATTTTTAAGATGGGGCCCAGCCACTTCCTTCAGTCAAACAGTGTAGCACGTTGGAATTTGTCACTGCTGTCTTAACTGTGGGGGGAACCATTGTGGCAGCAAACCCTAAGTGCATTTGTGGTTTGAAAGTCCTGTGGGTAGGACTGCCTAACTTTGCTCTGTCACCTGGGGATGTGGTGTCTCTTCCTCCCCCTTGTCAGGGGACTGAACTGTCTGAGGTTGTGTGAAGCCTGATTTCTGTGTTGTGAGTTCCCTCCTCTCTGCCCAGCTCTTTTCCAGGATTTTTTCACTGTTGTGGATTTCCACGTTCTTCTTCTACTTCACTCTTTGGGACAATGTTGTAGAATATTATTTATGGAGTGTTACTTTTGTTTATGTTGCATTTGTTTAACTCTGTGAAGCTGTGGTACTGTGCCTGTCTAAAACACCTGATGGTCTAATAAAGAGCTGGGCAGCCAATAGTAAGGCAGGAGAAAGGATAGGTGGGGATGGCAGGCAGAGAGCAGATACAGAAGGAGAAATCTGAGAGAGAGAAAGAAAGAGCGAGAGAGCAAGGAAGTAGGCTAGGGGGCCAGCCACCCAGCCACCCAGCCACCCAGCCACCCAGCCACACAGCCACACAGCCACACAGCCACCCAGCCACCCAGCCACCCAGCCAGCCACGGAGTAAGAGTGAAAGTAAGATCACAGAAGTAAGAAAAGGAAAAAGCCCAGAGGCAAAAGGTAGATGGGCTAATTTACGTTAAGGAAAGCTGGCAAGAAACAAGCCAAGCTAAGGTTGGACATTTATAATTAAGAATAAGCCCCTGTGTATGATTTATTTGGGAGCTGGGTGGTGGGCCCCCCAAAAGACTAAAAACAAACAACAATAGGACAAGGTCCACTTTTTCTTATTCTGACCTTCTCTCCTGTGGGTGTTCCGAGTTAGGCAGGCAGACAATGAAAGAGAGACACTGTGGAATGAATTTAGGCTCAGCAAAAGCAGCAGCAGGAATCAATCTCGATGGACTGACCGGCCAGGAGCTCTGCACAAGCTCTTTTTTTGTTTTGTTTTGTTTTATTTTTCGAGACAGGGTTTCTCTGTGTAGCTTTGCGCCTTTCCTGGATCTCACTCGGTAGACCAGGCTGGCCTCAAACTCACAAAGATCTGCCTGCTTCTGCCTCCCAAGTGCTGGGATTACAGGTGTGCACCACCACCGCCCGGCCAGAAGCTCTTTTTATTGATACACAAAAGGCCTTTTAGCAAGTCAATTCCTGAATACCAAATCTTTTATCTGAACTAGGAGTTGTCTTAAGGAACCATTACCTAAGCAAACACAGTCATTATAAGAATTCTAGGTTTGCCAGGAACCTCTTATGACAGGGTTATGCTAAGGTTCTGAAATCCCCAAGAAAGAGCAACCCCATAAATCTCAGATAACAATCACTGATACTTACAATAGATAATTTCAAGGCCTAAGTGACCATCACTCCACAGTAAATGCCAGGTTCATGGCCCTGTTAATATTCCACTACACTCTCCTCCACTTAATCACACAGGGACAGTAGTAGAGACACACTCACTTTACCCAGGAGTAAAATTTTTCAAACTGAAAAATTTTATTATTCTCAACTTCAAGTCTGTTGATTCTTTGCTCTTAATATCTCATAATGTGGATTAAATTACAACATGAAAGGATATTTTTGCATAGGAGAAGGTGGTAAATCATAGCAACTATCATTTTAATTCCATTTTTTCTATGGTATATTATATATGTCATCTTATATAGTCAATCAATTATATGATCATCTTTAACTAAAATAAGTAACTTTTCTTTTTCTCTAGAGAGGACAACGAGAAAGGAGAAGACAGAAAACCACAAGCTATTTATTTAGCTAGTTTGTTTCATGAACATCCTCTACATACCATATCAACAAGTTTGAGATAGCAGATAGTCCTCTAATACATTTACACATGTATAGATATCTATTCCAAGAAAAAAAGGTGTAAATCAAAACTATATTTAGTAAGTAGTGTTTTGGTATTTCTTGGAAGATTTCATGTATCCAAAACATATCTATAATTTGTTTAAACTCTTAAGGTTAGTTAAGGATCTGAAAATGATAGGCTGGTTTTGGTTTAGTTTTCTTGTACCACTGTGGAACAAACCCAGAGTCTTGTGTATGCCAGGCAAGCATTCTACCAGTGACCTGTAGCCCATGTACATGCCAGGCAAGCATTCTACCAGTGACCTGTAGCCCAAGTACATGCCAGGCAAGCATTCTACCAGTGACCTGTAGCCCATGTACATGCCAGGCAAGCATTCTACCAGTGACCTGTAGCCCATGTACATGCCAGGCAAGCATTCTACCAGTGACCTGTAGCCCAGTATGAAAGTCACAATTATTTTAATACACACGCTTATGACTTTTACAATTACAGCAATTTCATAAAATTATTCCCCCTCAAAAAGATACCCATGATTGTCAATGCATTTAGACATACATATGCATACATTTTTAAATTTAGAGGAAGTTTTGGTAGAAGGGATAATTTACCTAACTCAGAAAATTAGGTTAGAAAAATTAGGGACTTTGGGTCACAGAAAATTATTCACTTATCTTATAAAACCAAAATCTTGTGTGTTGGTGTTTTTGTAAGGTAAGCTAAATTTTAGAGACCCCAAATTGTGCCCAAACTTCTTACATTGGTCTTGAACTAAATCTGTTTCTTGTCAGCACATAGCTGGAGTATAGAGACCACTACGCAACTGAGTGCTTAGTGTTTACAAGAAGAACCATGAACTGTCTGATAACTATTTCTTTTCCTTTAGACTTCAAACATATTTATTTATTTGTGTTGACAATATATTTAATATGTAAACATGTTTTAAAACAAGTGAAAACTAATGAAAGTGAATTATGTATTCATCTGCTGAGAACACTGTGGGCTCATGTTCGTGGTGTGGGTGCACACGTATGTTGTGTGCGACAGACAGAGGACAAGCAGGTTCCTCACTCAGGTGCTCTCCACAGTTTAAAAATTTCTATTTATTTATTTATTTATTTATTTATTTTTTATTTTTTACTTGAGACCACGTCTCTCACTGGCTTAGAACTTGCTAACTGGGTTAGTCTGGCTGGCCAGCGAGTCGCAGGAATCTGCCCCTCTCCACCTCCCCAGCTCTTGGGTTTCAAGCACACGTCACCATGGTAGACTCCTTTTTAGTTATTGATTACATGAAGTGTAACATGTGAAGCTCCAAGGCTTCTGAGCAGGGCCCCCCTCAACAAACCTCAGTTCTTTCTTTCTTCCTTCCTTCCTTCCTTCCTTCCTTCCTTCCTTCCTTCCTTCCTTTCTTTCTTTCTTTCTTTCTTTCTTTCTTTCTTTCTACATGCCTCTATTCTCTTTTCTCTTTCCTTCTCATCCTCTTAGGACTGCATGTGCACACACCCACAAAGACCAAAAATTCTGTGGAGAAATGCTCCCACACAGATGTCTATACCTAGAAACACATATGGTCAGGTTCAGAAGACCCGTCTCCACAGTTTCTGCTCATGTGATGCAGAAAAAATATACCCACAGGGAGACATCCACAAACCCCAGTTTCCACACAGAGACAAAATGAAATCCCAAATCCACTGAATTCAGATTAGCTTTATACAAAATAAAATGCTCTCAAAGCTATGGAATCCTCCTGTTAGCCCCACATAATGTCACAGAGATTCCAGCAGGTTATACATGCTGATTCCCATATTCAAATCACTCACAGAAAAAAAAAAAATCTCTTCTCCAAGCACTGGCTTAAATACCCTCGTCTATGGGGAGCTTTCCCAGACTGCTTCAGCCAAACAATTCCTCTCTTCTTTATTGGAGATCTATATAGCAGCGCATCTTCCAGGCACACCTCAGATACTTTGATTACTATGGTGTGGATGGATACCTAGTACTTCCTACTATTCAGAAAACATGTAACTCTGTGTGTGGATACACATGTCCTGATACCCATGCACATGTGTGTCCATGCACATGGAGGTTAAAGGACAACATCAAGTATTATTCTGAAGGCATCATTCATTAAAAAATCCCTCCCCTGGAACTTGCCAAGTGGGCTGGGCTGGCTAGCTAGTGAGCTCCAGGGATCCTTCCGTCTCTGTATTCCCGGTATTGGGACTTCAGGAGTACACCACTACACCTGATTTTTTTTAAACATAGGTTCTGAAGAGCTATAGGTACTGACTGAGCTATCCCAACAGCTTCAAAACATGTGATTTTTGATTTATATTTTTGACACAAGGTCTCACTGTGTAGCCTTGGCTGGACTGGAACAAGGTAGGGTCAGGCTGTCCTTGAACACTCAAGTGCTAGGATTAAAGATGTGTGCCGCCATGGTTCACACATAAGATTTAAGCTAGCAAGACAGATTTAATTTATATCTTCCACTATAGTCAAAAAGCTTTAGTGGGTAATGCTTTCATCTCCGAGGGAGAACACTAAGAAGCGATCAGCTTAGAGGAGAAACAGTGGCATTCACGTTCTTTTGTTAGAAGGTTGGGGGTTGTAGACATCACAGTCCTGACTCTCAGAATCATCTCTCTGCCTCTGCATCTGGCCAGCAGGGTGAGAACTGGGAAGCCTTTAGTGGGGAGGACCAGGCGTCAGCATTCCTTTGCTTTGTTGATGAGTTTTGAGCCAAGTGGTTTCTTTGGGATGGAGCCATTGAAATTAAACTGAAATGAGCTGGAAGGATACACGAGAATGCTAATATCCTAGTTTACAGTGGAAAACCTCGTCCACCTCCAGGGACCTGGCATGCTGCCACGCTGGCAGTCACGGCACTCTCTTTGTGTAGGTCTAGTTACAGAAGGTGATTGATGAACTCACAATCAAGTCAGAAGCATGGATGAGTCAGTTCTACTGTCATTGGGCTGGACAGCCGATCTCTGTTACTACCTGAGGCGTGCACTTAGTCTGAAGAGCCAGGCATGCACCCGTAGGATACTGTAGGTTTTTGGGTCCAGCCTTCCTCTTTGGTTTCCTATTTTCAGACTCTATTAAGATGGTTCTTTTTTTCTCTCTCTCAAAACAACAACAACAACAACAACAACACACTAATATCCCTGAGGGTGTAGTAGTGGCATGCATACCTTGGCAGTAACCAGCAGCTCTTTAATTGGACTTAATCTGCTCTAGTTGAACTTACAACCATCTCAACAAGAGATAATTCATGCCTGGTACTAGAAGTCTTTGAGAAGAATCTACAGCCAACCTCTACACTAAACCAATGTGATACCTCAAAAAATACCTCCTCCATTTTATGTTAGGCATCCATCTCGATACCCACTAGCCATTTGTCTCTGCCTCCTGTCCCTGGAAGATAAGTCCCAGTAACCTGAGGACTCAGTGATCTCTCCCCCAGAAATGTGCAACTGTGACCATCTATTTGTTGTCATGACAAACTGCTTTGGCTTCTGTAACCTGCTTATGCAGACATTCAGATCACCTTGACTACCTAACCTTGGCAGAGCAAACCGACTCTTGGCTTGCTTGTATGTATATTTAAAGTCTTCTTGTGGATTTTGCCTTTAAAAATCCTTCCCTTGCTGGGTGTGGTGGCACACACCTTTAGTCCCAGCACTTGGGAGGCAGAGGCAGGCAAATCTCTTGAGTTCAAGGCCAGCCTGGTCTACAGAGTTGAGTTCCAGGACAGCCAATACTACACAGAGAAAACCCGTCTTGAAAAACCAAACCAACCAACCAAACCAACCAAACAAACAAATAAATAAATAAAATCTTTCCCTTACCCCCCTTTTTCATGACAATCTCAAGTTTGGCTCAGAGATTGTTGTCTCTGATTGTTGTCAATGAATCATTTAATTATAATTGGATTGAGTCTAGGGTCTTTTACTAAGGATCGGGAACTTCATCACACCAGTATAATTCTTAACTTGCACTATAAATATTTATCCTTATACTTACAGATAAGTAAGTATAGATCTCACCCCTCCACAAAAAAATGTCTTCTTGCAATAGACAGAGACCATTATAGAAAACCACAACTGATCAAGATGCAGAGAACACGTGACTGTGTGGTACCCAGCCCCAACTCGTCTATCTACATCACAACTCCTGAACCTAAGTGGGGATCATAGAAGGAGAGGAGCCAGAGTGTAAGAGACAGAGGAACAGGAAGTTGGATGAGAGATTGTGTCTCTTAGAAGTGTCAGAGAAGCCACACCCGTGAAGACGCCTTATCACAGCCACCTGAACAAGGATGGCACAGACATGCTAAAATGGAAGGGGGAAATTTCCCAGGGCCCCCACTGCAGCCAAAGAGCTACAGGAAAGTAAGGGATGATGAGAGAGGCAGAAATAGTCCTTCCCAGGGAAGGGTACCAAATTGGTTATCAAATACCAAGTAGTCACCCCTGAAATCTTAAATATACAAGTAGCATTATACAGAAAGAGCAGGTTGCATTTATATATTTAAGAACACACACCCACACACACCTCCCACCACCACCAATAACAACAACAATTAAAGGAATAGAGGCCATGAATTTGAGAGAGAGCAAGGTAGGGGGTACACAGGGAGGTTTGGAAGGCGGAAAGGGAAGGGAAAATGATATAATTACATTTTCTTTTCAAATTATATATATATATAATATATATGCTGTATAGCTAGACATCTCACAGCTCATGTCTATAATCACAGCACTCCAGAGGCAGAGGCAGGAGGATCACCACAACTTTGAGAACAGCTAAATCTACATAGGGAGTTCCAGGCCAGCAGCCAGGGCTTCATAGGGAGACACTGTCTCAAAGCAAGAGTGAGTAAATCCACTGGGCATGTGAATATTCTGCACTATCAGGAAGTTAGAGGGCAAGGGTTAATGAGTTAAAAACTGCCCTTTTTATCGTCACCGCATTTCTGTGTCCCTGTGGGCTGGTGACTTCATTTCTTGGTGGTTCAGTTTCTTCATGTATCATGTGACTAGTGGTATTCTATGTTTCTAGATTCTTCAACCTCTGTTTATAGTTCATAGTCCAGAAGTGATCATCATCAGAGACAGACACACACACCATCCACAGAAGGGCTTTTATGGATCCCATCCACAGGGTTGCTTTAACTCCTATGAATCTCTGCCACCAGTCCTTACTCAGCCCCTTCACATAAAAGCTCTTTTGCTTTTAACTGAAATCTTTCACAAATAGTAATCAAATTTCAAAATGTTTAGAAGCATTTGTTTAAATGGGAGGGTATGTAGATCCTAAGATGTAAAAATCATGAGTCAAATACCATTTTCAAAGTTTCTTTGAGATATAGTAGTAGTTAGGGCAGTTGGAAATGTATTTTCTATGGTTGAATGGGCAACTCAGTAGTATTTAATACAAATAACGTGCATTATATAAGAATAATACTTAGAATTTGTTTTTGTAATCATAGTAATGTGTAGAGGGCATAAAGGCCTTGTGCACACAGATAAGCACCGGAGAAGCCAGGAGAACTACAGAGCACACAGCTCACCTCTTCAGTGGAATGAAGTGCTTAGACGCTCTTCCTGGAATGCCAGGGATGATGGAGTTTTACAACCTGGAGATCCTTCATTGTCTAATAGGACAAGCCTGTTCCTATCTCCCAGAATTTACTTATCTCAGACCCTTTCCTCCTAAATCTTGAGCATGTAGGCCATAAAACCCATCCTTTTGAGAGATATCATTTGTGCTTCACAAAGGCCTAATTGACTTTTATGTTATTCTAGGGCCAGGCCAATCCTGACACCACAGGCGTTAAGTTTATCTCAATCTCCCCAGATCCTTGAGCCTTGTTTCTAAGTCAACAAGAACCCATCTAGATGGAGCTGTGTGGACTTTGCAAAGAGCTTCAATGTAGACATGTCTTAAGCTTTGTTGTACTCAGCAGGCTGAGCTAATTGTTACCTGAATACTTTTCCCCAAAATTGTTCTGTGCTTAAATATGGTCAAAGTAAAATGATCTGGGCCAGACTCTGGAGTCCTGGTCCCGCACCAGTTACAGTAAAATTGGGCTGAGCCGAGTTCCATTCTTACCTCGCTCTGGTCATTTTCCCTGACTGCTATGAAGCCTGCAGGGAGTCACCACAGGGATGTGTTTCTAAGACAGAAATAAGACTGCTTTTTTCTTTTGAAATTGGGTCCTGCTATGTAGCCCAGGCTGGCCTTGAACTCATGATCCTCCTGCATCAGACTTTCTGTTGCTGGGACAAACGTGCTACAGTTCTTAACAGGATAACAAAACTTTACATGCCTGTCTTCTAACGTCAATGCTTAATCCTTCCGTCAAATCCTTTGTCTTCTATATTCCTACTCAAGTAGTTTAAGGCAATTCCTAAATATCAGTTATAACAGCAAATATTTCAGTGTAGATCAGAAAACATACTTTTTTTTTTTTTAAACGAGGTCTCACAATATAGCCTTGAGTGTCCTGGAACTCACTATGTAGAACAGGCTGACCTTGCACACATAGATATCTGCCTGCCTGTGCCTCCCAAGTGTTGGCTTTAAAAGCATTTACCACAATGCCTGGCTGGGAAATATACAAACTTAAAGTGACTAAGCTGCCATGGTTAAACCTGGGAGGTTTCAGTCTCTTTCATTTTTGAGACAGGTTCTCATGTGACCCAGGGTGGATTCGGATTTACTGTATAACTGAGGAAGCCCTCGAATGTCTGATTTTCCAGTTTCCACCTCCTAATACTTTCTTAATATTAAATATCCAATGTTAACTGGCTTATTTATTCTTCCATAATCATGTATGTGCATATATACATACATTGAATGTACTTTGATCGTATTCCATGCCCCGTTATTTCTTTCCCCCTTCCATCAAACCCTTTCTTTCTACCCATGTGGCCCCTCCTCCTCTCATGCTTTGGCACATGTGTGGCATTTCATTGGGGTTGTCTGCATGAGCAGGGGTGGCAGATTATTTCTTTAGGCAAGGGCAAGTTATTGATGGCTATACCACTGAGGAATATAGCTCTTCCATTCCTATAGCCATTAACTGCCTATGGCTTCTCAGGGAGGGTGGGTCCTCATGAGCCCCTCCCTCATCCATGATGGGACAGTCTTGGGACGGCAGCCACTGCTGTTGTGACTTCATGGTGTGCCCAGCCATGACACGTCCAGAAGACAGTGTTTCACATCACTGTTTCCAGTCATCTGGATTTTACTTTATTTTTGTTTTTGTTTCCTCAGTTACTGGGTCCTGTCATCTAGTTCTGGTGGGCAACCAGGAGCAATGACAATACCCTGTATTTTTTTTTTCGGGGGGGGGGGCACTTCTGAGTCTTCTTTGACCAGCAATTCAAAAGGAGGTGCCTACACCTGACACTGGGGTTTTTGTTAATAACCTATGGCTTCTGAGAGCTGTTATCCACCCATGCAAGTCCCCTCCCTTCAAACTCTTTTTCCGAAAAAGTATGTTTTAAAATTAGCTTAGGAAACAGGCTTCCATATGGCTCTTTCATGCATTCTTCATTTCTGTTAATCCTCCACCCGCCCCTGTAAATACCTATTAATACATAGGTTCTGCTCAATTGATCTCATTTCCCCCTTAATCTTAAGGAAACTAGGTCATTTGACTACAGTCTTGGTTTTACTAATTGCATTCCTGTGGTTTGGGCATGTCTATTTTCCCTCTACTTTTCCTTCCCCAGAATGGTAGTTAGATCCAAGGACTTGAAGAGATTTAAGTTAAATTCCTTTTAGCAATAATACTTTATAAGTTGCATTAAATACTTTCTTCAGAATATGCATAATACCTGGATATATATATATATATATATATATATATATATATATATATATATATATAAAACATTAGTGATGTTTGATTTTTAATGACTATATCCATTAATTCATTAGAATGTTCAAAGTCTGATGTTGAAGTTTTTAGTGTTTTGTTTTTCTCTTTAGCTCAATAGCTAGTTTTACGTCAACTTGACACAAGCTGTAGTCGTCTGAAAGGAGGGAGCCTTGACTGAGAAAACGCCTCCAGAAGAGCCAGATGCAGGGCATTTTCTTAATTAGTGATTGATGTGGAAGGGCCAAGCCCATTGTGCATGGTGCCATCCCTGGGCTGGTGGTCCTGATGAGGCCAAGCAGGTCATGATGAGCAAGCCAGTCAGCAGCACATCTCCCTGGCCTTTGCCGTGTTTGATTTCCTATCCTGACTTCCTTCAGTGATGGACTATAACGTGGAAGTATAAGCCAAATAAACTCTTTGCTCCCGAACTTGCTTTTGGTCTTAGTGTTTTATTGTAACAATAGAAACCCTAAGTAGGACATTCAGGTTGACCTAGAAGACACTATGTTTGCCAAGCTGGCCTTGAACTCATGATGTACTTACCTCAGCCTGGTAATAAAGGTGCCCATCACCACACCTGATCAGATTACAGTTCTGAAGAAACAAAACTTGTTAATTTGTCATTCTAGGGATCATACTTTTGGTGTGAAATGTGAAAAAATTTTGCATAATCCAAGATCACAAAGGTTTTCTCCAGAAAATTTTTGTTTTAGCTTATATATTCAATTCTTTAATTCTTAAAAAAATTGTCCATTTATTAGGAGCACTGTACCTAACAAAATCCTTTTATATTGACAAATGTTGATTTTTTCCTAATCTATTAGTAATAAAAAATCTTGATATAAATATTGATGACATTAAATGAATAATTCCACAAGAGGTTGGGACTACATGTCTTACTCTTAAATGACATTTGTGAAGACTTTTTTTATTTAAATATTTAATATTGGTTTTTAAAAAGGAAATATCCTATATGTCCTAAGAACAAACTATGTAGACACAAAAAACAACAAGAATATTTGTGGATGAACTGTAAATACTGACTTTTTCTGCTACATTATGTAATCATAAGAACAGCCACAAATATGTTCCTCCTACATCAAATGTCTACCAAATTTTTTTATTATGATAAAATAGGTATTATATAAAATTCACTATTTTAATCATTTTAACTTAATGCAATAGCATTAAGTACATTTATATCATTGTATTTCTGGTTCATTCTTTTGCCATATTTTTGCATAGTGAGGGGAATCAATTAAAACAAATTGCTTTTACATACTGATATCAATCATTCCAAAGTCATTTATTGAAAAGATTCTCCCTTGCCACTGAATTGCTTTGGCATTATTGTCAAGAATCATTTGTCTGTTATGTGTGGCTCTATCTATGGACTCCCTGTTTTGTTCTGTTTGCACATGGCTGCTTGGGGTCCCTTTTGCTTTACTCAGATAAAAATCATGAACGTGCAAGGACGAGCTCTTTGAGTGTTTCTGGCTTAGGCCCTTGAGTGCCAAAGGCTTCTGGGCTGGGCTGGCTCGGTCAGACTTACAGTGTCAACCTCCAAGAACTAGGGGATTATAGATCCAGGCTCTAGAGGCCAAAGACTTATGGATATAGGTGCTCAGGCTTATGTCTGTGGGCTTTGATTGCCCAGGGCTTGGCAATGGCAGCCAACTTAATCCTCTTAGCGCAGATAACATTAGCAACAGTCAGTACTGGTGTGCTCTCAGCTACAGTACGGTCACACTTCTTGAGTTTTAGCACTCACAGTGAGTGATATTACACTTCTGAGAACTTAGGTGTCTAGACCTTTGACCCCAAGGATTTGTAGCTCCCTGGAACTCTTCCAGTGACAGGCCCTCTTGGGCTAATCACAACTTTCTCCAATAATTTCACCACTGTTTGTAGTCTGTGCCCCAAGTCACTCTCTGGAACTCTTCCTGCACCTTCTTGTCACTGCTGTCACAAGCATGAGTTTGAGACTGTATAAAGATTCTTGTGTCCTAGAGCACATGGCTGAAATAAAATAGAGGCGGTTTGTTAAGAAAGGGAATGGATGCAGGAGAATAGGAGTTGGCTAGCGAGCTGAGGGATGGGCATGTTTTCCCAAAGTGCTGGGTTGTGAATTGCATGACCCTTTAACGGCCATCCACATTCTACCCATCTCTCCCACAGGTGTCTACTGCAAACTCTTCCTTAGCATGCTCCATGTGTTGTGTGGAACACAATTGGGGAAGAGCTTCTGGCCTTTTTCTGGCTTCGTCCATATGTTAGTCTTGATATTGCTGGTTTTTTCATTCTCCACACGCCTTGCACACTACTACTGCTATTGCTGCCACCGTCTCCATGTTACCAACTCGGCCTGCTCTACCCACGGTGAAGATTAAAACAGGAAAGAAAAGACTGTGGAGAAACTCATTTGGGGGCCTACTGTTGCAACACCATGGGGAGCACAAGTTGGTGTCTACAAGCTGACTGAATAAGTGAGTGGGACCACCTGTTTATGTATCCAGGAAGGGCAGGTGGTATGGGTGTGTCCTACAGACAAAGGATTGTATTTGTGATGATCACAGCACAGACTCCAGTTCTACCAACCAAAACCCTGTGTAGGGACCACACAGGCCCTGCATAAGAATCAATTATAAGTCCTGAATCACACTGTTGTGTGACAAGCTTTTCTGGGAAGATGTAACACACACACACACACACACACACACACACACACACACACAGCAGACACATAGACAAACACACACATACATAGACACATATAGCAGACACACAAACACACACAGCAGACACAAACACACACACACATACACAAATACACAGACACATATAGCAGACACACAGACAGACAGACAGACACACGCACACACACACACACACACACACACACACACACACACACACACACACACACACACACACCATGTATGCCTACTCATCCTAGATAGGGAGCCTATAATGGGTAAAAGCATGGATACCACTGAAGTTTAACGGTGTACCAATGAGTTTTATTGGGGCTACTTATAGGAATATAGATGAAAGGTTTATAGGAGTAGAAACGACTCAAAGACAGCTGCATCACCAAAGCCCACACTAACTTGGGTGGCAGTTCATAAAAGCTGGGAAACCTGGAACATGCTGCACAACCTGTAGGCAGCTCAACCGGTTAGAGAGTGTCCCTTTCTGGTGCCTCAAGTGGTCTGATCCTCTTCCAGGCAGCCCAGCCAGTCTCTGCTTCTTTTAGGTGGCTGGGCTTCTGAGAGTGACTTTCAGAAGCCTTTACTGCTTATATATCCTTGGAGAGGACGATCCTAGTGAATCTGGTCAGTTTCAGGAACTTCCTGAAGCTATTTTGAGCTGCTCATTTCCTGTCTTAAGGAGCTTCCCTGCATATTTCACCTCCTCTTAGAACATACTGTTGTTTTGCTTCCCTGTCTGTCTTGAGAGGTTTAACCTCAGTGGAAACTGCTACACAGTACAAACTCACCCCTGGCTTCTTGTTGAGTTACAGGGGAGTACTTTTTCTCCCACTTTGATTGAGACTAGTTCCAGAGGCATCTAAGATCCATCAAGTCTTGTCTTATTCGGAATGTTGCATGTCAAGGCCCGATGCTAGTAGTCTACAACAGTTGTAACTGAAGCGAGGTCTTTATCAGAAAGTGCCCAGAACAGCTGGGCAGCCATGTGGCTGCTCTCCAGAGAATGGCCTGCGTACTGCCAATCCCCTATTCCAGGCTGCCGGGCTGGGGAAAAATTCTATCTGCTGTCGTTTAAAAGCCAGAATGGCCCTCTCCCGGTAGCTTTCTCATTCACAGAGAAAACATTGTAGGGTGCTTACAGTGCTTATAAAATCTCCACACAAAACAAGCCTTCCCAACAGCATTCAACAGTACTTAACGGTGTTTAGCAGTAAGTACTTAACCGGCCTGTGATCTAGGGAGTTAGGCCGTTTTAATCTCAGTTCCACAGATCTGTGGTCAGTTTTCATGTCAGCACCACAGAGTTTTGATTTAGTCTTGAAACCAGACTCAAACTTCAGTCTTTCTCAAAGTAGATTTTACCATTTGGGGGGCTTGGTATTACCCTGCATTTTAGAGTCAGGTGATCAACACATGCAAAAGGACTGCTGGGGTTTCGCTGGGGATTTCCTGGAGTCTAGATAATTTGAGGAACAATGTTAGGTCTTGTGACCTATGAACAATGTGTGTTTTTCTTTTTTTGGATGTCTTTAAACTCTTCAAGAATGATTCTGTGAAAGTCTTTTACAGTTTTGTTAGATTTAACTCTGTCTTAATTTTGGTGCAAATGTAAATAACATTTAATTTTTTAAAAAATTTCTGCCAGACATGATGGCACATGTCTTTAACCCCAGCACTCAGGAGGCAGAGTCAGGCAGATCTCTATGAGTTTGAGGCCAGCCTGGTCTACATTGTGAGTTCCAGGACAAATAGGGCTATATAGAGAGGCCCTGTTTCAAAAAGACAAAAACAAAATTCAATTTCTAATTATTTCAAGTACATGAAAATCCAGTTGATTTTTGTACAGTGATCTTGTATCCTTCAACTTTTTAAAGTTCATTTGCTCCTGGTAGCTTAAAAAAAAAAAAAAAAAAAAAAAAAAAAAAAAGAGTCCATGCGTTGTCTATGCATGCTATTTGCAAATTAGGGCAGTTTTGTGTCTTCCTTTCTGATACTTGCCTTCTGCTTCTTTCTTGCCTGGTCGAACTGGTCAGAACTTCTGGAGAAGCACTGAAAAGAACTGTTGACAAGTTAACCTTAGGTCTACATAGGATCCTGCTATCCCACACCCGGAATATGCCTAAAGGATGCCAAGTCCTATCACAGAGATGTTTGCACACCCATATTTGCTGCTGCATCTTTTTCTTTCTTTCTTTCTTTCTTTTCTTTTTTTTTTTTGCTGGAGCTAAGGACCAAACACAGGGCCTTGCGCTTGCTAGGCAAGCACACTACCACTGAGCTAAATCCCCAACCCCGCATCTTTGTAAACAATAGCTAAACAATAGAACTAGTTTAGATGCCCATCAACAGACACGTGGTTAAAGAAAATTAGTTATATTTTAATCCATAAATAAAATAAAATTCCAATGAAATAGAAGTAGAAATGATGTTAAAAGGAACACACCATACCCAGAAAGATAAATACTGTGTGTTTTCTCTCATATATGCAATCTACATTTAGGTTTGTATCTCTATGTATGAGTTTGGAAAGAATTTGTATAGAACTCATGTTATTTCTTCCTTAAATATTTGGTAGGATTCACCAGTGAACAAATATGTGCCTGAAACTTTCTTTACAGCAGTAAATTTTTGGCCATGAGATTTTAAGCAGAAATATTATTTCTTTAGATAGATAGAAGACTGTTCAAGTTATCTATTTCTGTTTGATCCTCTGTATTTAAAAAATAAGTTGTTAATCTCTTAACCCACTTTTGTGCTGCTAAAACAGAAAGCCACAAACTCGTGGAATTATAAAGAATAGAAATGTGTTCTCTCAGTTGTAAGCTGGGGGGTCCATGCTGAAAACACGGGGCTCTGATGGAAAACTTCATACTGGGCAAAGGAGTAGAGACTGTGTCCCGGCTGTGAGGACAGGGGAGTAGAGACTGTGTCCCTGCTGTGAGGACACAGGAGTAGAGACTGTGTCCCTGCTGTGAGGACACAGGAGTAGAGACTGTGTCCCAGCTGTGAGGACAGAGGAGTAGAGACTGTGTCCCAGCTGTGAGGACAGAGGAGTAGAGACTGTGTCCCAGCTGTGAGGACACAGGAGTAGAGACTGTGTCCCGGCTGTGAGGACACAGGAGTAGAGACTGTCCCAGCTGTGAGGACACAGGAGTAGAGACTGTGTCCCAGCTGTGAGGGCAGAAGAGTAGAGACTGTGTCCCAGCTGTGAGGACACAGGAGTAGAGACTGTGCCCCGGCTGTGAGGACAGAGGAGTAGAGACTGTCCCAGCTGTGAGGACACAGGAGTAGAGACTGCCCTGGCTGTGAGGACAGAGGAGTAGAGACTGTGTCCTGGCTGTGAGGACAGAGGAGTAGAGACTGTGTCCTGGCTGTGAGGACAGAGGAGTAGGGGCTGTGTCCCCAGTGGGCAGAAGAGCAGGAGAGAAAGGGTGGGCTTCCACAATTGCTTTGATAGCGGCATATCTTCCTTTGCCTTGTTGGTTAACTTTCAGATATGCGTAGTTTGATGCAATGTATTCAAGCCATAATAGTCCATTTAATCGAAGCCGTCAATTTATAGATATTAAAATGTTCATATTACCAATTCATTGCCCTTTTAGTATCTTTGGAATTTGGGGTTAGTCGCCTCTTTCATTCTCAGCATTGATAGTTTGTACCTTCTCCCCACCCCGTACCTCCAACCCCCGTTTTTCTATAACATCCTAGACTGTGAAGGATGCTGGCCTTGATGACGGTCCCCTAGCCCAGCTCTGCTCCCTGGCCTGGTGTGCATCATATTGAAGTTCTTAACCAAGTTTCTAGGGGTTCCTCAGATGTCCACGATAAATCCATGTCCCGATATTAGATAAAAAATTGAGTGTGAAGATAAGGACATAAACTGGGTATGATGGTCTGTACCTTTAATCCCAGCACTGGGGAGGCCCATCTCTCTGAGTTTGAGACCAGCCTGGTCTACATAGTGAGTTCCAGAATGGCCAGGGAGACATAGAGAAAAATGTGTCTCAAAACAAACAAACAAAAGAAAGAAAGGAGAGAAAACAAACAAACAAACAAAAAACAAACCAAAGATAGGACATAATTTCATCTGAGTCTAGAAATTTCCCCCTTTTGGAGATCAATTGATATCAGATATGTATAAATAACCTAGTATTCTGTTTTCATAAGATTTTAATTTTATTTTTATTTATAATATTTTTATATTTTACAGATCCCCCTCTTACCCTTCTCCCTACTGAGGCTCCCCTCAGTCTCTCCCTACTCTGATCCACCCCCCAAGTCCTCTCCCAAAAGGGTAAGGCCTCCCATGGGGAGTCAGCAAAGCCTAGTACATTCAGTTGAGGCAGGACCAAGCCCCTCCTCACCTCATCAAGGCTGAGCAAGGTGTCCAACCATAGGTAATGGGATCCGGAAAGCCTGCTTGTGCACCAGGGATCGTTCCTGATCCGGCTGCCAGGGGCTCTCAAACAGACCCAGTTACACAACTGTCTCCCGTATGCAGAGGGCCTCGGAAGCAGATGCAGAGATCCACAACTAAGCACCAGGCTGAGCTCCGGGAGTTCAGTTGAAGAGAGGAAAGAGGGATTCTATGAGCAAGGGGGATCAAGATCATGATGGGGTAATCTACAGAGACAACTGAACCAAGCTCATAGGAACTCACCAACTTTAGACCAAGAGCTGTGGAGCCTGCATGCATACCAGAGATTTTAATTTTAATATTGACTTAATATGATAAGTAGCTCAATGCTCACCCTAGAGATTCTGATTCATTTTGTCTGAGATGAGGCCTGAATAAAAATATTTTTACAGCCTCCCTGAGATCTGACATAAGGTGAGGATTGAAGCTACTGGAGTGGACGGCCTCGGAAAGGCTCTTCAGTGTGGCCCCTGCCCCCGGACTGGGACTATTCGGTGGGCTTGTGCTGCCCTCTAGTGCCTCCGTGGAGGTTCTCTCGTTTTAAGGTGCCTAATGATTTCAACGGGTACTGGATTGTGTGCAGTGCATTAGCAAAGATGTTCGTGTGAGAAAGTGGTGGTGGATCTGTCCCCAGAACCTTAGACCATCTCAGGTGTCACCACTGTTTTCTGAATGTGAGACGCGGTCAGATCTTTCCAAAGGCTTTCCTGGGAGACAACACTGGCACCCATGGAGTGTCTGCTCAGATTTTTCTTTACAAGGCTAAGTGACCCACAGCACCTATGAGCTTACAGCCACGAACAGCTTCCTGGAGAAATCTGATGACGATAATTGTGGCACTGTCGCCTGCCAATGGAAACAGTCTGACTTCTGCACAGTTCCTAGAAACAAATGAGTAAGGGTCCTTTACTGTGCTGTGGACACCCAGAGTCCACAGAGGTGTGTCATAGGCTTCATCGACCTTGTTTCCTGTTGAGACCTGAGATAGGACAGACGTGATGATCCAAACACTTATGACTAAAAATAGCCTAGTGTGTCCACCGCTTGATGGCGCCTTTGTTCAGGAGCTCTGATCCCATTGTGCTCTCCATGCAGATACCTTCTGCCGACAAGCACCAAATTAGCAAAGAAACCTGTGCTGGAGGGTACTCTGCAAACACACATTTTCCCCTAGCACAGGGTTCCAACTCCTCTGCCCTGAGAGAGGAACAGCGCCAGGGAGTCAGTGGAGAGGAGTGTGCAGAAGGAAGTCTTAGTGGTGTGGTGAGCTCACAGCAACTGTGGGTCACCCGTGCAGTAGATGGTGTACTAGGGTTACAAAATTTGTTGATTTTTGCCTGGGTAAGAAGTCGGGAAGTAAAGCCCAGGATCTGCCATTGTAGCCTAGAGGGCAGCAGATGCCCTGTCAACGGACATCTTAAAACACCGTGGGATGTGAGTGTCTGCAGTCCTAAAATTTAGGGGCTTGAGGAGGAGCTCTTGAACCCAGGAGTTCAAGGCTGGCTTAGGTGACATATTGAGACCTTATCTCAAAAAATAAAAAATAAAAAAGTTATACAGATTGACTATCTGAAAGGTTTGAGATCAGAAGTACTTTGGATTTTTGGATATATTTGCAATACATAAATCTACCATGAAGTCACTTAGGTTCCATTGAAACCTCACAGATGTAGATTCAAGGCTGTTTAATGCACCTGTGCTTTGACTGTGACCTGTCACATGATTAGATATGGAATTTTCCATGTGGAGTATCATGTAGAATTTTTAGAAGGTCAGATTTTGGAACTTCTTGAGTTTCAGAGTAGGGATTCTCAACAGTAAAAGAAATCTGTTACTTTTAGGCACGTGGACCTGCTGCTAAAGCGTGGACATGCTGATCGGATGAAGTGTGTGTCACTGGGACTGAAACCCCTGACTACAGGAGGGGGAGATTTATCTTGGCTTATTTACAGTTTCCATTTTCGTAGTGGGAAGTGTGGCTCAGTTTGTGGTGATGGGAACACGAGGCAGTGGCTATTCCCATGATGGTGGGCCAGGAAGTAGAGAGGGGAACGGACCAAGATTTCTAACCTGTAAAGGCCTGCCCTGGGGGACCACTTCTGCTAGCTAGACCCCTTTTGAGGGCTCCAGAGCCTTCCAGAGTCAAAATATGAGCCTGTGGGGTTATTCCAGACTCAGGCCTTCACATGCTTTTCACTTGGCTTTCACTGACCTGCCATTTAGTACTTTGTTAGAAGAGATTCTCTCATTCCTATCTCATTTTGATATCTGCAAATTCATAAAAGATGTTGAAATGGCTCAATCCCATCTCATATTCACATGGAAACTTTTCCTAAATAATCTTTTATTTAAAACTTGATTTTGTTTTGCAGATAAGAGACATTTAAGGAAAACTTTCACTGATCCAATAATTGATCAAATAATTTCTGGAATATTCTTCCTTGTAACTAGTTAAAAAAAAAAGTCCTCATAGCCACAATTTTTAAAATTTTGCTCTGATATACTTAGCATAAAATATACACCATTTTAACAAATTTTCTTGTTATTTATTTACTTATTATAATATTTGGTGCAGGGGATCAAGCCAAAACTTTACACCTACTGGACAAAGGGTCTCTCACTGAGCTCTGTGCCAATCCCTTACTCATTTCTAAGAGGATAGTTCGGAAGCATGATGGGCATTCCAATGTAAGTGTCATCAACACTGTTAATTTCCAGAGCAAGCGTGTCCCTGGTAAACACTGTTTCATACTTCCTCAGCCCCTGAAAAGGATGACTTTTGCTTCAAATGAGTTAGTCTGGCCTTTGAAACTAGTCTTTTTAAGTGTCCTGTGAACAAGCAAGCAATGCAATTATTATCTACCTATCTACCTGTTGGTACTCAGGGTGAGCACATATCAAAGACTTACCATGTCTGACTGATGGAGGGCTGGATGCTGAAGGAAGGACCAAATAGCCTTTTAAGATGCTTTGAACCAAGATCACTCTTAATCAGAACAAGATTTTCTCAAGGAAGTTGTTGGAGACATGTTCAGATTTTCATAAACACTGTTTCAGTCAATATTGTAATCATGGTGGTTTTAACCAAAGATTCCCAAGTTTGTAGCCCTTGATAAAAGTCTTGCCAATAAGCTATCTAAAGGGATAAGGCAGGTGCTGCAAGATCTGCAGAGACAATTGTAAAGAAATCGAGCCTTGGATGGAGCTTTCAAAGTTAGTCTTATTCATGTGCTTCCATGAAAGGTGCTGCTTATTTCATCCACCCATTTCAAGATAGACTACACAGCCTGGCATAAGTCCTTTAATTTTCAGAACTATGTAGGACAGCAGCCAGATAGGTTTTTATTGTTTTGTCTTGTTTTCTCCTGACCTATTTTACATGATCTTCTTCCTAAACCTTTCAATACTATGTCATTGCCCGTGACATTAAAATGATTTAAGATTTAACAGTATAGTTTCTGCCCAACCCTGTTGTATGATTTTTCAGTTATCTCCCCCGTACAGACAGTGTAGTTCATGGATTCCTCTGACTTAGCCTGTCTTGTTTAAAATGTATGTAGTGTGCATAAAGACTGAGTTATCTGGAGACGATTGCCAGACCGTGGAATTAAGAGAGAACTGAGCTGCCACAGTACAGGGTGTAGGGAAGCATAAAGGGGTAGATGTCCCCTGTGACTGGGACATCTTCTGTCACAGGCTCTGCAGCCTATATAGAAACTGACACCATCATTTCAAAGTTGAACCACTACATGACTTTATCCAAGATAGATGAAGGTTTGCAGTTCTGTGGCCACTTTGTGGAACAGGGGGGCTTTGTGAGGTAGTTTGGTGGCCTGGCTTTATCTTCTGTGAGGCAAAGAGTCGAACTCTAGAATTCAGAGGCATTGCATTCTAACACTCTGGAAGCCTGGGAGAGGGATGACTAAGGAAGTCCAATGATGTTGAGCCCTACTTTTATTCTGTGGGATGTGGGATACCCATTATATACTTATGGATCTCTATTCATTATTGCATTATTTATTTGGCATATTAAAAGGAACCATCAAGGATTAAGGTTGGGACCTAACAAGAGCTGTTACAAGGTAGGGAAATACTATGTATGACCAGGCCTGAATATGTTGTTTACAAGAATATGGTTATTCCTCACCATATCTTGGTTATCTTACCCCTTGGTTTTTGAAAATGAGGGTTTCTTCACTGGATCCCAGATCAGCTCTGATTTGAGTGATTACCTTGGTTGGTGAACATTTAGGACCTTTGATAACTGAAGCCCTTTGGTTACTCATATTGCCCATTGTTTACTTTGTCTTGCTTTTCTTCTTCCTCATGGACCACAGAACTTGTCCATGAGATGAGACGGAAGGTATAGCATATGGAAGACCCTCAAATTGAATCAGGAGTAAGAAGAGAAGGGCGAGGGTGCTGACTGGGAAGGGAAGGTAGGGGAGCGTAAAGACAGACTACAGAAGAAGATTAGGGGACATTTCTGGATTTTGTTCCACGTTAGACATGAAAAGTTGTTTCCACTTCATATTCTAATGTTTTTATCTTTCAAGTGTTACAGAAGAGTCAAACAAAGGCCTGGAGAGAGAACACCAAGAGGTAAATCCCAGTTTCTTTGAATCCCTACCTCTGTGGGTGAGGTTTCCACAGATCCTGACCCTCCGTGATGACTGGCACAAGAAGCCAGGTGTTTCCAACCCTTGAAGACTGGGCTGTATTAATCATTGACAACTAAAGACGTATGTAGGTGGGAAAGAGATGAGGCATACTCCATCTTCTGTCTGGCCTTCCCAAGATAAAGTACAAGGATGTGGAGCCAATGTCCTTAATTCTGTCATTTTCGAGTTGTAAAGCCCTATGGAAGCCATGTTACCTCCATGTTTGTTCTCCACAAAATGGGCACTAATGGCGTGGTTGTGAAGAGCAAATGAAATTGGGTACAGGGCAGCACAGCAAATTGTTGTACACAGAGCATTTACTCTTGGGGTTATGGGTCACCCGTCCTTCAAAAGCCTTCAGCTTCTTCTTCTTGTTTCTCAAGACAGGGTTTCACTGTGTTGTGTAGTCCTGGCTGTCTTGAATCTCACTCTGTAGAGCAGGCTGGCCTTGAACTCAAAGTTCCACCTGCCTCTGCCTCCTGAGTACTGGGGTTAACGGTGTGTGCCACCACCAGCAGCTGCCTTTAGCTTGTAGGTTACCCCTCAACCTTCCATTCTGTCTAACCCTGTGTCCTCCTCCTTCAGTTAAGAGAACGTCCAAGGAAGAAGCCGAGAAGCTGCAGAAGCTACTCTCTATCATGAAAAGGTAAGTCTTGCTCTCTGTGGTCTCCCGACTCCCAGCCTGGCTCGCCTGGGCAAAAGATGAGAACGGGGGTGCTGACGAGAGAGAGAGAGAGAGAGAGAGAGAGAGAGAGAGAGAGAGAGAGAGAGAGAGAGAGAGAGACACCATGGAGAGTATCAGTCCAAGCTGAGAAGCCCACCAGGGCAGAGAGGGTTCATACATCTCTCAAGAGGGAGAACTACCCATTTTACTCCAGGGTCCTGGTAGTTCTGCATTTCAGGGTTAATTCATGCTGGCCTTGCCCTGTCATGAGACAAGTGGTTCACTCAAGACAATGGGTTTGGCATAAAGAAGCCATTACTATCCCATCTCTTCCCAGCTACATCCTTTCCAGGGTAGAGGAGCTCTGGGTCTGGCTGAATTCTGCTGACACACATATCTCCTCTGAAGGCTTCTCCTCCATAAGGCCAGTTTTTGGGATACCCTCAGCCAGTCATCTATACTCTCCCTGAGGACTTCTATAGAATGGGATTGATCCCTAATAGATACTGGGGCAGCAGCAGGGGCATCCACAGTTCTTAGAATGAGGACCTCATTCTTCACAGTTTAGATAGACTGTTTACCAGGCACCAAGTTTCTCAGCCCCCGCCCGCCCCTAAAACTGATTCAGGCCTTACGTGCCTGTGAGCTAATCACTTGGTACCTCTTATCTGCCTGGTTCTTTTCTTCTAGTTCAGCTTCTCGATAAGGTTGGCAGAGAACCGACCCAAGTTTCCAGTCCTCTCTGTGTGCTGTACCTCTGATAGGCTGTCTGAGACCTTTCCCCAGACTCTCAGCTCAACCCCAGACCTTCCCATCTGAAGGTTTCCCAGGAAGAAAAGCAGAGTGATAGACCCAGGAGGTATAGGCCCAGGACTTGTAGGGCGAGGGAAGAAAAGCAATCTTCACCTACTTCTGAGGAGGCAGGTGCCGTGTGTTGTCTTCAATACTGGCCATTTTCCTTCCTAGCCAGGGCTGGCTTCCTCGGGATGGAAGTATCCGGCGGCTCCTGTGCTCAGAGCCTTCCTGCTCAATTTGCAATGCTATGGCTATGGAAATTCAGCAGTTGCTGGGGATAGAAAACAAAACGACCTCTCCTGTCTCACTGAGAGCATCACAGAGCTTTCCTTGCCTGGAAGCACTACCTGCATCGAAAGCTGAGCTTGACAAGAGCCCAGAGCTCTGTTCCCAACACTCTAGAGACGTTTCACAGGCATCCAGCCTCACACCGTCACAATCAACAGACCAGAAATCTTCAACTCAGTCAGCTGCCCCATCAACTGGTGATTCCAACGTGCAATGTTACAGTCCTGATCCTCCGCAAAAGCAGGAACCTCAAGGGTCAAATGTGTCCCGGGATGCAGGCTCTCTGTCTTCTTCAAGTGTGGAAGAACCCGGGGTTCCTGCAAATCAGCAAAAGAGGAGGAAGAAAACCAAGAAATTTGTCTTGAAGGACCAAGGTCAGCAGCCCTTGAGTATTACATTTCTTCTTTTTCCCAGGACCAAGAGCTTCCTGAACCTGAAACAATACCCTATTACCTCATATTCCCATCACCGGCTGTTCCTATGTCCCAAAGGCCCCAAGGTGCCTGTGAGTATAGGGAAATATAAATGCATGCATTTTCACATCAAGGTTTTCCTTGATCTGTGGAGGAGTTCCTGGGGGCATCTTGTAGCATACACCACTTCACCACTTACCTTTTTTTTTTTTTTTGGTTTTTTGAGACAGGGTTTCTCTGTAGTTTTGGCGCCTGTCCTGGATCTCGCTTTGTAGACCAGGCTGGCCTCAAACTCACAGAGATCTGCCAGCTCTGCCTTCCGAGTGCTGGGATTAAAGGCGTGTACCACTACCTCCCGGCCATTTCCCATATATATAGCACCCACAGAAGGCCACTACAGAGTAGGTTCTAACCCTATTCCATGGCCTGGGTTCTATTCTTTCCTTCTTTTAGCTTTTATTTAACTAGCCTTTATACATAGCCTTGAAGGAGTTTGGAGGGGTGTGGTCACACTGAAACACCAGTGGCCCTCTCTAGGTCTCTTTCCGTAGTTTATCTTCTGCACAATGGGTTTTGAGTCTGCCTTTAGAGATCTTTCCACAACAGGGCGATTATGGCCCTTTCTTATTCAGATACTCCTTTATTTCTGTACTGCCTAAAAATTTCTACATGTCAGTTATTACCAGCTTCTTCCCCATGTTCTCAAACTTGGGCATGTCCATTGACAAACCCAGAAGGTCCCCAATTCTGGCCAAGTGTGAAGTCTTGGCGTGACGCCCATGAATATGGCAGCAGTGGCCTGAGTGGGGGGTGGGGCTTGCCACTCATCTAGAGAGCTCTACAGATGCAGAGAACCACCTAATGTATAAACCCGAGATGTGTTAGAACCTGTCTCATCAGATCCAGGCCTTTTCCGACATCAAGAGGGGAGCAGCCTTGTCCTGGAGTGTGCCTGCTGGAGCTTTACCTCCAGCACAGGATGAAAGAGCAGGTGGATTTGTTATTTGTTATTGCTGGAACCAGTCCCTAAAGATCCAGCAGTCTATCCGGCTGCTCCTAACGGCCCTTGAGAATGATGACCTACACTGATCTATTGCAGCAACAGGGCCAATCCGTAGTTGGCTGATTAGACCAAAACATTGTGGCAGAGCCCACAGATTACACGTAGGAAGACCCTCAAGGGCACCAACCCCGCCTCCATAATTTCTGAGACTGAAAAGCATTGTCTACGGTATTCCAGGAGCTCCGACAGTGTCTTGGTTCTGCTCTTTCCTGGAAAACAAGTCTGAGACACATAGATAGTAATCAGCACCCTACTTAGATCAGACTGCTGAACACTGACAGGCCTTGACCGACAGCAGGAGACTCTGCCAGATGTTGTTACTGCGAGCTCTAGGCTGCCCAAGCTTGCTTTCCTGCTAGGGCTGCCTGCTGTTTTGTGGATCTTTCTGGGCTATTACCTTGGCAATCCTAGCCAATACACAATCACAGAGATGGGGGCTGAGCCCATTAGAATCTTTGACTCAGTGTTACCTTAATAGTGGCATGCTAAATCCCGGTCAAGTGTTCCAAGTGCCAGTATACCATATGCAGAGATGTATTCCAGGCTAAAGTATAACTGAGGAAATGTTCCTGGTGTTCCTTAATCACGCAAAGCACTTATCATTCCCAAACTAAATTCTACTTCAAAAAGAAATTCCTAGAAATAAATTTGGAAAAGTCCCATTCAGACAGGAGGACAGGGAACACTTTTTGGCCAAAGAGTATCTCCACACAGGAGACCTTTGGGAATCTAAACAAGCAAAGGAAAGCACCAATCCAAGACTCCTATCCCACCAGGATCCCCATGTCCCTCAGATCTAGAGTGGATCTGCTTGAAAGAAGAATTTTGAGCTGACCTAAAGACAGTAGTAGAGTAGAGCCAAGGGCACCCTGGACTGAGCAGAATGCCCTAGGTCCTGCCCACTGAGCCGCTGACATCTCACAGTCCCGTTGGGACACACTGGAGACCCAGGTTCTTTGTGTCTAGCTGGGGGCCTCAGTGAATAATCCAACCCGAAGGTTCCCTGGACCCCTTAGACCGGAGTGAAGCCCAGTCCTTACCTAAGCAGGAAAAACAGAGGACTCAGTGGAACCCAAATATGCCAAGAATCACAAAGCACAAACAGACACTTTGCTGAGGCTCATGGACCAGTGGAGGATTTCTAAGAAGAACCCCAGAGCTGCTTGGCTTCCTGTTGCCCCTTTAGGGTCTTTCTCAGGTAGAATTTTAGTTTAAGCAAGTTGCCTTCAGTGAGGATGGGCTGGTAAGACTATCAGTAGAGAGCCGCCATCTCTATCCCTTGGGCTTTCAGTTTCTTCACTGGTTCCCAGAGCATCCTTCAGGATTTCTTGGGGCAGATTGAATGATCCGCACAGCTCTTGGGTTAAACCAAATTATCTTACCCAAAGGTTCTTGGGAATGCTCAGCCTAGGGCGCCCAGCTCTTACAAGGCCAGACCTTAAAATGCCAACTTATTTGGCCAACATCTGATGGCTCAATATTTTCAAGTCCAATATTCAAAGGGGCTTCATTTTTTTAAATAGAAAAATTTCAAGGTGGAATTCTTTCAGGCCATGTTGCAGGGGTGAAACTTGTTAGGGCTGAGAGTTGGAGGGTCTGATGGGGGAGACGATACTCACTGGAGTTCCACCTTTCCAGCACCCCCAGAAGCGGATGCAGAAAATAAGATGACGTTCTTTTCACACTGGGTCAACCCTGAGGTGAAATGCGACAGGCTGGAGGAACCTTTTGTCCTGTTGAAGTCTGAAACAGAGGCCAAACCCAAGACTAAGGAGCCAGAGAAGAGTCAAGCTCTTGTCAGAGCCAACACAGCGAAGACTACAAAAGACCCCAAGGCCAAGCCTCTCGTTGCCAAGAAGAACATTTGACTTTCCTCCATTCCTACAGTGCCTACAATACAGCTCCAGCAAAACCCACATCAGCCCAACCAACCCTGGGCCTCATGGTTACTTCCACAGCTGCTTCAAAAACTGTCCACCACTGATCTGTATCACCCAGCTAGGAAACCACCATTAGATCTCCTCTCTCCTCAGCAGAAGGCACTGGTTAGCACAGACAGGATGACCATTTCCAAGCCACAAGAGTTTGTAGGTTCCCAATGCTCTGCACCTTCCCTAACAAAGGCTGTCAACCATCGTTTCCACTGCCGTGCAAGTGAGGCATGGTATTCTCCAAATATACTCAGTACCTATAAGCCAAGTGCCACTTGTATTTTCTTTTGTTTTCTTTGATGAATGTGATAAAGTAGGAGATGCTCTTCCTGTGGTCTAGGTGCTCAAGTCTGCCTTTCATTTTGATGGGATAGCTTTCTACAGAACTCCTATGGCTAGAGGGCTTGTGCCGAGAAGGAAGGGCCCTTGTTTAAGGTACACTAAAAGTAGAGATCAGGCTTGAATTCCCATAAGAAATGAGAGACCTAGCTTTTCCTTTAAAAATGTTCAGTTTATCTCTGTGTTGACCGATCCCTTTCACAATTTACTTACTCTGTCACTCCACCCAAATTAACACTCCATGTACTTCAGAAACTCAGTAAATTAGCTTCGAGGTGAGAAAGAAATAAAAAAGGAACGGAGGAAGGAAAGAAAAGAAAGGAAGAGGGGTTGGGGATTTAGCTCAGTGGTAGAGCGTTTGCCTAGCAAGCGCAAGGCTCTGGGTTCGATCCTCAGCTAAAAAAAAAAAAAGGAAGAGAAAAGACAATCCAGTGAGCACAGGGCACTAGGAAGCAGCAGCCAGTGTGGTGGGAGGGAAGCTGTGAGAGGATAGTACCTGGAAGCCAGGGGAGGAAAACAGTTCAAACAGAAAATTATCAGCCCATTGAAGAGCAGCCAATTGAGAGCGTGAAATGAGGACTTGGCGCTGCCTGTCACACTGAGAGGTATAGAGACCCATTGTGGTTTGGGACCATTGGTCTCAAGGAACAGATGAGACTTGCAGTGGATGGACAGGAAAGCCATTGGTGATAACAAATATAATTAACCTTCTGAGGGCTTTTGTTCCACGGAAGCACAGTTGAAGGGGTGTGGGGGCCACGAAGGCAGTTTTGCTTTGTAGGTTTACTGAGTTCAGAGCAAGGGGCAGTAAGGTAGGGGTCAGCTGCCTCCTGGGTTGGTCTTTGTGTGTTTTTAGACATAGAAAACAGTTCTGATGGGCAGTGGTGGCGCACACCTTTAATCCCAGCACTCAGGAGGCAGAGGCAGATGGATCTCTGTGAGTTAGAGACCAGCCTGGTCTACAGAGTGAGTTCCAGGACAGCCAAGGCTACACAGAAAAACCTTGTCTCAAAAGCCAAAAA
This sequence comes from Onychomys torridus, assembly GCF_903995425.1. Taxonomy (NCBI): domain Eukaryota; kingdom Metazoa; phylum Chordata; class Mammalia; order Rodentia; family Cricetidae; genus Onychomys; species Onychomys torridus. The sequence goes on along the minus strand of NC_050444.1, from coordinate 63,540,690 downwards.
AAAAAAAAAAAAAAAAAAAAAAAAGAAAGAAAGAAAGAAAGAAACCCACCACCATAAAACAAAAACAGTCAAGAGAGATATTGATTATTTGAGAAGCAAGTGAAGAACTTCTAGAAGGAGTGAGTATAAGCACCCACACTGAAGAGTAGCTAACATGACATTTTACTGGTGGTGTTATTAATGAAGTTTAGGAAAAGGTAGTTTCTCCATATACAAGTGAGCGTGGGTAAAGATGAAGAGGGAGGGAGTTAGGAAAGAGCGTTGGCTCTAAGGGGGAAGAGCATTTGGAGAATCGGAGCTGGAGGTTACCGTAGAAACTGTCTGTAACTAAGGAGTTGGAGGCCCTAAGACCCCAGATGGGTAGGACAGATGGTTGGAGCTGCTGGTCACAGGTGTGAAGTAGGTGCTTTGGAACTGGGAGCAGCAAGAGGGATCTCAGAGAAAGCCCCAAATTCATGGAGCTGGATCCAGGAAGAGCAGGGACTCAGACAGAGACACAGGGCAGAGGCATCCTATGCTCAGCAGGGATCAGTGAGGACTTGCATGCATGCTGCTAGCTTACCTCAGAGGAGAGCCTAAGCCAAGAGCAGGGCTTGTTGTAATGTGGTATGAGGCAGGGGTAGGGTACCTTTGTTCATAAGGAAACCCAGGATCTGTCACCACCTCATCAGGTCAAGAGGAAGTGGTAATGGGAGCTGCTTCCTCTCCTAGGACCCCAGTGTTTAGCACAATGTGTTCACTGCTAGCAGGATGCAGAAAACCCAGGTGGGAAAAAAGTGTGGATGTATGTGTCATCCCTTCTCTGGATGGTGAATCTGTGCCTAAAGGAAGGAAGATCAGCCTTTAGTTGATCCTCAAAGCGGAGAATTATAAGGCCAGGCTTGCTGAGCCAACATTCGCCAGGTGTTTTCCTGAAGCATCCCCAAAGATCAGGGGGGCCTTCCAACAGACATCCTCTCTACCCACTGGAAGCTAGGCAGAAATCCACAGAGCAGGGGTGGAGTAGGGTGGAGGGGTTGGGGGTGGCTTGAGGGAGGCCTTCATGAAGGGACCTGACTGGCTCAGGTGGGAACCCGAGTTAATACGCACTTAGGATGGAGTGGGTTCTTCCCATGCCCTCCTCCACACTGTTAACTGGCTCCCGCTTCACGGCCAAATCAGGCAACTGATCCCCAACAGTTCTTATTTTATTTTATTTTATTTTTTTCATAGCCTATATTTTGATCACACGCTTTCCTCTCCCCCAACTTCTTCCAGCTTCTCACTACCCACATATTACTACCCATAAATTTATGATACCCAAAAATCAGGGCACCGCTCAACCCTCTGCCGTAGAAGGTACTTAACAAAGAGACCCACAGCTGCATAGTATGGAGGGAGTAAGAGCCTTTGTGTCACTTATGCTTAAATGGGATGTTTTTATTAAAACCCCTCCCTCAAGGCTCAGGGATCTACGTGGAAGCGGAAGCGCAAGCGGAAAGGACCGTAAGAGCCAGAGGTGCTGGATAACTTCCAAGAAACATTGTCTTCCCCACAAACTCCTAACCTTCCCACCAGCCCCACCTGACTCCGTCCTAGAAGGGAGGTCCGAAGACATGCGGGGTCCAAGAGTGAATGTGTGATGTTTCATGCTTTGCTCAGCCTTATCATGACGTCCTCTAGCCCGCCAGCAGCTGGGATACCCTGGGCAGAGGCAGAAATGCCTCCCCCTGCCCTGTTCAACGTCTCAGCTTGTGGGGAATCTGACTCTGGGGCCCCTAATCCATGGATCCCCTCAAACAGTCCATGTACTTTGTGTGCCACAGCTGGCTCCCAAGTTCTTCCCTGAACCCCACGCTTCAACAGCCCCACCCTTTAACATACCTCTCCATTGACAGCTTACCTTTGCCTAACCAAGCTGAGTCCCAGGAAAGATGTTAATGGATGATCGTAGTTCGCAAAAATATTCATATTATGATGCCTTAACTTTTTAAAATCTTAACTGCTTAAGATTTCCGGGAAAACTGATGGGAAAATAGGAAGTTCCCATTAACCCTTTCCTGCCCCTGGAAGTTTCCTTTATTGTTACATCGTGTGTTAGTGTGGTATCTTTCTTTCTTACAGCTGAGGAACCAATATTGATGAATTACTAATGTCCACCTTGTACATTACAATTCATTTTTGTTTTTTAAGCTCACTGGCTATTGATTTAAACATCTTTACAAAGACAGTGATTGTTTCAGCAAAATAGGCAACAAATGGCACCAAACAGACCCAAGGTGCAGGTGCAGGTGGTGGGAAGAGAAGTGGGCAGGGATCCACTTAGGAAATCTGGTAACCTTGGAACTGGCAGAGGAGAAGAAGGGAGCTGCTTGCCTGAGTGAGAATTCCCAAGCAGCTGAAATAGCGAAAGGGGAGCTCCAGGAGATCTTGGAGTGGTTGGTGAGTGGGACACCAGCAAGCCTTTCCTTTGTGGAGGACTGGGAGGAGCCCCACTTGGCTGCAGACTCAGGAGCCTCACTGCTGGATGTGAGGGATAGAGGGATCCCCACTATAAAGCATCAAACATCACGGAAAACACACACAGAGCAATGTCTTTACACATTCTCTGGAGAAGTCTTCATATACTTTTAGCCCCAGACCAAGGATCACACAGGCAGTGTCAAAGCCCCTTTATCTAGCTTTTGCTCAGGACGTCACCATGTTGGCCAAGCTCTCTTGTGACTTTTATGCTACAGGCTTGGCTATAAAGTCATGGTGTCACCTTGACTTTTTTGTTTTTGTCTTGTTTTAAGAAAAAGTCTTGCTACGTAGGCTGATCTCTAACTCATGGTGGCCCCGATAATGCCCTCCCTGCTGGGGTCACAGGTGTAGGCCACTATGCCTGACTGTGATGCTGTCCTCCTGATACACACAGCTGTGGCTCATGTATTAATACCACCTACCTTGGGTCACTCCCTCTGAGCAGAGGTTTTTATTTGCATTATACATGCTATGGTTTTCTTCCTTCCTTCCTTCCTTCCTTCCTTCCTTCCTTCCTTCCTTCCTTCCTTCTTCCTTTCTTTCTTTCTTTCTTCCTTGCCTTCTTCTTTCTAATCTCTAAGTTTTCTATTATAATTTTGTTCATTCTTGAGAATTTCACACAATATGAAATATCATATTCACCTTTGTCTTAGGGTTTCTATTGCTGTGAAGAGACACTATGACCACAGCAACTCTTATAAAGGAAAACATTTAATTGGGGTGGCTTACAGTTTCAGAGGTTTAGCCTATTATCATCATGGTAGGACATGGCGGTGTGCAGGCAGCCATGGTGCTGGAGAAGGATCTGAGAGTCCTACATCCCAGCGGCAGAAGGAGACTGTGTGACACACTGGGTGTAGCTTGAGCATAGGAGACCTCAAACTCCACCCCCACAGTGACACACTTCCTCCAACAAGGCCACACCTCCTAATAGTGCCACTCCATATGAGCTTACGGAAGACAATTACATTGAAACTACCACAACCCTCAGTTTGCCCCTCCAACTCTCCCTTATACCCCTAATATATCATCTCTCTCAACTTCATATCTTTTTTTTTTTTAATTTGGTAACCCACTAAGTCCCAATAGTGTTGCCTGTACGTGCATGGGTGTGGGGCCATCCAGCAGAGCATGGGAAACCTAACAATGGCCACAGCCTCAAAAAAATAATGATTTCCCCTTCCTCAGAAGCTAGTGACCACCAATAGCTCCTCAGTAAGGGGTGGGACCTGGAGATCATCACCCCCACATCTGCCAGGATTTTGGCTGGCTTGATCTTGAGCAGGTAGTCACAGCTGTAGTGAACTGATGATTGTGAGCCATGCCTGGTCTAGAAGGCAGCACTCTACAGTGCTCTTCCTCATCCTCTGGCTTCCATCCACTCCGCCTCCTCTTCTGCAATGTTTCTGAGCCTTGGTGCCTGGGGAGTGAATACAGATGTTCCATTTAGGGGTGAGCACTCAGTCTCTTATTTCCAGCACGTTGACCAGTTGTGAGTCTCTGCTTTGACTGACGTCCACCGCAAAGGCAGCTTCTTTGAACAAGGCAGAGAGCAGCCAGGGCCTGTGGGTACAAACATCAATATTCAGAGTGCAAATTGACAATACAACGGTATTGGTTATTATTATTGGTTATTATTATACTTGGCATATATTTACTTTACTGTTGCTGTGATAAAATACCCCAACAAAAAGCAACTTAGGGAAGAAATGGTTTATTTTGGCTTCTATTTCCAGAAAGGATGCAGTCTATCACAACAGGAAAGGCGTGGCAGCAGGAGTGTGAGGCAGGTCTGGTTGTCAGGAGTCTGGCTGGTCACAGTTCATTCACACAAGTGAAACCCAGAGAGAGAACCGGAAACAGGGCCAGGTTATAAAACAGCAAAGACCACCCCCAGTGGCCTATATCCTCCAACAAGGATCTCACTCCTGAAGGTTCTATAGTGTTCTCAAACCGTCACCATTGGAAACCAAGCGTTCAAACACACAGACCTATGGGGAGCATCTCAAGTCATAACAATGACCCCTTCACAAAATGATAGCAGGCTCTACCCAGTGCCGATGGCCTCCCTGGCTGTGGGCTTTTTCTGTTTTTTAAACTTCATTTATTTTTAATGTGTGCATGTTTGGCTGCACGTGTGTCTGTGCACCATGTGTGTGTCTGGTGCACAGAGGCCAGAAGAGGGTTTTGGATCCCCTGATCCTGAAGTTACAGATGGTGGGTGCTGGGAATTGAACCCACCTCCTTTAGAAGAGCAGCCAATGCTCTTAATTGCTGAACCATCTCTCTACCCGCCTCACCCCACCCTAGCCATAGACTTTTGACCAGGACTACAGTTCAATGAATGAAATTTCCTCTTGTGAAGCAGGCTTCAAATCCAACCTGAAAGTGGCCACTCCACAACAATCATGTCACTAGTGGGCCATTAGGCATATCTTGACTATCAGGTTGGTATCATGTCAGGGACTGTGACTAATGTTTAACAAAGTACCAGGGTTGGGGATTTAGCTCAGTGGTAGAGTGCTTGCCTAGCAAGCACAAGGCCCTGGATTTGGTCCTCAGCTCCAGAAAAGAAGAAGAAGAAGAAGAAGAAGAAGAAGAAGAAGAAGAAGAAGAAGAAACCAAAACAACAAACAAACAAACAAACAAAAAAAACCAAAGTACCCTACAATGTCAGTGTCATGCAGAATAATTTCATTGCTCTGTTCCATTTATTCATCCCTCTGTCCTTTCCCACAAGCCCCTGGCAATCATTGGCCTTTTATGTTAAATTGAGGTTGGACATAAAATAGGGGCTGGAGTGGTTCAAAGTCTAAGGTCACTAGCTGCTCTTTTAAAGACCCAGCTTCTATTCCCAGCACTTGTTTGGTTTCTAGAGGACTCAGGTTCGATTCTCAGCACTTGCAATGGCAGTTAACAACCATCTGTAACTCTGGTCCGGGGGATCTGACCCATTACTCTTCTGGCTTTCTCAGGCACTGCAAACACATGGTACAAAAACATACATGCAAGCAAGATACCCACACACTTAAAAAAGCTGTATAAAATATAAATTATACCATTTTGTCATTTTTTTCAAAAAAATTTAACCTTTTATTCTTTGTGGATTTCACATCATGAATCCCGATCCCATTCATCTCCCATCCCTTCCTATCTACCCTCTACCCTTGCAACCCCCCCACCTGGATAAAACAAGATAAAATTTTAAGAAAAGAGAAACAACATATCATTGTGGAAGCTGTGGTGTGACACAGGGAGTCACGCAGTCCTTCAGTTCGTATGTTGTGACTATCGTCACTTTAACACTGATATGCAAGTATCTTTTCAAGCCATTGTGTTCCTTGTGGATACAGACCTTGGAGCAAAACTGCCGAACCATGTGACAATTCTGTCTTTGACTTTCTAATATATATATATAATTTTTTTGCAAAGAGAATCTCTTTTTTAAGATTTATTTTTATTTTGTGGGTATGAGTGTTTTGCCTGCCTGTGTGTATGTCTGTGTGTATGTGTACCGTGTGCGTGGCTGATGCCTGTAGAGGCCAGAAGAGGGAGTCAGGTCCTTTGAAATTGGAGTTACAGACAGCTGTGAGCTGCCATGTGAGTGCTGGGAATTGTACCCAGATCCTCTGGAAGAGCAGTAATTGCTCTTAACTGCTGGGCCATCTCTTTAGCTACTATCTTTAATTTTTAAAGAATTGCTAAAGTGTTTCCCACAGCAGTCATACCATTTTACAGTCACACCAGCAATGTGCCAGGGTTGCGTTTCATTATCTTTGTTAATACGTTTTTGTAACGGCCATTCTGAAGTATAGGAAGCAGCATCTCACTGTGGTTTTGATTTGCATTGCTCTCGTAACTGATAATGCTGCACATCTTTTTTGTGTGCTTATTGGGCATTTGTGCATCTTTTCAGAGAGATATTTATGCAAGTCCATTGCCTATATTTGAATTAGGCTTTTTGTGTTGTTTTAATGACTGAACTTTTAATTGCTGAGCATTACTGGGAACTTTAGAGAAACTGTCTCCAAAGTTCTGCCTTTTCGAGGATGCTGCATGTTGAAGTCATACAGTATGTTCCCTTTATAGAACGGCCCTTCACTTAGTAATACTGTTTAAGATCCCTCCATGTCTCTTTACAGCTTGCTATCCACCCATGCTGGGTATCACACCGAGGACCATATGCAAATGCACACAGTACCAACTACTGACCAACCCCTCATTTCTTTTTCTCCCTCTCTTTTCCTTTCCTTTCTTCTTTGTTTCTTGAGGCAGGGCCCCACTGTGTAGCTCAGGCTGGCCTTGAACTCATTATCCTTCCACCTCAGACTTTCAAGTGCTGGAGTTACAAGCACTTACCACCATGCCCAGATTAACAGTATCCTTAGAAAAACAGTTTTTTAAAAAGTTATAATATTTTAAATGCCTTCTTTGATAATTCCATGCATTTATACAATGTATTTTGAGTATATTAACCTGACACAGGAGGGAATTTTATGCCTGATACTGTAATCCTAGTCAAAAACCTGTGTCTAGGGAGGTCCTAGGCCCTAGGGTAGAACCAGCTATTGTTATTTTACTAAATGTTCATGCCATCCGATTGTCTTCTAAGTATTTATGCTTACCCTGGTAGGTGTGGGCTGTTCTTAACTTGGGCAGAGAACTTCTCTTTTGCAGTGGGAATAAATCAAAGCTGAGATATTTAACTGGTGAAAGTGTTAGGAGTGAGGTAGATGGAAAGGATAGGACCTGGGAAGGAGAGCCATGAGACACCATCTTCCGAGCATGGTGTGCCTATCCCACTCATGAACTCACAGCAGCCATGGCTGCCTGCACAAGACCTGTAAAAGATCAAGCCAGCCTAAATCCTGGTGTAGATGGGGTACGGGGCCTCCAGGCCCCTCCCTTTGCTGAGAAGCTGTTTGTATTGATAGCTGCTGAGAATCATTCTGAGGATGTGGTCACTTGTTGGAGTTCCACGCTCCACTGGATGCCCCCCACCCCAATACAGGCAACACTAACTGGATGTAGTGGGTTATTAATAATAATAAAAAAGCCATGCAGTTAGGAGAGGCACTTGTTGGAGGGGGTGAAAGGGGTTGATATGATCATATTTGTGTTTATGTATGAAATTCTCAAAAATAAAAATAGTTTTCAAGCTAAACATGATACTGAAGAGGTAGAGTCAGGTAAATTCCTATAACTCTCTAGTCCACCATCAGCCTACTTTAACTGGCAGACTCCAAGCTGACAACAAGATGCTGTCTCAAGAAAAATGACATCTGAGGTTGATGTCTGGCCTCCACATGCATTGGCACACACCTGGTGTACTCACACGTACACACACAAAGAAATTTATAGCACTAAATTATTAGAAAAGATTCCAAAACAATAATCCCTATCACTAAAATTAGAAAAAAAATTCTACACAAAGCAAGCAGATAAAAAGAGGTAATAAGGGGTTGGGTATTTAGCTTAGTGGTAGAGCGCTTGCCTAGCAAGCACAAGGCCCTGGGTTCAATCCTCAGCTCCACATTAAAAAAAAAAAAAAGAGGTAATAAAGACACACAAAAAAAGTGCTCATTTCGGCAGCACATACACTAAAATTGGAACGATACAGAGGAGATTAGCATGGCCCCTGCGTAAGGATGACACGCAAATTTATGAAGCGTCACATATTTAAAAAAAAACAAAAAACAACACACACACACAAAAAAAACCCTGAAAGAAGAAAAAAAAAAAAAACCAGAAAAACGTCATTGACCAATCTGGTTCCTTGAAACAATAAAACTTTCATTATATGTACTGAGGGGATGAAATTTGCCAACGAGGATGGAAGAGAAGATGTTGCTGTGGATGCCGTAGAAATTAAAGAACAGAAGGAGTGTTGTAGAGTGGTAACTGGTACTGAAGAGCTTGGGTGGAGCAGACAGTGTCTACAGGCTGTAGTGTAATACAGTTCACTCTCTTCCTGAGAACCCGAATGCTCTCTGTTGGTTGAAGAAATTAAAGCTGATGTTAGTAGCCTTTTCATGAAAACACTAGCCCAGATGGGACAGCTCATTGATGGATTCTACCTAGAACCATGGGAAACACTAATAACACAGACACTTTTCTAGAAAACAGAAGATCAGGAAAACTTCCCAGCTAATTTATTTGAGGGGAGACAGGCATGGATTGGGTCTCATGTATCCAAAACTCTTCAATTTATTCTCTGGCAGATTTTTTAGGACAAAGGCAAAAAGCATCCCCATTCTTGCCCAAAATATCACAAGAACTGACTCTAGGTAAATTACTGATAGTCATCCCTTTGAAACCACTTGAACTGGGTCCTCATAATTTACATCACCCTCAGCAGCACTGTCTTCCAGACTCTGACTAGGATGGCTCATTAAACCTCTGTTAAAGCTTCAGCTACTTTTCTAGTCCAAAGTCCCCAAGTCCACATTCCACCAATGAGCAGCATGGCCAGGCCTGTCACAGCAATACCCGACTCCTGGTACCAACTTCTGTCTTAGTTGTGTTCTATTGCTGTGAAGAGACACCATGACCAAGACAACTCTTATAAAAGGAAGCGTTTAATTGGGGGCTTGATTGCAGTTTGAGAAGGTTAGTGCGTTATCATTGTAGGAGCATGGTGGCAAGCATGGCAGGCATGGGGCTGAGGAGTAGCTGCGAGCTACATCCAGATCCAGATCCACAGGCAGAGAGAGAGAGAGAGAGAGAGAGAGAGAGAGAGAGAGAGAGAGAGAGAGACTGGGCCTGGCATGGACTTCTGAAACCTCACCTGCCTGCTGCCCCCAGTGACACATTTCCTCCAACAAGGCCACACCTCCTAATCTTTCTAATCCTTTCAAACAGTTCCACTCCCTGGTGACTAAGCATTCTAATATATGAGCCTATGGGGGCCATTGTCATTCAAACCTCCACACTATGTGTCCCATGTCATCCTTGAAGTCGGACTTCCCCCTTTGTCTCAGCCTTCTCAGCACTAGGAGATGCTCGCCACCATTCCCAGCTCCACTTCATCTTCTGAGGTCAGACTTACTCTGATAGTCAAACACAAACAAACAAATAGATAAAATACACATTATTGTCACTCATAAATGCAGAAACAAAAAATCCTCAACAGAATGTTAGTAAGTCCAGCTTTTCATTATATAAAATAAGACCAAAATGGAATTATTCCAGGAGCTTAATGCTAAATCAAAATTTTGAAAAATCAGTGTAGATTACCATAACAGTATAAAGAAGAAAAATTACATGACCACAACAATAAAGAAAAGATATCTGACAAAATACAACATCTACTTAAGATTTTTTTTAAAAAAGTAACTTAAAAAAAATAACCTCTCATTAAACAAGGCATAGAAGGCACAACCTGGCAAAGGACGTTTATGAGAAGCCTACTAATATAATGCCTTTACAAACTGTGTAACCAGGCTTCACTAGTTAACCCAGACACAGAATTCAGAAAAAGACAACAGAGCAATGCAGCAGAATGAAGAGATTATAAGGGAAATCACAAATGGCTTCTACACATTAAAAATAGAATTCACTGGAGACAGAATCTTTTCCCCTCAAAGTGTACTGGGAGAGCTGGAAATACAAAAGAAACCAACAACAACAACAAAATGAAAGTGTGAGATGAGAGTGAAGGATGGCCTACAGAAGGATGGCCTACAGAAGGATGGCCTACTGAAGGATGGCCTACTGAAGGATGGCCTACAGAAGGATGGCCTACTGAAGGATGGCCTACAGAAGGATGGCCTACTGAAGGATGGCCTACTGAAGGATGGCCTACTGAAGGATGGCCTACAGAAGGATGGCCTACAGAAGGATGACCTACAGAGCAAATTTCATCTTCCTTTGCCATTTGCATTTTGTACTATGGACATGTATGCTAACTTTTCTCTTAAAAAAATCAACATTAGACTGGACACCATTTATTAGGCACACACTGTTAATCCCAGCACTCCAGAGGCAGAGGCAGGCAGATCTCTGTGACTTCAAAGCTAACCTGGTCTACCTGGTGAGTTTCAGGCCAGCCAGGACTGTAGAGTGAGGCCCTGTCTCACCAGTGCTAGTGGCTGGCATAAGGCAAATTGTTTCTCCTTTACCCTTTCTCCACATCTGCATACCGACTACCACCAGATCCTCTGTTACAGAGAACCAGCATTTCTCACCACCAAGTGAACTCTATTGCCCATTTCTCAGTGTCCTGGATTTGCTAGCATTTTCTTTCTCATTTGGAACAGTTCTAGTTCCTAAAACCTGTAGTTTTAGACTAAACTCCAATTTGCTACCCCAGGAGTCTTGTCTGGCCCTGCTGATCCCACTGGAGCATTTGCTGAAGTTTTTTTTATTATTGTTTGTTTGTTTGTTTGTTTGGGTTTGGGGGTGGTGGTGGTGGGTATGTGTGTATAGCCTTGGACTCATTGGCACAGGAAAAGACTTTCTGAACAGAACACTGTGCAATGGGATGGTCCTTCTGTATGCTGTGAATATGTGTTGCTCTCATTGGTTAATAAAAAGCTGACAGGCCAGTAGCTGGGCAGGAAGTTAGGCAGGAAGGCCAAACTGAGAATTCAGAGAAGGAGAAGGGCGGAGTCAGGAGTCGCCAGTCAGACTCAGAGAAAGCAAGATGAGAATGTTGTGCTGAGAAAAGGTACCAAGCCACATGGCTAAATATAGATAAAAATTATGGGTTAATTTAAGTGTAAGAATTAGTTAGTAATAAGCCTGAGCTACTGGCCAAGCATTTGTGATTTATATTAAGCTTCTAAGTGATTATTAGCTGCAAATCACAGGAAAATTTCAGATTATAACACTGACAATAAGTGAGACCTCATAAAATTGAGGACACCATCATTTGTGCAAAGCAACAATGGGAAAATATTTTTTACCACCTATACATTCAATAGAGAGCGAATATCCAAAATACATAAAGAGCTAAAAACAAAACAAGATAAGACAAAACAAAACAAAAAACCAACCTATATATCAAGAAATCAAACAACCTAATTAAAAAATGAGGTACAGATCTAAACAGAATTCTCAATAGAGGAAACACAAATGGCTGAGAAACACTTAAAGAAATGTTCAACGTCCTTAGCCACCAGGGAAAGGCAAATCAAAAGGACTTTGAGATTCCATCTTACACCTGTCAGAACGGATTAGATGGTGAGGATGTGGAGCGAGGGGGACACTCACATGTTGCTGGTGAGAGCACAAACTTGTACAGCCACCCTGGAAATCAGTGCAGGGGTTCCTTAGAAACTTGGGAATTGATTTTCCACAAGATTCCCCTACACTACTCTTGAGCTCCATCCTCCCACAGAGACACTTGCTCAACCATGTTCATTGCTGCTCTATTCATAATAGCTAGAAATTGAAAACAACCTAGACATCCCTCAACAGAAGAATGGATAAAGAAATTGCGGAACATTTACACAGTATTACTCAGCCATTAAAAAATGACATCATCTGGTGGCCCATATTGCCATTAAAGACCACATAGATGCTCAGGGTCTAGGCCTGAGACCATGTTGGTATCTGAGGGCTGTGCCACTGCAGGGGCCATGCCAGTTTGAGTGACCAGTACTGTCAACTGAGGCCATGGTGTCATTTGGACCAGGACAGCTGCCAAGGGCCATGTCTAGGTCCATGACCGTACTGGGTCCATGACCCTATTGCAGCCAGGGTCTGTGTTGATGTCTGTAGCTCCTGACCCATTGAAGGCCATGCCAATGTCAGGGGTCCACATTGGTGTCCAAAGGCCATGCTGCCATGCATTGAGTGGCCTGCACTGTCACCTGGGGCCATGGAGACATCAGGCCTGGGCTACGACCTAGGTCATGTCTGGTTCCATGATCCTGCTACAGCTGAGATCTGTGTTGATGTCCATGGCCCATGCTACCACAACGGATCATAGGAACATACACATTGAAGTCTGGGGCCTGTGCTGAGCTGTCCTCACCCTTCATTGGCCCTGGGATAGCTGACCCTGACCCTGAATACTGAATGCTGCAGCAGGAGAGCTGGTCCCATCCCTCAGTGGAGAGCTGAACCCCTGCACTCGGGAAAGATGGCTCCGCCCCTCACCACATGTGTGCACCTCACCTGCACAGCCCACTAGAGCTGTTGAAGCAGATACAGATGACCCAGCCCTGAGGGCATGAGAGCAAGGAGAGCAGACCCTGGGCCCCCTTTGTCTGCCATGTGGTGGCATGGGCGAGGGAAAGATGCCCCATCCCCTCCTCTTGCTGCCTGTGGCAGGTGAGATAGCTGGCCCTGGCTACATGAGTGGGAGAACTAGTCCTGCCCCTCACCAGGCACAGCACACAAGAGAGGGAGCCCTGCACCCCACCTGGGTAGCACGCTAGAGCTGACCCTGAGGATGTGAGAGCAGGAGAGCTGATCCCGCCCCACACCTCATATGCCCCCCTAGAGCAATCGGGAGAATGGCCCCTGCACCTTGCCTGGGCAAAACAGAAGAGCTGGCCTTGGTGATGTGAGTGTGGGTGAGCAGAACCTGAGGACCTGAGAGCAGGAGAACTAGCCCTGGTCCTTGCTGCAGGCTGCATTGGGTGACCTACAGATCCAAAACGGCAGGCTGTCCACGACACATGACAAGAACAGGATGTCCAAGAGGAGCCCCAATGAGAGCGCATTATCGGTGGTGGAAAAAAAAAAAACCATTTTAGGAAGTTTCTACTGTATTAGGTTTCCACACTACCCCTCAAAATATCCATTAATTTTAGCCATCTCTCCCTGAATGAGGGTGATCTAAATGAAATTGCCAAATATTGGGGGAGACAGAACCCCAACTGGCCAATTCTTGCTACCAAACAAAGCTTCCAGTACCAGGATTGGGTTACATCTAATTGAGCTGATGGCCAAAAGGGCCCCATGGGAACCCCCAAACAGCCAAGACTATGGGTTGCCCTCCACAAACTGACAACAAGCCCCCATTTCTTAGAGAACTTAAAGTTGGGTGAGCAGGGAGGAGGGGAGAATTGGAAGGACTGGAGAGCAACAATATGATCAAGATATATTTAGTTAAAATTGTTTTGAATAATAAAAATATAATAAAAATATTTATTTTTATTTGGTGTTTGTATATGTACACATAGGCCATGGAAAACATGTAGAAGTCAGAGGACAGCTTTGAGTCTATTCACCTTGTTTTTAAGACATTTTTAAAACTGTGTGCCTTTTGCCTGCATGTAAGTGCACCATGTACATGCCTGGTGCCCAAGGAGACTGGAAGAGAGTCCAGATCCCCAGAACTGTTAGAAATGGCTGCGAGCAGCCTAGCTGTGGTGGCGCACACCTTTAATCCCAGCACTCGGGAGTCAGAGGCAGGCGGATCTCTGTGAGTTCGAGGCCAGCTTGGTCTACAGAGTGAGTTCCAGGACAGCCAAGACAGCCAAGGATACACAGAGAAAGCGTGACTCAAAAAAAAAAAAAAAAAGAAAGAAAGAAAGAAAGAAAAAAAAGAAAAAAGAAAAAAGAAAGAAAGAAAAAGAAAGAAAGAAAGAAACAAAAAGGTTGTGAGCTGCCACATAGGTGCTGGGAACTGAATTTGGGTTTCTGTAAGAGCAGCAAGTGCCCTCAACCACTGGACTCCTCCACCTTGCTTTTAAGGCAGCCTCTTTCCTGTTCTTTCTGCCACTGAGCTGTGGACCCAAGCTTCCCAGGCACAGCTGAACCTCCTAGCTCATCCTTCCACCTTGCCTCAGGAGTTATGAGGCTGGCATTACAGATTTTTGGGGGGCAGGGTATTATTATTATTATTATTATTATTAATTTATTTATTTTATTTTATTTTTTTTGGTTTTTCAAGACAGGGTTTCTCTGTGTAGCTTTGCACTTTTCCTAGATCTCGCTCTGTAGACCATGCTGGCCTCAAACTCACAGAGATCTACCTGCCTCTGCCTCCCAAGTGCTGGAATTAAAGGTATGAGCCACCACCACCAGGGTTACACATGCAGTTTTTGTTTGTGGGTCCCAGAGTCAAATCCAGTCTTTCAGGGTTGTACAAAAGTGCTTTACCTGTGGGGTCATCTAACCCACCCTTTATAAGTTATTTTTGAGTCCTGGAACTTTCAATGTGAACAGATAAAATGACTTGAAATAAGCCATTAACTTGTGAATGAGTCTTGTCTTTAAGACAAGGTTGTCAATCATCTGGAGAGCAGGAAGGTAGTATTTCTCAAAAGTATTTATACACTTACATTATGGTTTGGATCTGAAAAGACCCCCGAGGTTTCGTGGTGAAGCCTTGCTCTTCACTGTAGCAATCTTCAGAGGCGGGCTTTGGGGAAGTGATTGAATCATGAGGGCTCTGACTCGTCAATGGGTTATCCCATTAGTAGGTTCATAGTTTAATGGGGTATTGAGAATTAATAGAAACTTAAGAAGTAAAAGTGGGTGGGAGGGATCAGAGTACAAAGGCATTTGCCACTAAGCCTGATGACTTATGTTCCATCCCTGGAACCCACATGGTGGAAGAAGAGGCCCAATTCTTGAAAGTTGTCCTCTGACATCCACATACGTGCTATGACATATGTGTGCCTACACGTGTGTGCGCACACACACAAACACACACACACACACACACACACACACACACACACACACACACTAAATAAATGTGTAAAGATTGTTTAACTTAGAAGGTGGAATCTAATTAAATGGGTAGGTCCTTGGGATGAGTTTTGGGGGACATAGTTTGTCTTTCTGCTCCCTAATTCTTTACTTTCCGGCTTTCATGAGGTGAGTGGAGCTCTTCTTGCTCCCCGTTTCCATCCCCATCAAGATGCTCTGCTTCCATTCTCATAGACCCAGAATGATGGGGCCAAGTGACCGTGTACTGAAACCAGGGGTCTAAATAAATCTTTCCTCCATTGGGCCCATGGAGAATCTAGTAATCTAGCCTTGGGGGTCTTTTCAGATCCAAACCATAACACAAGTGAGAAGTACATTTGAGAAATACTATCTTCCTGCTCTCCAGACAATTGACAATCTAGAATTTTGTCATAAAGATGGGAAGATACCTAACACACCCTAGAACTACTCAACTTGGAAATAAGTGTTCATCACACCAGTAAGGAGGAAGGCTGGACGCTGCGGGAAATATGAAATAGACTCTTCAGGGGGTTGGGGATTTAGCTCAGTGGTAGAGCACTTGCCTGCCAAGCACAAGGCCCTGGGTTCGATCCTTAGCTCCAAAAAAAGAAAAAAAAGATAAAGAAAGAAAGAAAGAAAGAAAGAAAGAAAGAAAGAAAGAAAGAAATAGACTCTTCATAGAGTTGGTATATAAAGATTTTTTATTTTTATTTTTATTTTTTTGGTTTTCCGAGACAGGGTTTCTCTGTGTAGCTTTGGAGCCTGTCCTGGAACTCACTTTGTAGCCCAGAACGCTGTATACATAATAATAAACAAACAAACAAACAGATAGATAAATCTAAAAAAAAAAAAAAAAAAAAAGAAAAATCTAAGAAACAGGGTAAGTGTTTTGCAAGTCATTTCTAGGGCCAATCACTCTTGTGTTCTGCCATTAGTTTATGCATTTGCGTTTCCTGCTTGATCCCCGTGGACATTGTAACATTTCTGTAATGCTCAGGATTTCTGAAAATCCAGTAAGAATGGCCTTATAAAAATCTTTATATAGCCGGGCAGTCGTGGTGGCGGCGGTGGCGGTGGTGGAGGCGGCACACGCCTTTAATCCCAGCAGAGGCAGGCATTTCCGTGAGTTCGAGGCCAGCCTGGGCTACAGAGTGAGTTCCAGGACAGGCACCAAAACTACACAGAGAAACCCTGTCTCGAAAGAAAAGAATAACAACAACAACTAGTAGCTATTTTATTATTCAGGCTGGCAGTGGCCAGCTAACTAACCCCTCTGTGCAGGCACTAATTGCCCTGAGCAGGCAGGATGCTGTGATATGGATAGAAAGATCTTCAGATACTCAAAGCCTTGGGCAGAGCTCCACAAGAAAGCTGCATCAGTGAGCCTCCATGGAGAGCAGTGTTTACAGCTCTTTCCGCTCAAACCGGAAGCTTCTCCTCTTTGCTCCTACAGTACCCTTTAGAGATCGTGCTGCCTTTGCGGTGGGGTCTCTGCCTGGGCCTTTAGTTTAAGTACGCTATTGATCAAATCGGAGCAG
The DNA here is from genome assembly GCF_903995425.1 of Onychomys torridus. Classification (NCBI taxonomy): domain Eukaryota; kingdom Metazoa; phylum Chordata; class Mammalia; order Rodentia; family Cricetidae; genus Onychomys; species Onychomys torridus. The sequence goes on along the minus strand of NC_050444.1, from coordinate 63,524,017 downwards.
CACCTAAGGACTGACTTTATTTGAGGACCCCGTGCTTACATTGGATGTGAACAGTAACCTAGGAGATCTAGTGACATATTGTTGGCTTGAGATCTGATTCTTGTTCCCTTCCCTCAAGCAGAATTAAGAATTCTGATGTTGAAAACTTGCACAGATTTGTGTGGAACAAAGCCTAGGGAGAAAAGGAAACTATAGATTGGGTAATAATCTCAGTGAGTTTGGGGTGTGTGGATTTGGTGTCATAATTTCCTTTAGTTGATGTTGTACTTCAAATGCATTTCAGTACTACAATGCAAGTTTCAATAAAAGTTAGTTTAATTAAAAAAAAAAAAAAAAAGGTGTGACCACCTTAGCTTTCCCACCACACCAGCCCTTCCTGAATCTCTGGTATCTGATTATCCCTTCAGTGAAATAGCAAAGATCTTCATTTCTGCCCCTTAACTAGGTTCTCTCCCTGAGCCCCTGTGTGCTTCTCAGACACATTTCCGGGAAAGGAAGGAGAGTTCAAAAGTTCCTCTGTCCCAGCCACTCTTCCTGCGACAAGACTAGTGTGCCAAAATGCTCAAGTTTTTGAGGATGACTAACTTATAAGTAGACAAGCCTAAGGATAGCTCAACAAGTGGGGAGGTGGTGGTGCAGCCTTTAATCCCAGCACTCAGGAGGCAGAGGCAGGCAGATTTCCGTGAGTTTGAGGCCAGCCTGGGCTACAGAATGAGTTCCAGGACAGCCAGGACTACACAGGAAAACCCTGTCTCATTAAAAAAAAAAAAAAAAGCTTAGCAGCCTAGGACTCCACTTGGCCTGGACTGTGCACACAAACCCCCTCTCCAAACAAAATACCTAATAACACGTTAGCAACTTAGGACCCCCTTTTGTGTTGAGCTGCATGCATAGATATCTCTAAAGAATTGAATAAGTTTCTTCACTCTTAACAACCGTCAAACTTGGACAGTTTCTATTCAAAGATGTTTCAAATACATCCCATAAGAAGGTAGAAGAACTGGTATGGTTTGAATTAATTTGGGGTGCATGTGTAACAAGGTGAAAATATGTACTCTGAGTGAACTTTTAGGGAGAATCCCCTATTTACCATCTTATGCCTGAGCATAAAGACTATGTCTACACATAATGATTAAGTCCAAATATGGTTAAGATCAGATGCATTATGGGAAAGGGTAAGTAGCACAGAGGTTATATAACTGTCAATCAAGACAAGAGTCACCCATGCAATCAATCTCTTCCTTCTCTTAATTTCCACAAAAGGAAGTGCCGAACCTTGTGGCCCTTTTCTTGTGTGCCCACTGTCACTATTCTAATGGCATTCTTTCTTTCTGATCTATACTATCACTTTGCTTTGAATAAAATTCCTACTTTGCAAATCTGTGTGTGCTCATTTCAATGAATAATATGTCAAGAACCTGGCAGTGCCTAGCCCAGACTCTGGCCACCAGTGACAACCACACAGTTGTGAAGAAAGTAGCCAAGCCAGCAGGCCGGCATGTCAGGGGTGAGTGCAGAGTGACAATGAGGAACAGGCACACTTTGTGAATGTGACATATTCAGTTCCAGGGTACACAACCTATAAGATGACCATATACCCTCCTCTACGAGCTTCTCTTATGGAATGGAGGGCTTTGTGATGCCGTCTGGTGGCCCGGTTCTGTCCTCTGTGAGGTAGACGTGACAAGGCTCAGCCCTGGGAGATATTAGGCGCTAGGATTCTGAATGTCCTAGGAATAGGGATGGCTGGTCTCCTCATGTTGATGAGGTTTGGACCATGTTGAGCTCTACGTATTTTCTGTGGGATACTGAATACTCCTTATATACCTATTTCTACATTTTCATCATTATCCTAATTATCTGGCAAGTGCAACAGAATTACCACAGATTGAAGTGCGAGCACACAAGGAGCTGTTGCCGGGTAGGGAAACCCTGAACCACGACTGAGCTAGCTGAGAAGTTCCGGTGTCTGCCCACCTTCCACTTAAGACCTCGATATCCCTATCTGACAGTTGGGATGTGACACTTTCAAGAGTATAATACCTTTCTTCTGTGAGGCTGGAAGTCTTCCCTTACCAGCACTTTCATGAGTGATGAGCCCAAAATCTTTCTATTGGTTTAAATAGAAGGCTATCATTATCTCAGATCTCCCAGTACAGGAGAACTTCCCAGTTCAATTTGTTACGTCATTTATAGGTAGAAGGTCTTTTATGTAAGAACACATCCTATAATGTGTCTATTGTTTAATCCGCAGTCCCCAGTAGAACTTCACTCAGTAGTTGGTTAGGAAATAGAGTTCAGGTCAGTTTCCATGAGAACCAGAAGGATGCAGAGACGGGAGGTCAGGGTGAAGAGGGTAGAGCACAGAAAGGGGCAGCATAGGAGAGTGCCAAAACTGCACATGGGTAATTGAAAGGAAAGTGAAAGGTGTATGATCCTTGTCACATTACAGACATGGAAAAGGAAACAGTCCCAGCTTCACACTGTAATATTTTTCTCTTTAAGCGTCACCGGAAAGTCAGGCAGAGGGCTAGAGATGCGGCATCAAGAGGTAAAGTCCCAGTGTCCCCCGACTTCACGCCCCCAGGAGAGCTCCCACGTTCCTCTTCTCTATGACCCTGCCCAGTGCCAGGTGCTCTAACTTCTGAGGCTCCAGAGCCACTAACTGGTGACATTTTTCAAAGGACTGCTCTGAGTGGGCAATCAGAAAGCAAGAATGTTAAAAGAAAAAAAAATTCTCTGCCTTACGCTCCTGATAGCAGAGAACTGAAGAATTAAGACGTCCTTCACAGTCGTTTACTAGAATGCATTTCACCTGTAGTTTTTCAATAAAATAAGCATAGCATTAATTCCCCCTCCGGGACAGTGCACTAGAAATGGGAATGCTGTATACAAACACACCGTAGAACGCTAGGTTCCTCTTGCTGAGCTAAAGACATGCTATTCAGATCCCCATGAGACACCCTTGAAGTGCTTATTCGCCACATAACACTGTGTCCTGATTCTGCAGCCAGGAGACTTTCCCGAGAAGAAGCTGAGAAGCCCTGGGAGCTGCTGACTATCATGAAAAGGTGACCTCTTGACCTTTGTGGTCTCTAAGCTGTAATGATTTTTTAGTCTAGTCTGGGCCAGAGGTGGAAAAAGGGGTAACTGTTCCCATTCCCACCTGCCCCAGTCTGTCCACAAAAGTCTATCGCATGTCCCTCCCCAGGGAGATCCATTCAGCCCTCCTTGGCTTACTTAGCCCCTCTGGGTCTGTGGGTTGTAGCACAATACTTAACAGCCAATGTCCACTTATGAGTGGGTACACACCATGTTTGTCCTTCTGGCTCTGGGTTACCTCACTCAGGATGATTTTTTTTTTCTAGTTCCATCCATTTGTCTGCAAATTTCATGCTCTTTTCTGAAGGGAAACAGAGGAGGAATGGATCTGGGGGAGAAGGGAGGTGAGGGGGAGGGATGGAGGAGGGGGAACTTCTGTTAGGATGTAATACACAGAAGAGAAGGAAAAGAGGGTGTTGGGGCCAATGGCTGGAAGGGGAAACGCTGTGGAGGCAAGGTCGCCAGCTGAGAGCGGTGTCCGGGCAGAGATGGTTCACCCCTCAGGAGGGAAGAACCGCCCGATACCCAGTTCTGTCTGGTAGGATCTCTGCAGTTCAGACCTGACTAGTGCATACTTTGTAAAGGACACTGCTCCAGCTGCACTCAGACTCCAAATTGACAAGAAAGTGGCTTTAGCATGAAGAAGTCACCATGTCAGACCTGTTCCAGCTCCTCCTCCCTTTCAAGGGCAAAGCCCTGGGTCTGGCAGGGCCCCACTGACCTCACCTCCTGTCTGTCTGGGGGTGGGGCAGTCGCTGGGACACCTTCAGCCCATCATCTTAATCCTCTACTTAATGTCTAGAGAGTGTGAATGATCCCACTGATTCCCTGGGCACAGCAGCAGGAACATCCCATACTTTGAATGGTTCCCACAAGGACCTCATTTGTCACAGTGTAGGCTTGGAACTGTGGGACTGGAGGACAGAGCACAGCAATCCCCAGACACGTTCCTCCAGGGGAGGGCAGGTGTCATTCCATCATCAACGGCGGCCATTTTTCTCTTCCTAGCCAAAGCTGGCTCCCCAAGGAGGGACATGTGCGGCAGCTCCTGTGTGTTGATCCCTGCTGCCAAGTCTGTGATGCTGCGTCTCTAGAGATCCAGCAGCTGCTGAGGAGTGAGAGAAGCCAGACCTCCCCTGCTTTGTCGGGATTGCCACTGGGCTCTTCTTGCCTGGAGATGTTACCCGTATCCAGAGTGTCTTTTGAGCAGAACGTGGAGCTTCATCCTAGGCACTCCAGACGTCTTCCACTATCATCTGGGACCCCAGTACTAGCACAACTAACAGAACACTTAACACAGTCGACCAGTGTGGTCGGTGTCCGACAATGCTGGGCTGATCTCCTTCAAGTAGGAGAGGAATTTCATCGGACAGACGTGCCCATGGTCTCTGAGACGGTGGCTTCCTCAGGGCTTAGGGAGCCGGTGGTTTTAATGACTGCAGGGGAGGTAATGCACAGCAATTTAAACTATGTCCCGCAGAACCAAGACCACCAGCCTTTCAACTCACAGATCTCTTTTCAAACCGTGAACCCGGAGAGTACTCAGGTCATGCATCCTATGACCCTGTCTCTTGTCACCACGGTCCCCCAGCCATTCCTCAGTCCTGAAGTGCTAAGGCTTCTTGAGCTACATGTGAGAAAATTGGTACATTTCCAAAGATGGGGGCTCCCCAGACGTGTAGAGGAGTCCCTAAGGCAACTTATACCAAACCCACCAATGTATTTCCAGCCTGAAAGTAACCAGCCAGTTTCTTTTATCCTGAATACTACTTCTCGAAACTATGTTGACAGGTTTGGGAATATTTCCCACCAGACCTGGTGCTCATGTACAGACAGCCAACCTACCCAGACCTTTTGGGTTTCTGAGTGGTCTAATGTGGAACCAAAACGAAAAACACACTGTGAAGAAATCCCAAGCCCTGTGGGAAAGCCCTTATTCACTCCTGACCATAATGTTCTGCGTAGAATCTGTCTACTGCCTGAGGGACAAGTTAACGACTCCAGGAGCAATCTTCAGAAGCAATGCACTCAGTTATTCTGCGGCCTCCCTTCCATGCACAGTGAGTCCTTGGTTACTACCTTCTTAGGCGCTCAAGATCTCTCCAAGGACACACCCCAATCCTCCTACAAAGATCCAGATCTCTTGAAGGAGTCCTCACCCTTCCCCTTGCTGCCCCACACTCTACCTCAGGCACCCCCTCCCTGTTCCTCAACTTCTTCAAATGAGTCTTTGTGGGAACATCAAGACGCTCAGCTCAGCGTACCATTTCTGACTCTGGCTGAGTGTAAAACCTTGGAATGGCATCTTCTACAAAGACAGCTTCAGCTTCGGTGGGGTCTGCCAGGTGTCATCCCCAGATCTCCCTATGTGCAAAGCCACATGCAATATAAGCCGTGTAATAAAACAAAGCCACAGGAGACTTTAAAAAAAGTCTCCTGTCCAGGGAAGTCCTCCTCAGTCCTCACCAGAGACCTTTTCTTCATCCCAGATCATACACGCAGGCTGCTGGAATTCCACCTCCAGAGGCAGCTGATTCACCTCCGCTGGGGCCTGCCCCAGAGGATCCAGCGCTCCATTCACTTGCTGCTGTCCTCTGCTGACCAACAGTCCCGATCCTGCAGCAGCCGGGCACTGCCCAATGTGAGCATCCCACAGCCAGGCGACCCAGAGGCTGATGGGTCTGATGACATGTTTGCACTTGCAGTGGACAGATCGTCAATCCCCACGCCACGCTTGTTTTCCCAGACAAAGGCAATATTGAAGAGCCATGTTGATTCCAAATGTGGACAGATCCACCAGGGCAAGGTCCCTGCTTGTGTCCAAAGTTCCTGGGAGTGCAGAATTCCTGGGATCTTAGCAGTAGGGACTCCCTTCTCCAAAATTTCATCAGGCCAGCCCCTGGAGCTACAGGCAGAAAATAACTCTGACTTATATCACAAAGTTGTTCCTCTGGAACCAGAGGCCTTGGACCAGGAGAAGCAGGCTTCATCAGGTACTCTCATTGAACACTGTAAGCGGCCCCAGGCCCTGCCTGAGGAAATGATTAAGAAACTGGAGACAACTTTGCAGCATAAGTATCTGGCCTTCCTGTCAGGCCTGCCTGCCCTTTACTGTGTGGCCCCCTCTAGAGCAACATCCCCAGCGATTGTTAGCCAATCTGCAACCACAGAGATGCCGCCTGGACCTGTCAAAATACCACAGGAAAAACCCCTAACTCAGATGATCCCACTTGAAGACCCATGTCGGAGTGGGCTTGAACCTTGTACTTGGCATGACGAAGAGGCTTCTGTGAACACTACAGGAGAGGTCCAGTCTGAAGGACAGGTGGAAAGGAGGACAGAGAAGGTGTTTCTAGACAGCCAGAGAGAGATCTTGGGGAAACTGAATTTCCACCTGAAAAAAAAGGTCCTAGAGATAAAGTTGGGAATTCCTCTAACAGCTGATGACCTCAAAGAGTCAAATGCAGCAGGCCCAGAGAGTGAATCCATGCAGGAACCTGTCAGGAGTCTAGACATCCCAGAAGGCACCGAGCTCCAGAAACTGCCTGGCTCAGGTGACTCTCCTCCAGCCCCAGATGCAAACAGGGTCCACCTTAAAAAACAGCCAGCCACTGCAGGACAGACTGTATGCCATAAGCCAAGCCAACCTAGTTCCAGAACAGTAGCCCATGGTTCTGTCCAGAGGGGCTCCAAGGCCTCCAAACTCAGGAATAAGACGGAGGCCCAAGTGTACTGTATTCAGATGGAGACCAGTGGGGACGAGCCCAACCTAGAAAAACCCTTTAGCACTGAGCCTCAAAGGCCAGACAAGAGCAAGTCCTCAGCCCACATCCCCACGCTGACAGAAAAGAGCGAAGAGCCAGGGAAACCTGAGGCAGTGGGGGACCTTGGAGAGATGGGTGCAGATCTTGGGCTTTCCCCGACCAGTGAAAAAACACAACATGATGGAGATCAGGAGCCAGAAAAAGGGCCTCAGCACAGGACACCTCAAGGCTCCTCACAGCAGAATCAGAGCTTTCATCTTGAGGATCCTTGTCTGCCCAGCCCCCAGGATCCCCCTGACCTTGAGTTCCCAGAGCCACCTCCAAAAGTCTTCATGGAGAGAGAGCCTGAATGTGACAAGCAAGACAGTCAAACCAAGGTAAATGTCACCCCGAAGCCTGCAAAGATTGCTAAGGTCCCCCAGCCTGTGGCCTCCCAGGCTTCCCAGGGCCTTCCTTTCCGTCACCCACCAACTCAGGGAAAGCCTTTTGGGGGCCAAACTTGGCAAGACCACATTTCACGAGGGCAGGTGATGCCAACTTCTCCTCACGCTAGCCCCAGCCTTCCAGAGGCTGGCTTGAAAACTAAGATGAAATCCTTTTTTCACGCTATTAACCCCAAGATAAAAGGAAAAACACATGTGGAACCCATAGTCTCAATACCTGGAAAAGCAGCCAAAACCAGTAAAGAAAATGTTGACAAGGGTCTGCCTCAAGCCAAAAGCCCCACCAAGAAAACGAAGACAGAGAGCTGCAGAGGGCCCAAGGCCCACTCTGTGTCCTCTGAGAAGTCAGTGATCGCATCCTTCTTAACTGCTCCCCACATTTCAGACAGTAAGCTCCGGCCAGGCCCTCGACAGTCCGGCTCTGTCTCAGCACCAGGCCGGCCCCGACATTGTCCCCGGCACTGTCCTCTATTGGCTTATGCCATTCAATACAGAAGCCCACCCTAGATCCCAAGTCCCCTCGGAAATGTTGTTCTGCTAATGGAGACCACTGAGGGTGATGGCTGCCTCTAGGCTCCCCCTGCTCTGTATCCTTCAAAGAGCACTAGTGTTGTCATTTTCTTTAATGAACAGGTGGGGAGTGCACCACCCAAAATATATCCTGTATCTGTAAACAGTCTATCTTTCCTTGTCTCTGCTGTATATTATTAAGGGAAGGGATGAAGGAAGTGATGACATTTCTGCCCCCCCCCCCCACCATCCAGGAGAGGAAATTTAGCCCTAAATTCTCATGCTTGTTTTAGAGAAGAACCATTAGTGCACCTTTCTTCAAGGGATGCTTTTGAGTTTACCAAGGGCAAGTAGCTAAAAAGAAAACACACAAAGTGTGTACAACAAATATCACAACTGAGTCACAGAATCTTGTTCACTCCACTGGTGTAGGGAATATCTTCAAGAACCCATCTAGAAGCTTGCTTCAGCCCCTTTTTCCTGGTTCTCATGCTTCAACTGTGTGGCCTAGGTGCCTAGATCCAGGGAAGGCAGTGGGGTGGTGGTGGTGGTGGTGGGTGGGGGTGGAGGTGGGATTGGGTGTCGGGGGGAGTGGTGGGGGAGTGGGGGTAGGGGTTGTGGGGGGGATGGGGGTGTGGGTGGGTTGAGGGGGTGGGGGTGTGTAGGGGTAGGGGTTGTGGGGGAATGGGTGTGGGGAGGTTGAGGGAGTAGGGGATGGGGGGTGCACATAGAGGGAGCTCTTGTACTTGGGACAAGGCCCCTGTGTTCCTGATTGGCACATAAGGAACCAAAGGTCATTTTTCTTAGCACTAAAACAAGCCTAAGCAGGAGGCTAGCCCAAGGCCTAACTGTGGGGGAAAGGTGTGAGGCCACTGCAGGCTGCTTGTGTGATAAAGGAGTGAACAGAGCTTTAAAGTTTCTTGGCAAAGAGGCACAGCACTAGAAGTAGGTAAACATGTTTGAGACCGTCAAGGCTTACAGCTTGTTCTGGGCTGTAGTCCCATGTTCTGTCTATACCACACGTGCCTCCGTCATTTTAGCCCACCCTCTCTTCTGCTACCCTTACTCTCCCAGTGTACTTTCTTTTTATTCTTATTTTTATTGTATGTGTATGGGTGTTTTCCTGCATGTATGTCTCCACATTACCTGCATGCATGGGCCCACAAAGGCCAGGAATGGGCATTAGATCCTGCAGAAATTGCAGCTAATGGACCCTGCAGCAGTCAGGAATTAGGATGTCCACCTGAGAGTTGCCTTTCAAATATGCTCAGATTGTTCACACAATTGTTGTTTACAATGTCATGTTACTGTAAAGGTTAGACAGACATCTCCTTGAGTGGGGACGGCTGGGCAGGCAACACTGCTCTGGCTTCCACCTGGGATCTTCTCCAGTTAGGATGCTCCTGTTTGGTTTTGTTCTGTTTTTGTTTGTTTGTGGGCTTTGTTTGGTTTTTATTGGAGTTTTTTTTGTTTTTGGGTTTTTTTTTTCCCTCTGAGTAGCCCTGGCTGTCCCAGAACTCAATCTGTAGCCCAGGCTGGCCTCAAATTCACAGAGAACTGCCTGCCTCCACCTCCCGAGTGATGGGATTAAAGGTGTGCGCCACCACCATCTGGCTTCCAGTTTAGGATGCTTTAGGAGCTTGGTGGCTCAACCCATGCCCACCATGGAGTCCTTCAGCTGTGGCAGGCAGGAAGATGGCACTTGTGGAAGTTCCAGAAGGTCCTTGAGAGCTTTCAGCTAGATATTTGTGCTCACAGGCTGGTGCCTGTGAGCATACCAAAGCACGTGCTGGTCTCCAAGCTCCCTGAGTACCACAGTACCTGCTCTATACTTCAGAGCGTAGCTAACATCTCACCTCTCCTCCTTCTCTGAACTTCCCCAGCCCATGGTCTTCCTTCTCCTCAGCTACTCATTCTTATACCTCGCTCTTCTAGTCTGTGGGCGGTGTTCAGTCTATTGTTTTCTCTCTCTGCTCTGGACTTTTCTAGATGCCTCTGGCTGTTCCCTCTCTTCCTCTCTCATATCTACAATAAAACAAACAAACAAACAAACAAACAAACAAAAAAACTTCCCCTTAACCAAACCACGGAGCGGTCATGCCATCAGCTTATACAGAGATCAAACTTCTGGCCCTAGGCTGTTTTTGCTAGTATTGTCCATTACTTGGTTGTTTGGGGGACATCTGTTTATTAATGAATGAAAATGTTGTTTGGTTTTCTGTAATCCTTCTAAGGAAATGGAGAAAATAAAGACTGTAAGCAGAATATGAAATGTAAGCTCCAAACTATGCCTTGTCTACATTCCCCCTTACAGACTAAATGAAGTGTCTCCTAGAGGGCTGAGGGCTTCTCAAAGAGCTTGCTCTACTGAGACATTTCTAGAAGGCTTCCCTGTTACTTGTTTAGCTCAACCACCTTGTATTCCACGCTTATCTCTATTGTGAGGTATCCACCAAAGAAGATTTCTTAGACATGGGTTTAAGCCAATAGAGGTCTTTATTAGCTGGCCAGAGACTACACCGGGTATTCAGGATCCCAGTGCAGTCCCAAGCCTTCCTCAGGGTGAGTTTTCAGGCACAAAATATATTTCAGTTAACAGGGACAGTTAGCCAGAAGCAGAACTTCAGAAGACAAAACAAGGTTGGTACATTTAGAGACTTTCCCAGAGCTATGGACTATGATGGATCAGATCTTCATTTTAGTTTGGCAGGTGGAGCTGACTGTGTGCCGAGTTTTATGGCCTGAATGGTACTTCCATGGTGGTGTTGCTTATGCTGAGGTCTGGGAGCCTGTTACAATCCTATCCCTGTCAACCACCAAAGGCAGCCTCGGTGGCCCTGGACACAAAAAACCCTCTTCACATTATCCTCGCGTTCCCCAAAACCTGTGAGGTCAGAAGGTTGTTTTCCTCTAATTACTCGGACTGGGGCAAGGATTGGTCTCCCTGGGGAGAAGACCGGAAGCTCGAACTTGTTGAGAAAGCCTGGGCACAACAGTGTACCTCATGGCTGTGCTTGATCATAAAATCAAAGATTTGAGTTGGAAAGAAACTTTGAAGTGGCCAAAGAATAACTTTAAGATGACAAATATGAACAAGTGGTGTGTGTGTGTGTGTGTGTGTGTGTGTGTGTGTGTGTTGCAACACAGGAAGATGTTCCAAAAGTCTTAGTGTTTTTATTCATTCATTTGTTTGTTTGTTTGTTTTTTGAGAATTCTGACGTCAGATCTCTGACCCTTGGGGGAAAGATACAGATTAAGGTCAAAGCAACGAGAATGGAATGTGGAAAACAATCCTCAGCTCTGACCAGTTAATATTACTAAGCCCCAGTGTCTCTGTGGGTAGGGAAGGAAAACTCGGCATGTATATCCAAAGCCTCAACTGTTCTTAACATAATAAATCATTAAAATATTAATAAAGATGATTCTCAAAGCCATTTTTTTGGCCTGGTATTTCATATGAGCTTTAAATCATACAGATGGATTAACAAAACAAAACAAAACAGCCACAACCATTATCTTCCTCCGGAGATAATGTGTATTGATTGAAAGTTTTCCAGACACCCTCTTTTATTGGACAGCGTCAGGGGGCAGATTTACTGCCCCTCTTGGTTGCTCAGTCCATACATCCAGACAGTCACTGGACTCTAATCCCGGTCATTCTCAGATCCCCTCTCTGACTGTCCTTGAAGCTCACTTTCTGTCCTTCGCTTGCCTTGGAAACTGATTAGTGTCTTGAGTACCTAGAACACAGTGGCCAGTACACAGTAATAGATGAATCTAGTGTCTGCGCTGCCAGGCTGACAAGCACTGTGCCCATCTATCCATCTGATGAGCCCTATGGGGAGTGCCGTCAGGACACACAAGGAAGTACTCAACTGACACGAGAACTCTAGAACATCCACAGTGAAAGTGGCCTTCAGGATCACCTTTCATTTAATAACTATCTGAATATGTTACTATGTGCCCACTATGACACACACACAGGCCTGCTACAGGGAGCTTAGTTCCCGACTTCATGCTGCCCTGGCTTGCTTTCTAGTGCTGTGATGAAGCCCACGATCAAAAGGAACTTGGGGAGGTAAGCTCTTGGTTTGGTTTTCCTTACACATCCTGACCACCGTCAGTCACTGAGGGAAGCCGAGTCAGAAATGTGGAGGTAGGAACTCAAGCATTGACCATGGAGGAATGCTGCTTACTGGCTTTATCCTCCTGGCTTGCTTAGACTGATGCTCACACATTGGGCAATCATCAATCAAGAAAATGCTCCCCACCCCCAGACTTGCCTACAGGTCAATCTGAAGAAGGTTTTTTTCCTCACTTGATGTCCCTCTTCCCAGATGACTCGTGTCAAGTTGACAAACACGCAGGTGACAGACACATGTCCAAATCGTCTAATCAATGTATACACTTAAAGGGCTGACACCTCAAACTGTGCAAAAATAAAATTCTGGATCCTTGACCCAAACCTATACACGCATACCAAATCTGCTCCAGTCTCCAGCAGTATTTTATCAGCTCATGGGAGCTCCATCTTCCCAGTTATTCAGGCAGTGAATAGTGGTGGCATCTTTCACTTTTCCCCTCTAACAGACCCATCCAGTCTGTCAGTAAATCCTGTTGTACTCCCTCATATCCCGACTGTGACCAGATGCCATGCCCTCTACTGATTTCATTATTGTGGTACCAACAGAACTAATCTCTGTTTTATCCTGACACTATCACCAACAGCCTGATTTAGCACAGAATTAGTTCTGACTACCTAAAACGGACGACACATAGCCTTGATACCGGATGTGGTGCTTTGAAAGATGGCCCCCATAGGCCCATAGAGAGTGGCACTATTAAGAGATGTGGCCTTGTTGGAGGATGTGTGTCGATGAGGGTAGGTTTCCAGGTCTCAGAAGCTCAAGTCAGGCCTAGTGGCTCACTGTCTCTTCCTGTTGCCTGTGGATCCAGATGTAGACCTCCCAGCTTCCTTTCCAGCACCACATTCACTTGTGTGCCACCATGCTTCCTGCCATGATGAGAATGGACTAAACTTCTGAACTGTAAGCCAGCACCAATGGAATCTTTTCCTTTATAAGAGTTGCCGTGGTCATGGTGTCTTTTCACAGCAGTAGAAACCCTAAGACACCAGATAAGGTCATCAAGGGTGAGTATAAATAAAGGAGAAATCTAAGGATTGGCACTAGGCATACCTCTACTCTAAGAAACTGAAAAACACAGGAAGGAGGGAACGAAAAGGTGGAAGAAATGTAGAGGGATATGGTTAAGAAAAAAATTAGAAAAGGGATAGCCCAAAAGCAGGGAAAAGCAGGAGCCACTGAGGCGGCAGAGAAACCAGAAGAGAGGTGGTATAATAGGAGACAAGAGAACATCTCAAGAGAAAAGTGCCAGCTGACTAAGAAAGATGGAATCTGTTAGATTTACCGACAGAGAGAAAATTCCTGTCTTCAGAAGGGACTCAGGGAGAAGGGGAAGTAAAAGTGTGCCTGCCTTCCCAGGGAGAGAAACCACTCTGCACACTTGAGATTAATCAAGGAAAAGCCCTGGAATAAGAGCACATATCTGGCTCTGGCTAATGCTAAAGAGGGGCAGGCCTCAAATTGAAGATTTTATTAACTTATATACACTGTGGGCTTATGCATTCCACATACATTGTCATATTAAATCTCTGGCCCCAGGTTTAACTAACCAGACACAGGGGACTGCAAGTCTGGCCACTTGGGCAGACCTGAGAGTTGCATAGCAAAGCTATTGTCTTACTGGAGTCAACACACCCCTTTGGTTAAATCCTACATAACTTAATATCTCCTAAGGAAGTTATTAGTAAATCCTTTATAACATAAATCAATGTTACTACTTCAAGTTTCTCCTGAGTCAACTGAAGTGGGCTGATGTGAGAACAGAGAGAAGCGACTGGTAACTGTAACTGTAATCACTCTTTCAAGACATTTATTCTATAGCGGGGTAGAAAAGTCATAGGAAGAAATGGAGATGTCCACGGAGGGTGGGTTTGTTGGTTTGTTGTCTGAGAAGCTGGGAGTCAAATCCTGGGCAAGTGCTAAAGAGGATGAACTCCATCCCCAGCACCCAGGTTTTCTTTTTTCTTTTCTTTTTCTTTTTTTAGCTGAGGATCAAACCCAGGGCCTTGCGCTTACTAGGCAAGCGCTCTACCACTGAGCTAAATCCCCAACCCCAGGTTTTCTTAAGAAGAGACAGGGCATGTTGAACACAGGTAGTTGGGTCTGAAATGCATGCTTAAAGGAGCATCCGCTGCAAGCATGGTTGCCAGGCGGAAGTGCTGAGGTGAGACCTTGACTGTCAGTTTGGTGGCATTTAGAATTGCTGTGAACCCAAATCTCTGAGCTTGTCTGTGAAGGACCATTCAGATTCGGTTAACTGAGGTAGGAAGAGCCACCCTAAATGGGGCTGGTACCGTTTCATGGCCTGGAGTCCCAGACTCAGTTCGCTGGAGAAAGCGAGCTGAGCACTCACATTCATAGCTGCCAGCTTTCCGACTGCAGACGCAATGTGACCCACCGGCTGCCTCAAGCTCCGGCCGCCATGACTTCCTTACCATGATGGGTTATTCTTTCTACCTGGGAGCTGAGATTAACCCTTCCTCCTTTAGCTGTTTTCATCAGGCTTCCTGGCACAGCAAAGGGACAAGTAACGAGTGTGATCAGCAGGGAGGTGCGTCTGGGGAGGGCTTGGTGAAGGAGGCTGGGTCGATGGGTGCATGCCTGAGAAGGGGGTATGGGACACCGGCTTATTTCATCTCTCCCTTTCTTCCTGGCCATTTTGAGATGAGCAGTTTTTCTCTGAAACGGCGGTGAGTCAAAAGACAGCCTTCTGTAGCGCACGCCTGTAGTCCCAGCTACTCTGGAGGCTGAGACTGGAGGATCGCTTGAGTCCAGGAGTTCTGGGCTGTAGTGTGCTATGCCGATCGGGTGTCCGCACTAAGTTCGGCATCAATATGGTGACCTCCCGGGAGCGGGGGACCACCAGGTTGCCTAAGGAGGGGTGAACCGGCCCAGGTCGGAAACGGAGCAGGTGCATCCAAGGCTGCCATTCGACATAGAATTTGGATATCATATAAACATTGTCTTTGTACCGCAGCAGCCTTCCTCTTTTCTAGTTACCGTGGGCATTTTCTTTTTCAGAGTAACCAAGCTAGCAGTGATGGAGTGTCCAACTCAAGAGCCTGGTCTTATCTGAAAGCACAGACATCTTGTTGGCAGTAGAACATTAGAGAAGAGACTTTCTCTCAGAAATAGGCGGCTGCCAGCGAAGACACAGAAGGGATGAGAGCAGGGAAGGGACCATGAAGTTGGAAAACTGGAGGTACACAGAGCTCCGGGAAGTTAACAGGTGTGATGGCTAATCTTGGTTGCCAACTTGACTGCAGGGACTCACATGCTGCTTGGGTGTTCCCCTCTGGACCCCGGATTAGGCACAGAGCACACCCAAACACCGATTTCCAAGCACAAACCAAACACAAAGAGATCCTTTATTAAGCAAGGCAAAGAGAGGTGGCTGAATCTGAATCGGGTAGAAACAACAGCAAGTAACTTTGCAAGTATCAGTTTCTAGAGGAGAAAAAGGGAGGTCTGTGTTAGAATGAGCTAGGGCATGTTGGTAAGTTCTGATTGGGTGTTTTAATTAGGTTACTCAAAATAATGAATGTTAGCCGGGCAGCGGTGGTGCACGCCTTTAATCCCAGCACTTGTGAGGCAGAAACAGGCAGATCTCTGTGAGTTCGAGGCCAGCCTGGGCTATAAGAGCGAGTTCCAGGAAAGGCGCAAAGCTACACAGAGAAACCCTGTCTCAAAAAACCGAAAAGAAAAAAAAAAATGGATGTTGATTACAGGACCTTGATGTTTTGATGGTTGGACCTTGGTGATCAGTCTCAGGAACGAGAGTCAGTGGCCAAATAAGGGAATGGGCTTTGGGGCTAGCTTTAGGAGTATAATCTGTGGTTTAGCAGCGGGGAGAAGGGTAAAAGGCAAAACTTGGCACTATGTTCGCCATGCTCCGGCCTCTTTTTGCCATGAGTCCTGCCTGCCTTTCATTGGCTACATCTGGAATCAACCGAAACCCACGCAGCTGGGCACAGCTGTGAGGCATTGTTCTTAATTGGCTCATTTGCAGTGGAAAGACCCACCTTAAATCCAGATCATTTGAGGTCAGAAGGTCCCCCCTAAATCTGGGCTGCACCTTCTGTGGCAGCCCACATACAAGGACGTGGGAGCTTTTGCTTTTTGTCTGCTAGCCTCATTCTCACTGGCAAGTTCATGTGTCCTGCTGCTGAGGCATCCCTTCACTGGGATTAGAACCTACTTATTTGGGCTTCCAACGTAGACTGAAGACCAGCCAAGGAATCCAGCCTTATAGACTGAATAACTACTGGATTCTTGGTCTTTACATCAGGAGACAGGTATTATTGGACTAGCCAGAACACAGCCTGTACACCACTACAATAATATATATATTCTATCAATTTTGCTCCTCTAGAGAATCCTAATACAGAAGATAGGACTTAGGAGGTTGGTAGCAACGTTAGAGCACAGGTGGGCATGAAAATGTGGTAGAAATCATGGATTATGCATGTGAAGCAGATGTTCTTGAAACACAGGACCAGATCCCAGAGAAAGCTCTGAATGTATGGAGCCTGAGGGACAGTGTGGATGTCAACCTGATATTCTATGAGGATAGACAGGGAGTGTCTTATGACTTGAATACAGGTTGTCCACATGGGCTTGTGTTTCAATGCTTAGTCTCAGCTTCTGGGTGGAGCCATTAGTTGAGGATGGCTGGAAGAAGGAGGCCCCTACAAGCAGAACTTGGAAGGTAACGGTCACTTCTGCTTGTGGCCTGAGCTCCTTGCTTCTAAGTGTGGATTGACCCCCACAAGATCCTCCCACCATGTCCTCCATGCTGTTGTGGTGGACTGAAACTCCCTGAAAATGTGAGCCAACGCAGATGCCCTCCCTAGAGCCTCCCAGGTGTCTGTCACAACCAGAAAAGCAACTGACACAGAAGAGATGAGAATACATCACTAGGAGTCAGGAAGACAAGGGACTCCTGAGCAGATGTCATGGACCTCTATCTGGATACTTATACCTCTCAGAAGGTGACACTTCTGTGTCCTCCTTCCGGTCTGTCAGAGCATAGCGAAGACCGAAGTAGGAATGCTTGAATTCTTTTCCAATGTGCTGTGAGAAACGCGACTAATCTGGCACCTGAGAAAACAGTAACCAATCTGGTCAAACTAAGAAGGGTAGTGGAGGACTTGCTAATATGACAGGACTCCACAGTGTACAGCACTTCCAGCAGAGAGCCCAGAGCAGAGTTGGTCCTAGAGATCCAAGGCCCAAGCTTGCTGAGCCAATTCCCTCTCCAAATGAAAAGGAGGTCTTGTGACAGGCGTGTCCTCTCTGCCTGGTGGGAGCTGGGCAGAGAGCCACAGAGCATTAAGACCAGAAGAGGCCTGGATGAAGGGAACTGACTGGAAGGGTCGTGGTGGCCTAAGGTAGGAAGGCAGGTTACTGTGCACACATCCTGGTTTAGGGTGGAGCAGGCCCTTCCGATGGCACCCCACAGGTCCTGTCTGTCATAATCCATCGTGGGCTCATGCTGCTGACTAGCCTCCCACAACCAAAGGGTGGAGAGATGAACCACAGCAGAGCCTTTCGGGATCCTGAGTTCTCGGCAGAGTAGAGAACTGGAAGCCAGAGCGAGGGCCTATGGTTCAAGCAGGATGCTGATGGAGATGGAGTCACCCATCCCTTCCCACCAGCTGAGCACAATCCCACCTGTCACCTTCCCTTAGACTTAAAAGAAGGAAAATCTGAAGAAGGAGAAGCCTAACAAAGGCACAAATTCAAGAATTTGCTATCCTAAGACAGGGGAGATGGCTCAGTCACTGAAGGATTCAGTGTGCAAGGATGAGGGCCTGAGCTTGTATCCCCAGAAGTCACATAAAGCCGGGTGCACATCTGCAATCCCAGTGATGGGGGCCTGAGCTTGAATCCCCAGAAGTCACATAAAGCCGGGTGCACATCTGTAATACCAGTGAGAAGGGCCTGAGCTTGAATCCCCAGAAGTCACATAAAGCTGGGTGCACATCTGCACTTCCAGCGCTCCTGCAGTAAGGTGGGAGCAGAGACGGGAGAGTCCCTGGAAGCCTCAGGCAGTTAGCTTTGAACATGTTGTGGAGAGCAAAAGAAAGTACCTCAAACTAGGTGGAAGGTGAGGCCCCAAGCCTCAGGTGGTCCTCTGATCTCCACAGCAACACAGGCACACACACACACACACACACACACACACACACACACACACACACACACAGGGTGGGGGGGGCAGGCAGACAGACAGACAGATAGACACAGAGGTTTTCAAGAATAATTCACTAGCTCACTAACCTGCAGTTCACTCCTAGCATGACAAGCCACTGTGAATGGCCCAGCCCTTTTTAGAAGTTCTTCCTTTGGGCCCTCCAGAAGAGCACTTCAAAATCATTTGGAAGAAATCTCTGGCAAGTGAACACAGGTAGAAGGAGGAAAACAACCTGTTACGTCACGCCTGTTCAATGCCGGCTTGTAGAGGGTTGAGCCTATAGCTACCTCACATCTGCGCCTGCTCACTGCAAGCCCGCCAGGGAGGGCAGAAACCACAGGATGTGCAGAGGCATAAGTCACATGGGAGCACGCTGCATCATGGGGCAACGGTTGAGTTTCTGTTGTTGACCTGCCTACCAAGGCCTAATGCCCTGACTGGAATAGTTAGCCCATGGCCTGGGCCAGGAGGGTCGCAGAAGGAAGGACAAGGATGGCGTCAGTGTCCACTGCAAAGGAGAAAGAAGTAAGTGGTGAGCATGGTGGTAGATGTCTGGAATCCCAGTGTGCAAGAGGCCGAGGAAAGAGAACTGTGACAGAGGGCCAGCCTCAGACAATGCCACATGTGGGAAGAAGGAACCTCCACTGAGGAATTGCCTCCATCAGGTTGGCCTGTGGGCCCATCTGTGGGCGGTTTATAGATTGGCCCACTGTGGGTGATACCATCCCTAGGTAGACAGGCCAGTGCTGTCTGAGGAAGAACATGCATTCATCCATTGGTTTCTGCGTCACGGTCTGGTCTTGAGTTCGGCCTTGGTTTTCCTCTATGATGGGCTACAAACTGCATGCTAAAATAGACCTTTCCTTACCCAAGTTGCTTTTAGTCATGGTCTGCTGCCTTTATTCTCTGCAACAGGAAGCACAGGAGAATGAGGAGAAAGCGTAAGTAGAGGAGAGAAAGAAAGGGAGGAGGGTGTGAAAAGCACTTTGGGAAAAAGAGGACAGCTGGGGATTCAGTGGGCATATAAGATTTGAACAGCGCAGGCACTGGGGACATGAGCATCGCAGGTCTGATTGGATTGCGGAAATCTACCCGCTCCCATGCCTGGAGATGAGAAGAACAGAACTCTCACTGCATGTTGGGAAGAGAGCCTAGGACAGTGAAAGGGACCTGGGAAGGACTCGGACAGATCTTGTTTCCAGAAGGGCTGGGTGCTGCACAGCAGCTTTTCCCACTTTGCCTCTCTGCATAACTTCTCTCAGCCCTCAGATAAGAAGAACCACACTGGGGATTTCCAGTGTGTAGCACTCCAAGGTCAGGCCTGCTCAGAGGTCACAGGGCCAGGGACCTGGGCAGGCAGCCTGACACATGGGAATCCAGACAGCGGGAAGGGAAGCCAAGCCATTATTTACAGTAAATAGTGCTGGCAGCTGGGATGTGTCAGGTGGAAAGTGGGGGCAAAAGGAGGGGCTGAAGGCACCCCACAGGGAAACAG
This sequence comes from Onychomys torridus, assembly GCF_903995425.1. Lineage (NCBI taxonomy): Eukaryota > Metazoa > Chordata > Mammalia > Rodentia > Cricetidae > Onychomys > Onychomys torridus. The sequence continues at coordinate 63,504,362 of NC_050444.1, read as the reverse complement.
ACACCCAGTCACACAAGTATGTCAAAGGTAACCATGCCAGTCAAAAACAAGAACAGGGAACACAAAATCATATCTACGAATCATGTCTATACAGACCATGAGCACTCCATGTTAGGCACACTGGAGCAGACACAGACAAGACACTCAGGCAGACACAGACACTCATTTGTACACATAGTGCCACAGCAAAAACCCACAGACACAATTGCACCTGAAATGCATCCTTCAAGCCCCTTTCCTCCACTAAATCTCTAGACCTCTTCTAAGCTGACCTCTCTCTCTCTCTCTGCTAAACTTGGTTCATACTTTTATTTTACTTTATTCTACTTTTTTATTTTATTTTTTGGTTTTTCGAGACAGGGTTTCTCTGTGTAGTTTTTGTGCCTGTCCTGGATCTCGCTTTGTAGACCAGGCTGGCCTCGAAATCACAGAGATCTGCCTGCCTCTGCCTCCCAAGTGCTGGGATTAAAGGCGTGCACTGGTTTGTAATTTTTACCCTGTTGCTTGTCCTTTAACAGGATAATCTTGGATTCACGTGCACAGCCTGGACTCAGCAGCTTGGCTGTGTGCTCTTAGAGAATCTCGGATCAGGCAGTCAGGAAGATCCTCTTCCTCATCCTTCAGTTATAAACCCCTCACCATGAGAGCCCCAGGGTCCTGTATGCTGGTGTCAACCAAATCTGTTTGTGTGGTCAAGTCAGTTTGACAGACAGCTGTGACATCCACCCTCTCCTTGGCAGCTGATTGGCTACCTGTCCTTTCTGGATAACTATAGGGACACTCAGAGCCATCGATCACAAAGGGCCCAGGAAACAGCCAAGCAGTTCCCACATAAATCAGAAAAAACCTGCACAGAATATACAAGCTTGGGCCTGTCTCAGCTCCAGTTCTCACCATACCCTTCCTGGCTCTTGTCTGCCAGACAGACTGTCTCTGAAGTTAAGGGGGGGCTGTTAGGGCCAGATGGTTGGCAGTCAAGAGCATTTGGGGCTCTTCCAGAGGGCCTGGGTGTGAGCCCTAGCATTCACAATTGCCTGTGCTTCTAGCTCCGGGGAATCCAATGCCCTCTTCTGGCTTCCAAGGACACCCCCACACAGGTGGCATACACAAGCACACACATATGCATATACAAATAAAAAACAAACAAACAAACAAAAAAACCTTTAAAAGATTCTTTTCCATTAAAAAAAAAACGTAAGAAGTTAAAAACTAACCTTTCACACACAGAGATTATAGTCTTGGCTATTTCAATCCTAATGCTCAATGCAAGTAGTCCTCTGTTCCATTCCTAACAAAATCTTAATATAACATACACCAGGGGCTGGAGAGATGGCTCAGTGGTTAAGAAAGAGCAATGGCTGTTCTTCCAGAGGACCCAGGTTCAATTCCCACCACCCACATGGCAGCTCACAACTCCACTTTCAGGGGCTCTGACGCCTTTGTACCAACACATATAAAATAAAGTTAAAATATGCCAGTTCTTTAAAAAAATTTACTACACTTTTAAAACTTTAATTATCTTTCAATATGTTCATGTGTGAGTACATGCATGAGTGCATATGTGTGTGTAGGCGTGTGTGCAAACACCACAGTGTGGGTGTGGAGGTTAGGGGACAGCTTTTGGGAGTCATTTTCTTCTTTACCGTGTAGGACCCAGGAATGACTGTCAGGCTTAGTGGCAAGTGCCTTCACCTGCCAAGTCATCTCACCAGCATAAAATATGGTAGACCTTCCCCATACGAACCACAAATTCAATTCCAAACCCCACTTTAACATCGACAGGATCACTTTGACCTTTCCATTGACTACATCCGTGCTGGTCTAAGCTACGGCAGGACTCTGAGCCCACAGAAGCTACGCCTTGGATAACACATGCCTCTACATTGGGCACAAGAATTTCCCACGCACATGAAGAGTTGTATCATTTACACCCTCAAGGGAACACAGACTTCTTCGGGAGCAGCTGTCCTGGGAGCACTGTGTTGCCGGAGGGTTCAACAAACTGCCAGCGAACCTAAGAGAATCAAACCACCTCTGACCCTTGTTGGACATTCAGGCCTAGGGCAGCTGGCCCACCCCAAAGCCTCTTCCGGGACCAGCCCAGCCCCTGAGCTCATATTCCCGTTATAGACCTTCAGGCCCTCTCTTTCCTGCCAAACAGGGGGCACTTGCTGCCCTGGAACACCACAGCAGGCTGAGGGTGAGGCTAGGGCTGAAAGGGAATGTATAAACATGCCTTTCTTGGACACAAGGAGCTATATAGTTGAAAACTGCTATAGCTTGAATCTGAAATGCTACCTCACACACCCACCCACCCACCCACCCACAGACCTGTGGGTTAAGGGCTTGGTCCCCAACAAGGCCTGTGTAAGGAGCTAGTGAAAGCCTTAAAAAGTGGAGCCTAGTGGGAGTTTTTGCAGGGCTGAAGACTGGACGTAGGGCCTTGTGCTTGCCAAAAAGGGGTCTACCACTGAATTATAACATAGTCCCAGTGGGTAGCTTTATTCGATTGGAACCTGATCCTTAAGGACATAGTGGGGCCCTACGTACATCTCTCTTCTGTTTCTTGGCTATTGCAAAGTGGATGATTAATGAGCTTAGGTTAGCAAACACTCCCAGGCATTCTCTGCAACCTTCCTTGCCATAGGAACCAAAGCAAGAAGCCAACCAAACATGGACGGAAACCCCTGACAATAAGTCCACACAGACTCTCCCTCTCCTGCCTCATTTTCTGTTTTGTGTCTGGGTGTTGTGTCTGCATGCATGCCTGTGCACCCTGTGTGTGCTGGATCCCTGAGGAAGCCAGAAGAAGAAACTGGAGTTACAGACAATTGTGCGGTGTCATGTGGGTGTCTGGAAATGAACTCAGGTCCTCTGCAAGAGCAGCAAGTGCTCTTAACAGCTGAGCGGTCTCTCCAGCCCTCTTTCCCTCTTTTTAAGTTAATTGTATCAGGTATTTTGTTACAGTAACAGAGATCCAATGACACAATTGTTACTCCGCACAGGGTCTCTTCTCCAGGAAGTCCTTCAAAAGATTTTATTTTTTGTATCCTCTAAGCCTGGGATAGGCGGTGTCTGGCCAATTCTTAAGATGCCCTCAAGACATTTTTCTTATTGTAATTAAGTAGTTTATTTCATTTTAATGACACTAATATCTTTTATAGCCAGATTCTTCTTGTCCAAAACTTTAAAAACACTCCAAATTTCTAGCCAAATTGCATAATTTTCAAAACTTTCCACTTGTCCCAAATTCTCACTGCATAAACCTGCTCCAAAGCATTCTGCACTAACCATACAAACAGCCTGAATCCTACTGTGCTGTTTTGAAATTTCCGCCAAGCTAATTAGTCCATTGCCTATAATTTAGCCTCACTCAAAGTCTCAGGACACAAAAATGTGGATGACTTCTTTTCTAGGCTATACATAAATAGCCACAGTCTAAGTCCTAAGATTATCTCCTCCGACAGAAACCTCGGGAGCCTCATGGCCTTCACTGTCCACATTCCTGTTACTCTTCTGACCTCCTGTGCATCCACTGTATAAACCGATGACATGGCTGCTCTGTGGTATGGTTCAGGAGAAGGTTTTTAGTGTGATGAGAGAGAGAGAGAGAGAGAGAGAGAGAGAGAGAGAGAGAAACACAGAGGCATCTGGAAGAGTCCAGAGCAGAGAGAGAAAGAAGTAGACTGGACATGGTCAGCAGACTGGACGTGGCCATGAGAGAAGCAGGAAGGCAGCCGAGAAGGGATGGGAACAGTGAGACAGAAGACAGAGGAAGAACCAAGAGAGTAGAGAGAGCACAGCTGAAATAGCAGGGCTATAAAGGAGAAGGAGTAGTTGGTGGGGAGGGAAGTCCGTGAGCTGGAGACGTTTGGGGTGGGGGAGGTGAGAAGAGCCAGGGTGCCAGCATGGACTCTGAAGTGAGTAACAGGGACTTGTGATGCTGAGGAGCCTGGAGGCCAGCATGGACTCTGAAGTGAGTAACAGGTACTTGTGATACTGAGGAGCCTGGAGGCCAGTATACACTTTGGTATGCTAATAGGCACCACAGGTAGTCTTTTGTCCCTTCTGCCGGTGATAAGGGACTTGGCTCCTTTGGTAGAGGAGAACTGGTTTCACAAGTTCCTGAGGAATGCTGGATTTTGTCTAACAGCCAGAATTTGGGGAAATGGAGTTTCCAGTTTTCCCTTCCTGACACCCACCACAATCATCCGTTAGCCTTGCCTACAGCATTTCAGGACTTCTCTAGCCTGCATTCCCAAATTCCCCCCATAAACCTTTCCAAAGGCTTCTGAACCACATGGTCAGGTCCTAAGCAGTCTTAATAAAAACCCAGAGACAGATATCAGGGTAAAAGCTGAATGATCAGAGAAGCAGAGCAAGCCACAGCCACCACCTCTCACCTCACCAACTCCTCAGCTTGAAAGAGCGTGAGTTCCTGTCTCCTCCTGCCTTATACTCCTTTCTCTACCAGCCATATCACTTCCTGCCTCAACCTTCCTAGTGCTGGGATTAAAGATCTGAGATCCCAAGTGCTGGAATTAAAGGTGTGTGCCACCACTGCCTGGCTCTGTTTCTCTTTGAGGCTGGATTAATCTCGTGTAGCCCAGTGTGGCCTTGAACTCACAGAAATCCAGATGGATCTCTGACTCTGTCTCTGAGTGCTAGGATTAAAGGTGTGTGCCACCACTGCCTGACCTCTGTGGCTAATTCTGTGGTTGGCTCTGTCCTCTGACTTCTGGCAAACTTTATTTATTAGATTACAAACAGTACATCACCACACTCCACTTCTCTGGTACTGATTCTCTTTACTAGTTGCTTTTCTAATTGCTGTTACAAACACTTGACAGAATCCATCTAAGAGAATAAATATTTACTCTGGTTTATGATTTCAGTGACCTCAGTCCATAGTCTTTGGCTGCACTGGTTCTGAACCTGTGGTGAAGATCATGATGGTGTGATCAGAGAGTAAAGAAGGTACTGGAGACCAGGTATAGCCTTCAAGCCATGCCCTAAGTGACCTACTTCCTTCAACCAGGTTCTATATACTAAAAGTTTCTAGAATCTCCCAAAATAGTGCCAATAACTGAGAACCATACAATCAATGCGTGAGTCTATGGAGAACATTTCATATATAAATAATACCAAATATTTACATAAATAAGAGTTGGAACATATGTATGTGTGTGTGTGTGTGTGTGTGTGTGTGTGTATTTATGTGTATGTGTGTGTATCTGGATTTGTTGCAGATCTACAACCTAATGGGAAGGGTGAGTGCTCATTAAATAGTCCTATGTGGTGACTGTTTTTGTCTCCAATGCCACAGACTGCAACCCATGAGACAGAGAGTTGGGGAAAATGATGAATGTGAAGTGAGGGCTTGTAAGAATAAGGTGAAACCCCCAAGCGTAAGCTAGGTCACAAGGATCGGCTGAAATTCATGTTAGTTCTGGTCTACTGATCTTGGCTGTAAGAGTGTACTACTGATGTCAAGGTTCTTCCTCATGGAATTAAACACATACACTTAGCTCAGAACCAGAGAGATTGGGATTGGTGGGGATCTAGGGGAAGGTGAGACTCTTGAAGACCTACTTACTGCCTTCCTACCAACAAACTAACCCAGGAAATCGAGACATGTATACAGCAATAATGCATTCCAAGATGGCCAGTGGATGACTGAAATTGTGAATAGTACCAAACCCTATATATGGTATTTTTCCTATTTGTATATATTAATGATAAATTAAATACCAAGATGGTTCAGTTATAATAATTACATTAAATACAATTGTCGTAAACATCCCAATAAGACACAGATATTGTTGAGTTTGGTTTTAAGAACCAGTAAGGCACAATAAAATCCTGACTTAACAAGCCTAACCTGAATGTAAAGTCATAAGTAGATTAAAACCAAAAGGTTGGGGAAATATGTACCATGATAATATTAGCCAAGAGAAAGCTGCAACAGGCATGTATTATTAACTAAAATGTATTACAAAGCAAGAATTACTACTGGGATAAAGATAATTTCAAAATGGTGACAGGTTCAATTCATCAAAAGGACATAAGAATGTTAAATGTTTAATCATCTAATAACACAGCTTCAAAATATACAAAAACAGAATCTGGTAAGCTAAATAGATACATTTATCATTAAAACAAGATTTTTTAAAAAGTATCTTTCACAATGATTAAGGAAAAAAGTTTTGGAGACAAGTGGACTGTGATTTGAACACAAGAGCCAAGCAATCAACATAATTGCTACTTATAAATGACTTTTTCCAAAACATCAAAGTCTATGTTGTTTCTGTAGGTACCTCAAACATTCAGCATGCTAGACCACATGCTGACCCACAAAACAGCTCAGAAGAGTTTAGGAATCATAGACAGTGCACTTAGAAAGCATAGCATAACTGTTACAATGCTGTGGTAGGGAGACATCTGGCTTGCCCTCAAATATACAGAAACCAAATATGAGATCTACAGCCCCTGAACTATAAGGCCAAAACAAAAGTATGATCCATAAGAAAACAGTGGTGTTTGGCTTCATGAGATTAAGAATTTCTACTCTTTAAAAGACAATTTTTGAGAGACTAAAAAGACCAAATACTGGAAGAAACATTTGCAAACCATGTATCAGATAAATGACTTAAATTCATAATATATACAAATCTGTGGACTAGGATGATGCCCCGGGGGCAAGAGCACTTGCTGTGAGTGCAAGAGGTGAGTGCAAGTCCTCAGTCCATAAAAGCTGGGCATGGCTACACTGCTTGCAACCCCGGCACTGGAGCTGGAGACAGGTAGACCCCAGGAGCTTACAAGCCAGCCACGCTACCCAAAGCAGTGTGCATCAGGTTCAATGAGATACCTTGTCTCGGAAAAGGAAGGTGTTGAGCCAGCAAGATGGCTCAACAGGTAAAAGCACTGATGATCTGATTCAATCCCCCAGAACCCAAATGGTAGAGGGAGAGAAGTGACTTCCACATGTTTTCCTCTGACCTCTATATGTATGTACCTACGCACTCATATACACACAGAGAGACAAATAAATAAATAAATATACAATAAACATTGACCTCGACATTAGTCATTGAGGAAATAGGGTTAAAATCATAATAAGGTATCACTTAACACCCATTGAAATGGCTCAAGTTAAAAAAAAGGGACAGTGGGGCTGGAGAGATGGCTCAGGGGTTAAGGGTACTGGCTGCTCTTCCAGAGGACCCAGGCTCAGTTCTCTGCACCCACAAGAAGGCTTACAACCATCTATAACTCAGGTTTCAGGAGATCCAATGCTCTATTCTAGCCTCTGCAAGCACTAGGCACACTATGTGTGGTACATAGACATACATGCAGGCAAAATACCCACACACAGAAAATAAAGTGATAATAAAAAGGTTTTTATAAAAAGAACAAGAGAAAGGAAGGAAGGAAGGAAGGAAGGAAGGAAGGAAGGAAGGGTCTTATTAGGGTTTTTATTGCTGTAAAGAGACACCATGACCACTCTCATAAGGAAAACTCTCATAAGGAAAACATCTGACTGGGAGTGCTCACTTACAGTTTCAGAGGTTCAGTCCATTATCATCATGGCAGGGAGTATCGCGGCATGCAGGCAGACATGGTGCTGGAGGAATAGCTGAGAGTCCTGCATCTTGCAGGCAACAGGAAGTTGACTGACTGTCACACTGAGGGAAGCTTGAGCAAAAGAGACCTTGAAGCCCACCCACACCCACAGTGACACACTTCATCCAGTAAGGCCACACCTCCTGATAGTGCCACTCCTTTGGGGGCCATTTTCTCTCAAACCGAGAGAGAGAGAGAGAGAGAGAGAGAGAGAGAGAGAGAGAGAGAGAGAGAGGTAGGAAGGGAGGAGAGGTGGCAAGGCCAATTTCCAGGGAAAACAGAGCTGCTGTATTTCTTATATTTCCATTGAGTATGTGAAAGGGTACAGTCACATTGGAAAACAGTCTTGAAGTTTATGGTAAAGTTAATAAAATATTTATTATATACCCATCAATCCCAATTGACTCAAGAGAAATGGATGCACTGTTCATGTCAACATTTGCATGTGAATTCTTGTAAAAGTTATGATTGATTATAACTGAAACCCTGAGACATCTTAACTGCCCTTGCAAATGGACAGTTGGTGGCACATCCCCAAACAAATATAATTCAGAAAAACTAAAACAAAACAATCAGAATTAATCCTTAGAGAAGAAAAAGAAAACCGGCAGACAGCCTAAAAGCATCTTCAGGCTTGGTCTACAAGAATGTTACCCAGAACATGTGTGTGATTTTGCTGCCCTGGGACCCAGGTCAACAGTTGAGGTCTGGACTACACAAGTGAGTTCCAGGACAGCCATGACCATGTAGGGAGAGCCTGTCTCAAAAACAAAACAAATAAAAAATGGATAGGCTTCTCTGGGAGACAAGGGTGACACGTGAAGTGTGAACTATGCCCTTGACTGAAGTGGTCCAAGAACAAATTATTGCTGATGCTGTTTTTCCAAGAGTCTTTGCAGATGGAAGGTCAAGCAGAGATGGGCAGCTGCTAGTATGTCTTTGACTGAAGAAAGCTCTGTGTTGTAGTTTGTGGCCATCATTCAGTGGGACTTACCTGCACCAGGCTCCAGGTTCAACCTGCAGCTCGAGAAGGAAGAAGAAGAGGAGGGGGAAATTATTCTATATCAATGTCTTCCCAAAATTCATGTTGACATCTCCAATGTGATGGATTATCAGGTAGAGTTTATGTAGATTCTGAGGCAGGATAGAAAAACAGAAAATGGTTAAGGGCACCTGAGAAAGGAGAGACAGACAAATACATAGAAAGAGAGAGAGATGGAGACAGAGAGACAGAGAGAATGACAGAGATGTACAGACAGACAGACAACCTCACCCTCTGAATCTGGTTTTTGCCACTTGCTGACAGAGTCAAGAATTTTTTTTTTTCAAGACAGGGTTTCTCCGTGGAGTTTTGGTGCCTGTCCCAGAACTCACTCTGTAGCCCAGGCTGGCCTTGAAGTCACATAGATCCACCTTGCTCTGTCTCCTGAGTGCTGAGATTAAAGGCGTGTGCCACCACCGCCTGGCCAAAGTCAAGAATTTTGACACAGCTGACTGGAGATGGCCTGTGTAAAAAAACTAGACTTCCTTTCTAAAATTACTACAAATATGACTCTTAGAACAGCTATGACTGATGCATAAGATCATAAATCTCAACCCCCTTGCATGACTTATGTATAACTCATCACTTTGATTCTTATGCTTTGCCTTGTTTTTAGACAGGGTCTTTCTGTACATCCCTCACTGGCCTGGAACTCACCACCACATAGACCAACCTGGCTTCAAATCCACAGTAGGTAATTCCTCCGTTAAGTTGCTTCTTATCAGGTATTTGGTCACAGCAGTGAGAAAAAAATGTAGTCTTTTTTTGTAGGTGGTGGAAAGGGGTCAATGTCTATGAGTGTTTCCAGAGAGGGGAGGATCCACCCTGAGTGTGGGTACACACCATCCAATCAGCACAGAACTAGAAAAAACTAAAACGAACAAGGACATCAACACCCAGGAAGAGAGTAAAAATGTGTGCTCAGCAGCAGGAGCTGATGAACAGCGTTCCTCACTTGAATGCTAGAATCCCAGGTACTCCTGGCTCTGAGCTCCATGATTAATAGCAGTTGGCTCTAAGTTTCCGTGGCCTTTGGCCTCAGAGTGGGGTTTGCATCACCAGCCTCCCTAGTTCTGAGGCTTTCAGAGTGGACTGTGCCGTGCTTTGAGAGTCTAATATTCTGGGGTCTACAGCTTATAAACATGATATGGGGGCTTCTCAGCCTCCATGGTCACACAGATGGACTCTTTGTCTCTTTTCATATATTTTTATATCCTTTTGGTTACCTCTCTCTGGAGAATATTACAACAATTCATTTTTAAATCAATACAATTACTTCTGAGAGTAAACTATGAGGAATCAACCAACTAAGAGAAAGCTTTTTTTTTTTTTTTTTTTTAAGATAAAGTCTCGCTGTGTAGCCCTGGCTGTCCTGGAGCTTATTAGACTGCCTCTCAGAGTGCTGGAATTAAAGTTGTGTGGCACCACATTGTTGTATGATATTTTGATCACATTCTGACAATAAAGCTTGCTTTGAATCAGAGGGCAGAGCTAGCCACTAGCTGACCAAAATTAACCATAGAGGTTTTGGAGGACTGGAGACACATATAGAGACAGGAAATAGTAAGGCAGGGTTTAGAGAGAATCTCAGCCCTTTTGGAGGGACAGAAGAGACAGGAGGTCACTGGTGGCTTCTCTGTTGCTTCTCTAATCATACAGGTTATTACCCTGATGTCTGACTCGCAATTTTTTATTGATAAAGAATAATTAGATAAACATATCACCACATATGACCCATAATTTAAGGCTTTTGATGCTTAACTGGGATATACATTAATCTTATTCACAAAAACCATTCTGATTAAAGATGTCTAATTACCCAGGATACACTCCTGGGGGACTTGAGAAATGAACAAAATCAGTTTTACCATCTAGAAAAACACACAACACAGTTCTTGACAATCGCTAACTATTCAGTCTGAGGTTTTATTTCTACGTTAACAAGCTGTCCACCTCACGTTTCATGGATGCTGGCAGAAACATCAAGACTGTCTCCCAAGTCAGAGGTAAGGAGCTCAACCACTCACAGACAGTCATGGCAAGAGCTTCAGCAACGTTTTTTGTTCCAGTTCCCCCAAGTTCCACATGGGTGGTAAGGGCCTATGACAGATGCCTGTCCATGCAGTGTGCTGTAGTGTAGTAGAACACAGAGCATTACTGATGAGTTGCTTTTACAGTAAGACAAAGCAAGCCCGCTCTTCATCTAAGAGTAGGTGTTACCTTAACCCTCAAGGCCGCTTGTTGCAAACAATAGTGAGAAATGTCCCAGGTTAAAGAGAAAGAAAGGAAGTGTGCTCTTAGGTTTGATTTTCTTTCTTAGCAGCGTGACACAAGCTAGAGTCATATGAAAAGAGGGAGCCTCAATTGAGAAGTTGTCCCCAGGGGCTGGACACATGGCTCAGTAGTTAACAGCATATACTGCTCTTCCAGAGGACCCAAGTTCAATTTCCAGCACTTACATCAGGTGGATTACAACCACCTGTGACTCAAGCTCCAGGGTATCTGACACCTCTAGCTTCAGTGGGTACCTGTGTACACACATACACACACACACACACACACACACACACACACACACACACACACACATACACACACTTTAAAATAAAATAAAGAAGTTACCCTGTGGCAGGCTTTTTCTTTGGGCCACCAGCACATAAATAATGACACAGAGACTTATTATTAATTTTGAAAACTTGGCCTTAGCTTAGACTTGTTCTTAACTAGTTCTTATAACTTAATTAACCCATATTTTAAAATCTACATTCTTTTACGTAGCTTGGCTACCTTTCCTCTGTACTGCCCATCCTGCTTCTTCCATGTCTGGCTGGTGATTCTGCTTTCTTCCTCTCTGTCCCCAGAAGTCCCGCCTGACCTCTCCTGTCTAGCTAATGGTCATTCAGCTCTTTATGAAACCAATCTCAGTGACACATCTTCACACAGTGTAAAGACATGTACCACAACATTGCCCCCATCAGCTGGTCTATAGACAGGCCTGTGGGTGTTTTCTTAATTGATGATTGATAACGGAGGGCCTGGACCCCCGGGGCAGTGCTATCCCTGGGAAGGTGGGTCTAGGTTGTATAAGAAAACAAACTTAGGAAGAAAGGTTTCTATCAGCAATAAAACAGGGGTATTTGATCACAGCAATAGAAAAAGTAACCAGAAAAGAAAGGATGGAAGAAACTAATGTCTCCTTCTTTTCGCACCCAATAAGGACATTCAGGAGTTCTAAGGGCCCCAGGCAGGATGCCTATCCCAATATTGATATCTGATGGACAAAAACAAATGGTTCTTAAGACGGGGCTAGGGGAACAACTAACTAAATTTCCTTGCCCTGGAGAATTCCTAGAAGGGTCGTTTGGTTTAAAAATAAAATCAATTAACTAAAACTCTGCTCTTGATTAACAGTTACTTTCTTTAGCCTGTAGTTAGAACTGGAGCCTCCCTGTGTCACTCAGGGACGATGCCATCAGACTCAGTGTGGGGGTCATGCCTGTAATCCCAGCACTTGGGTATTGGTGAAATTATTAAGGCTACTCCACGTAGTTAAAAGGGAGGTTTATTTTGTGGGGTAACTTATAAATGAAGGGGTAGGTTGCAGGGTCTGGCAAAGGTATAGCACAGTACGGCGGTGTTCTCTGGAGAACTCTGCTCAGTCTACCTCCAGTGTCCAGGGTCCCGGAACCAAGAGAGAGACCTCCTCTCGATCCTTGGTCTTCCACTCCCTCCTCTGCCCCGCCTTGTGGGCGTGACCATTACCGAAGCCTCAATGGGGGTTGGAACTTCCAGGCCAAGGCTGGGATGGCTACCCACTACACTTGGGAGGTTGGGCAGGAGGATTGCCACAAGTTTGAGGCTGACTTGAATTACATAGTAAGGTCCAGGCCATCCTGGGAGGAGGGGATAGAATAAATTGTAAATGTTGAAGAATTTGTGGTTTGGGAAAGCCTCAGGGAGGAGGGGTGTGTGGTGGCTTAGTCACAAACACCCACCACCACAACACACCCCAGTGTCTTAGTCACTGTTCTATTCCTGTGAAGAGACACCAGGATCAAGACGATGTTTATAAAAGAAAGCATTTCACTTGGAGGCTTGCTTACAGTTTCATAGGGTTAGTCCATGGTCGTTATGGTAGGAAGCAGACAGGTATGGTTCTGGAGCAATAACTAGGAGTTTTCCACCCTGATTCACAGGCAGCAGGCAGAGAGAGAGACAGACAGACAGACAGACAGACTGACTGACTGACTGACTGACTGGATTTGCCCTGGGATTTTTAAACCTCAAAGCCACACCCAGTGACACTCCTCTTCCAACAAGGTCACATCTCCTAATCCTTCCCAAGTAGTTCCATTAACAGACCAAGCATTCAAACATATGCTACTATGGGGGTGTTTAGTCACTGTTCTTTTGCTGTGGAGAGACACATGACCACTGCAACTCCTAAAACATTTAATTGGGGGCTAGCTTACAGTTTCAGAGATTCAGTCCATTATCATCATGGAGGGGAGCTCCAGGGGCATGCAGGTAGGCACTGGGGCAGTAGTTGAGAGCTTTACATCCTGATCCATAGGCAGAAGAGAGGGGGGGGAGGGAGAGGGAGAGGAAGAGGAAGGAGAGAGAGAGGGAGAGGGAGGAGAGGGAGAGGAGGAGAGGGAGAGGGGAGAGCTGGGCCTGGCATGGGCTTTCTCAAAACTCACCCCCAGTGACACACTTCCTCCAACAAGGCCACAACTCCTAAGCCTTCTAATCCTTTCAAACACTCCCTGGTGACTAAGCATTCAAATATATGAGCCTATGGGGTATTCCTATACAAATCTCCACAGCTCCTAAGGAAGCCAGCCCCAGGACAACCTAGCCTCTGCCCAGAAAAGGAATTATGGTTTACTGTCTAGAGGTTCAACATTCTCTTCCCTAGTACACTGTACTGAGGGGATGTGTAGGTACCAAGGTGCCTTTGAAGTTGCTTGGAGTAAAGGTGTGCAGGTGGCCTGTGACAGACCTGATGAAGCTTATTGTGGTGCTACAGCCACCCAAGTCTTGAGTCTTCACCTTTCCAATGTTGATCACCTTTTTCTGTATGGTGCTGGAATGATACCCAAAACTAAGATGTCTCAGCATGTTGGGAGCTGATGGTAGCATACCATGGCATTGGCTCCTTTCCTGCTACTACCTGGGAAAATGGATGCCAGGCTCTTATCTCAAAGATTGCATACTCTCCCTAAGGACCACACCAGTTCCTCTAACAAAACTGGCAGCCAAATTGTCAATAATGTTCCCAAAAGATTGGGCATCATGAGCTCATTAAACTGGAAAGGATTCTACACCAGTTGCATGCAGCAATTTTCTGTGATCATTATCTCAAACTTGATTCAGGTGTTGTATTAGTCATAGTTCTCTAGAGGAACATAACTCATAGGATGAATAATATAATTTATTATATAAATGAATATCTATGATTTATTATATAAATTAATATATTTACATACATATATATAATTTATTAGATTGGCTTACAGGCTGTGGTCTAGCTAGTTCAACAGTGGTAGTCTACCAACATCTGTCCAAGAATCCAGTAGTTGTTCAGTCCACAAGGCGATGTCTTAGCTATTGTTGTAAAGAGACACCACAATCGTGGCAATTCTTACAAAGGAAAACATTTATTTGGGGTGGCCCACTTACAGTTCAGAGGTTCAGTCCATTATCATCATGGTTGGACATGGTGGAGTGCAGGCAGACGTGGTCCTGGCAACATCTTGGTCAGAAGGAAGTGGACTGTCTGCCACATTGAGTGAAACTTGAGCAAACCTCAAAGCCTGCTCCCACAGTGACACACTTCCTCCAGTGAGGCCACATTTACTTCAACAAGGCCACACCTCCTAATAGTGACACACCCTCTGAGCTTATGGGAACTAATTACATTCAAACCACCACATTCCACTCCTTGGTGCCCATAAGTAACAATATCATAATGCAAAATGCATTTAGTCTAAAGTCCCCATAGTCTATCACAGTCCCAAACTTATTTAAAAGTCTAAAGTTTAAAGTCTCTTTGGAGATCCATGCAATCTCTTAACTGTAATTGTGGAGGGACCCAAAAATAGCTTGACCACACAGCTGCCATGACAGGTTTAGGGGCCCAGACACAGCTTCGGTGACAGGCTTACTGGCAGGCAACACCCAGATCCAGGAGAAGCCATAAGCTGACCCCACCCAGGGAGGGCCTACATCTAAGGGTAAGTACCTAACATCTCAAACATTCCAACCATTAGATTAGGTGGCCAGATGTCCCTGAGTCTAGCATACACCTATTTTTGTTTTAAAGATACCCCTAGACAAATGTCAGCCAATCAGTGTCCTGAACCCTGGAAATCCCCTCACCCCAACCTCTGCTATGATAAAAACCTTACCCTACCTGAGCTCAGGGCTCTCTGCTCTCACCGCTGTGTCAGACAGACAGAGAGACCAAACTCAGAGCTTGAAAATAAAGGCTCTTTGCTTTTACATGTGGAATTTGGTCTTCATGGTGGTCTTTTAGGGGTCCCTGTGATCTGAGCATAACATAATCACCTGTAAAAATAAAAATAATAAAAGCAAATCACATACTTCAAACATATAATGGCACAGGATATACATTATCATCTCAAAACCTAGGGAAGAGAGCATGGTAGGAAATACTGGACCAAAGCAGGACTGAAAACCAGCGGGGCAAACTCTAAACTCTGCATCTCCATGTCTGATGTCAAAATGCTCTTTAGATCTCCAATTCCATTCAGCTTTGTTGTCTACAACACACTTCTTTGTCTTGGGCTGGTTCCACTCCCTGTCAGCAGCTCTCCTCAGCAGGTATCCCATGACCCTGGTGTCTCCAACATCTTGGGTTCTCCAAGGAAATCCAGGCTTCAACTTCACAGCTTCACACAATGGCCTCTCTAAGCCTCTATTCACCAGTGACACCCCTGACACACACCTGGTCTCAGCAGTTTTCCTTAGTCACAGAGGCAAATTCCATAGCCCCTTTCTTCTATCCTTAACTCCAGAACCATGTGACTAAAGCTACCAAGTTCTGCTGCTTGCTGGGACTGGGACATGGCCCCCTTGTTCAATCACATCTTTACCAGCTTTCTGTCTTTCACTGCCTAAGCTTGGCTGTCCTGAAACTTGCTCTGTAGACCAGGCTGGCCTCAAACTCAGAGATCTGACAGTCTCTGCCTTCCCAGTACTGAGATTGAAGGTGTGTACCACCACACCCAGCTCTAAACTGTTCTTTAGTTCCTTTTCATAAGTTGGAAACTTAGCTGGGTGGGATCTTGCCCTGAGGTCACCACGTCCTTTATTCCATTTCTTAATCTGTTTATTTCCTTAAACACAGGATTTGACTCTATTCCATTTCCTGGTGCTCTTTTTTTCTCAAGCTGTACATTTTGTATTTTTCCTTGCTCAGCTTGCTCCTTTTCATTATAAATCTTCACTAGAGTTACCACTAATAATGTATAAACTAACAATGTACCACTAATAATGGTATAAACACAACAGTTTATACTAGGTTGTTTTGAGATTTCCTCTGCCAATGAAATTAATACAAAGCTCTTCACTTTAGCCACAGGCAGACTCTTCAGACAAGGGCAAAAAGCAGCCACTTTCTTACCAAAATATCACAAGAATGATCTCTAGGCAATACACTAAAATTCTCCTCTGAACCCTCTTGAGCCAGCCCCCGCAGTTCACCAAATCATGCTCAGCCCCACTGTTTCCCATGTTCCTACTAGTCTGGCCCATTAAGCAGCGCTTAAAGCATTCCACTGCTTTCTTAACCCAAAGTACTGAAGTCCAAATTCCTCCAAACAAACACATGGTCAGGCCTATCACAACAATACCCCAGTCTCTGGTACCAATTTCTATCTTGGTTAGGATTTCTTTCTTTCCTTCCTTCCTTCCTTCCTTCCTTCCTTCCTTCCTTCCTTTCTTTCTTTCTTTCTTTCTTTCTTTCTTTCTTTCTTTCTGGGTTTTTAGAGATAGGATTTCTCTGTGTAGCTTTGTACCTTTCCAGGATCTCGCTCTGTAGACCAGGCTGGTCTCGAACTCACAGAGATCCTCCTGCCTCTGTCTCCTGAGTGCTGGGATTAAAGGCATGCACCACCACCCTGCCTAGTTAGGCTTTCTATTGCTGTGAAGAGACACTATGACTATGGCTACTCTTATAAGCAAAACATTTAATTGGGGTGATGGCTTACAATTTCAAAGGTTTAGTCCATTATCATCATGATGGGGGCATGGTGGCTGTTATTTATTTGTTGGCATTATTTACCAGGCGCAAGAAAACACAAGGTACAACAGAACCCACTAAGGAGTTTTTATTAGGGAAGCGGAAGTGTGGAGGTGGGCGGGTGGGGGTGGTGCTACCTTTGGTGAGAGGGAGAGAGAGCAGAGAGCAGGTAGAGCTTGCTTTTATTGGTCACCTACCGCATGCATATATGGGCTTACATAGCTGATCAGGCTTTGTGCAGATTATGTGACCACACTGCACAGGTATTCCGTAGGACATAAGGCCCTGGAGTGACTAAGCATTTTGCCTGATGGCTGACAGCACATGTACCATCATGTGACTCCAGAAGTGTCTAAGAATAATAACAGTGGCATTCAGGCAGACATGGTGCTGGCTACATCTTGATCTGAAGGCAACAGGAAGTGGACTGTGACATTGGGTGGAATTTTGAGCATGTAAGAGACCTCAAAGCCTGCCTCCATAGTGATACATTTCCTTCAACAAATCCGCACCTCCTAATAGTGCCACTCTCTGTGAGATTATGGGGGCCAATTACATTCAAACCGCCACACTGGATGTCTCAGCTGGTCTTCAGTAGGCTCTCACACAAGTGAAAGAATGGACTTGCCAGAGAGAGTGTGAGCAAACAGCAGAGAGAGCAAGCTTCCTTCTTCCATGTCCTTTACTTCCACTGCCAGAAGAAGGTGTGGTCCAGAATAAAGGTGGATCTTCCATCTCAAACTACCCAGATTAAAAGTGGGTCTTCCCACTCCAAATGACTTAATTAAGAAAAAATCCCTCACAAGTGTGCCCAGCCTCTTGGGTTTTAGTTGATTCCAGATTTAGTCAAATTGACAACTAAGAATAGCCATCACAGGTGTACAGTATGGCAACTTCCTCATATCATTGCAGGAACAACCATACCCAGGTTTCATGAAGTTGACCTAATGGACAGCTGTGACCTTGCCCTGCCTCTTCTTGAAGTAATAGTCAAGCACAAACTTTGCATCCCATCCCTTGAGCATTATTAGCTCCATAGACAACTATGGTGATATTTTATTTGTGCTGAAATGTGATTTTATTTGTATGTTAATAAATAAAGTTTGCCTGGAGATCAAAGGTCACCATGAGCCAGGAACAGCAGTCAGGTGGTGGTAGCCCATGCCCTTAATCTGATCACATGGCAGGCAGAGTCTCTGTGTGGTCACAGACACAGCCAAACATGGTGACATGAGCCTTTGATCCCAGTACCAACCATAGAGACCTGGAGGTCTGTATAGACAGGCAGTGATGAGGAAGTCATGTGGTTGGGTTTAGAGCCAATGAGAAGGCAGAACAGAAAGGCAATAAAAACACAAGTCAGGCAGGAAGAAACTCTCTCAGGGGAAGCAACGGCAGTGGTGAGGTGGTAAAATAAGGTGGTCGTGACTCTCTGATCTCTTTGGCTATTTACCTCTGTATTTGGCTCTGTGTTTCTTATTTACTAAGACTGTTTAGAATTTCGTCTACAGACAATCTTCAAACACTCAATTACACCCTTCCTTCTCTGGTGTTCCAGAGAGCAATAGTCCCCTCTGTCTGCTTGAGAATGGTTACCAGGTATAGCTTGCTGGGCTGAGTTCGTGTACCCAGGAAGTGACTTCACAGGAACTACATTGGCAACCAAGTCCAACTTAAGCCACAGTTGCATGTCATACAAGGCTAATTCCCTCTTATACTCTGTTGGGGTGTAAATCTTTCCAGTGATGACAACTTTGTTCTTGACAGAATCTGGCATGTCCTCCAACTCCTCAGAAGCTATTCTGTACCTGGCTCAGGGGTGCACCTGGAATTAAACCCTCAACAGCAGTGGCCTTGAACATTTTCTTGACAGGATGCATGAACTCTGGTGCCATATTCCTCAGCATAGTCCCAGGAAAGGTACCCTGAGGTCTTCAGCTTGACTCTATGAAGTGCATTAGCCATGGCCAAGATTCTAGAATCTCTCTAAATCCTGGGATTCCAAGCAGGGACTCACATCAGCCAGTAGACACTGTTCAGTGCTGCCTGTTCTGTGGAGGAGGTAGCATACAGAGGTGGATAATGGAAAGGGGGGAGGGGGGAGCAAGAATGGGCAGGCGGGGATAACGTTGCACATGACTCTATTTTATTTCTATGTATTTGAAGCCAACATTCCAAAAACGAAGTTTTATAAAAATTGCATTCTATTTGCTTATTTATTTATTTGATGCATATGAATGTTTTCCCTGTATGTATGTATGTGCACCACATGTGTGCCTGATATGTAAAGAGGTCAGAAGAGGTGTTGGACACTTTGGAAATGGAGTTACAGATAGTTGTGAGCCACCATGTGGGTGCTGGGAATCAAACCCAGTCCTTTTCAAGAACAACTGAGCCACCTCTGCAGCTCCGCCCCGCCCATTACATTCTTAATAGAATTAAAAAGAGTCAGACACTTACAAATAAATTTTGCAAAGAAATATACTCCTAAAACCAAACTATTGTTGAAAAAATTAAATTCAAGTAAATTTTTTTCCAAATTTTTTTGTTTGTTTGTTTGTTTGTTTGTTTGTTTGTTTGTTTTTTGAGACAGGGTTTCTCTGTGTAGTCCTGGCTGTCCCAGATCTCTCTCTGTAGACCAGGCTGGCCTTGAACTCACAGAGATCCACCTGCCTCTGCCTCCCGAGTGCTGGGATTAAAGGCATGTGCCATCACCGCCCAGCAAACATTCTTCTTCTTCTTTTTTTTTTTTTTTTTTTTTTTTGCCAGAGCTGAGGACTGAACCCAGGGCCTTGTGCTTGCTAGGCTAGCGCTCTACTACTGAGCTAAATCCCCAACCCTCAAGTAAATATTTTTAAAGCCTGTATTCATGGTTAGAAGACTCAGTGTTATTAAGATGGAAATACTCCCCAAATTTACATATTCAATGCGGTATTTACATATTAAATTTACATATTCAATACAGTCCCTACCAGAATTGGATTTTACCAAACAATCCTTAAAAAATAATAAAGAAGATTTACACTTCACAATTTTAAAGCTTACTACAAAAGAGCAATATTGGCATGAGGTTGGACACACACACACATAAAAATGCCCAAGGAGCAAAGAAAAAAAAGAAAAGAGAAGAGAAAACAATTTAAAACAGAGAGCATGAAGTTGGGAGGGAGACATGGTGGGGGATTATGAGGAGTTAGAAGGGGAAGTGGGGGTAGATATGATCATAATACATTGTATACATGTATATCCCCAAAAATTTAAAAATAGCCTCTGAGCAAATGGTGCTGAACTAATTGCTACTCTCATGCAAAATGTACTGCTGAATCCCTGAACCATATCAAAATTGGAAAGGGGCATTTAAACAGAGCTCAAATTACAAAAACTCTTACAGGAAACTTGTGATGTTGCACTTGACACAGTTTTTTGGACGTAGCTTCAAAACACAGACAGGAAAAAATGGACAAATTGTGTTTCATCAAAATCAAAACTTTTTGAACATCAGACATCACCATTGGGCTGGCCAGGTGGCTCAGTGGGAAAAGGTGCCAAGACTGGCACCTAGGGTTATGACTCACATAGTAGAAGGAAAGAACCAGCTTCAATAGGTTGCCTCCTGCAGACCTTTACACACACACACACACACACACACACACACACACACACACACTATAGATAAATATAATTTTAAAAGTCAAGGTTACCACCAAGATCATGAAAAGGCAAGCCAGAAAATAGATGGAACGGTTGTCTGTCCTGTATCTGACAAAGGATTTTAGATTATATATACATGGAAAACTATAATAACAACAAAAGACAAAGACAAATTTTAAAACAGGCAAAGGATAGACATTCCTCCAAAGAAGATATAAATAGCCACTATGTACACAAAAACTGTCTTAACATGATTAGTCTTCAAATAACTACAAATCAAAGCCACACTGAGATAAGACCAAAACCAAAAGGTTGGGTACCTAGAGCTCCAAGGATCTGAAGAGATGGAGCCCCACGCATCTCTGGTGAGGATGTAAAAGGATGCAGCTGCCTGGAGAAGCAACCTGACAGCTCCTCAGAAGGTTAAAGATAGAATTGCCACACAGCCACCAATTCTGTTTTATAGATTCACAAGAGAAATTAAAATGTACATCCTCACAAAATCTTAGGATACATGAGTGCTTATAGTAGCATTGTTCAGTTACCACAGGGAAAAACAACCCAAATGTCCATCAACAGACTAATGGATAAGCAAAATGTGGTTTATCCACACAATGGACTATGGTTTCTTATTCCATTATTAATTATTAATATGATGGAATATTTTCAGTCAGCCACAAAAAACATATACTGACACACGCTACGATGAGTTTTGAAAATATAATGCTAAATGAAAATAATAGATCGTTTACTGTGTGCTTTAACTTAAACAAAATCCCCAGGTGGGCATGGTGGTACATGCCTAGAGTCCTAGCACTCAGGAGGCTGAGGCAGGATTTGGCAGTCAAGGGCTACCTAGGCTACACAGTGAATTCAAGGCCAGTTTAGACTACATAGCAAGATCCTGTCTCAAAACACAAGGACAACAACAAAAAGGCAGAAGAAATGGGAAGAGGAAAAGAGGGAGGAGGAGGAAGACAGGCGGGCAGGCCAGTTGGCTCACAAGGAGGCAGAATATGGGTGACTGGTTGCCTAAGGACTCGGGTGGGGGTGGGAGATGATGACAGGGGTATACTGATTCTAATGTGTTCTCCGAAAATTGTGTGTTAGAAACAAAAACTCCAAATCCATATATTAATAGTATTTTGAAGTAAGACCTCTAGAGGATAATTAATTAGGATTAGATGATATCATGTAGATAGGACCCACATGATACATGTGTGTCAAGGAGGAGGAGGAGGCGGAGGAGGAGGGAAGAGAGATACCCCAACGAGTATGCTTGCTTTTTTTGGCCATGTTATGATGTCATGATGAGGCAATAAGGTCATCACTAGAAGGCAAGCAGAGGCCCATGCCCGACACTGCCTGCATGGCCAGAACTGGAAACTAGATGCCTCAGAAACCTAGGGTAGAACCAAACACAACTGACAAAAACAAACAAACAAACAAAAAAGTAAATGAAATGACTCTTCATGACATTCTGCTATACTCAAAGATCAGTGCCTTGTCCAGTAGTCATCAGAGAGGTTTCCTCCAGGGGCAGGTAGGCGCAGATGCAGAGACCCACACCCAAACATTAGGAGGAGCTCAGGGAACCCCATGGAAGAGAAGGAAGGATTGTAGGAGCCAGAGGGGTGGAGGGCGAGGAGGACACAGCCCACAGAATTAGCTGAGCAGGGCTCCTAGGGGCTGAGAGACTGAAGCGGCAATCATGGAGCCTGCATGGATGTGCGCTCAGTCCACATGTTGTGGCTGTCCAGCTTATTCTTCTTCTGGAACTCCTAAGAGTGGAGTAGGGGTGTCTCTAACTCTTTCAACTGCGTGTGGGACCCCTTTCTTCCTCCTGGGTTACCTCGTCCAGCCTGGATATGAGGGTTTGTGTCTAGTCTTGTTAAATGTTGTTGTGCTGTGTTCGGTTGATATCACTGGGCGGCCTGCTCTTTTCTAAAGGGAAATGGAAGAGGGGCGGATCTGTGGGGAAAGGAGGGGGAGCTGGACTGTTGGAGGGAGGGGAGGCTGTGGTCGGGATGTATTGTGTGACAGAAGAATAAATAAAAAGAAAAAAGAAGAAGAAGAAGGCAAGCAGAGGCCAGCCTTTTGGATTTCCCAATCTCTTATGAACCAGATACATTTTTATTCTGTATAATTACTCACTCTTAGTCTGTTTTGTCATAGTCACAAAAGAAACACTAAGACAATAAATGATACGGAGTTCTCTTTTAAGGTGACAAATATGTACTAAAATTGTAGTGATGGTTTGTTACCTCTGAATATACCAAAAACATTGGGTACTGTAACATAAATTGATCAATTTGATATATACTAAAGTATGTAAATTGTATCTCACTTTTTTTTTTCAGGCAGGGTTTCTCTGTGTAGTTTTGGTGCCTGTCCTGGATCTCGTTCTGTAGCCCAAGCTGGCCTCGAACTCACAGAGATCTGCCTGGCTGTGCCTCCCAAGTGCTGGGATTAAAGGGATGTACCACCGCCGCCTGGCTTAAATCTTGCTTTTTTATGATAGAGTTTCACTATGTAGCTCAGGCTGGCCTTGGTCCTTATGATCCCCCAATTGCTCCCCCTTCAGTCTCCCAAGTGCTGGGATGACAGCAGATACCACCGCACCTACCTTAGTAAATATATTTTTAAAATAAAAAGCAAGTATGTGTTCTAACATCAGAGAAATTTATGTGTAGAGCCCATGTTAGTCAACTGTCTGTCACTGTAATAAAATACCTCAGACAATGCCATGAGAAAGGTTTATCAGAGCATCATGGCTGTAGAGTTTAAAGCTGGTGGGTGTTATTTCAGTCCTCTGTGGAGCTTACCAGTTGGCAATGGTAGAGAGCCCACATACAGTAGAGCAAACACATTTACCTCACCAGCCACAGAGCAAAGGGCAAGAAAGCAGCAAGGTCTCATGATACCCTTCAACAGGCATATCCTCAGTGATCTAATAGCTTCCTCTAAAGTCCCATCTCCTAAAGGCCCCAGAGCTTCCAAACGGCACCATCTTGGGGGCCAAACCCTCAACCCATGGACCTTTGGAGCACATTCAGTTTCATCAGTTCTCCAAATTTCCTTGGCAATTTAAAGAATGCAAACATCTTAGTCTCAATCTTCTCATCTTTGAAATGATTATTTATTAAAAATAAAACATACTAAGGAGTATAATGCCTGGAATCAAGTAAACACTTAGTAAATGTCAGCTATGTTCCAAAACAACAAAATTTTTAGAGCTGAATTCTAATTTCACAAACAGCACTATTTCCTTTGTATTATTCTCTAAGCCAGTGGCCCTGAGACATTGTCGTATAAGAAGTTTAGTTAGGATGAGTTACAGCTCAGCGTCAAGAGAGCTCACTGTGTGGTCATGGGGACTTCAGGGTGCTGATGCCAGTGCCCACATAACAAGGCAAGCACTCCAGTTCCAAGGGATCCAGTGCCCTCCTCTGGCCTTGAAGCACACAGGAACGTGCACCTGGGCGCATGTACACACACATAAATAAAATAACTTTTTGAAGTTTAGACATCGTGTTTGTCGGCTTAGAGATACTGACCTTCTTGTTCTGACACTGACCCTCTTTTTCCACTCCCGTCAGCTCAGGGTTACTCACCAGTTCTCTACTCAGCTTTCCGAGTTCTTTTTCACCTGCACGTGGCAGAAATACAACTCACACAAACCCAAGAGGATAAAGAATCCACTGGTTTTCATGGTAGGAAGTTGGGCATCCAGGGACAGAGCCCCCACCCGGTAACAAATTCTCTCCAGCCTTGGGTCTCTCTGCGGCCTCCACTCTCCTACTGACCTTGGGTCTTGCCAGGCTGGGAAAGTAAGAGGTAACCTCAAGATTACGTCATTTCAATTTAGCCGTCCTAGGAGAAAGTGAGTCCCCTCTCTCCCTCCCTCCTTCCCTCCCTCTCTCCCTTCCTCTCCCCCCTCCCTCCCTCCCTCCCCCCTCCCTCCCCCCTCCCTCCCTTCCTCCCCCCTCCCTCCCTCTCCCCCTCCCTCCCTTCCTCTCCCCCCTCCCTCCCTTCCTCTTCCCCTCCCTCCTTTCCTCCCTCCTCCCTCCCTCCCCCCCTCCCTCCCTCCCTCCCTTCCTCCCCCCCCTCCCTCCCTCCCTCCTCCCTTCCTCTCCCTCCTCCCTCCCTTCCTCTCCCCCCTCCCTCCCTTCCTCTCCCCCCTCCCTCCCTCCCTCTCCCCCTCCCTCCCTCCCTCCCTCTCCCCCTCCCTCCCTCCCTTCCTCTCCCCCCTCCCTCCCTCCCTCTCTCCTCCTTCCCTCCCTCCCTCCCTCCCCCCTCCCTCCCTCCCTCTCCCCCCCATCTCTCACTTGGAAGCATTTCCAGCGTCTATTGAGGAGGTCACAGCACCTTGTCCTCACAAATGTTCTGCAGATCTAAGAGTAAAGTCTGATGTATAATGAAGGCTACTGGCTGTTTCTGTCTTTAAAGAGTGAAACAGGAAGCAGATAGGTCTGGTAACAAGCGGAGAGCATGCACTGGCTGTTAATCCTTCAGCCCTGGACCCTGGTCCTCTTTGTTCCTAACACAGGAGAACACTGCTGCTCCTTGTAGTCTGACCCGGTGCCGACCCTTGTCTCCAGGCTGAGAGTTGTGTGAGTCGTAGATGTCCAGACTCCTACTGAGTCCTCCAAGTTTCAACACGATGCTGAGGCTTTTGGAGACCTTGGCTTTACTTAGCATTCTCTCTGTCTTAGAATCTGTCTTTAAATCTAAGGGCGGGTTGACAAGAAGGCTCAGCTTAAAGGTAGTTGCCACCAAGCCTGAGTTCTATCTCCAGGCACCACATGGTGGAAAGAGAGCACCTGCAAGTTGTTCTCTGACTTCCACATGAGGGCTCTAGCTCGTTTGTGTGCTCCTGAACACACACACACACACACACACACACACACATCACACACAGACACATATATCACACACACATACACATGCCATACACACACATACACACATACATCACACACACATACACATGCCACACACACATACACACATACATCACACACACATACACATGCCACACACACATACCACACACACATACACACCACACACACACATACCACACACACATACACACACCACATACACAGCAAATACATACACACTCATTGCAATTTTTTAAAATTAAGATTCATTTATTTTTATTCTATGTGTAAGGATGTTTTGCCTGCATCTATGTCTGTGTGCCACATTGCCTATGGGTGTTGGATCCCCTGGAACTGGAATTACAGATGGTTATGAGCTGCTATGTGGGTCCTGGGAACCAAACCCATGTCCTCTGGGAGAGTTCCAATGCTCTTACCTGCTGAGCCAGTCCCACAGCAACAAAACAAAACAACAATAACAAAACCAACTTTTAAAAATCTACGGGATTTCTTCCAGAAGGTATGTGAATTATGTATTTTCTAAATGTAAAAGAGTTTTAGCAAGATTATGGTACTCTGCCCTCTAGAAATGGTCAGGCCATTGCTGTCTTAAAATAAAAAGCAGCCATGGTGGCCCACAGCAGACTGGGGTCACTACTCTGCTTGTGGAAAGAGCAAAGAAACTTGAAGTGGGATGGGCACCCATTACCAATCGTTGGGGGTCGGCCTGGCATGGTGCACACCCATGATCCCAGCGCTTAGGTGGCAGAGGCAGGAGGGTCTCTGTAAATCTAAGGCCAACCTGACCTACATCAAATTCCAGGACAGCCAGGACTACCTAGAGAGACCCTGTCTACACACACACACACACACACACACACACACACACACACACACAAACACACACAGAGAGAGAGAGAGAGAGAGAGAGACAGACAGACAGACAGACAGACAGACAGACAGAGACATACACATAGACAGAATTGCTGGGGGAGGAGACTCTTCTTTCTTGGTGCAGCTGTCCATGCTCCTATAAGTAACCCCCAATTACACTCACTACTTCAATGAGCTAGACTTGGGTGAACTGTTTCTCTAGATCATTCTCAATGCTATATCTGGAGTGAATGGATGTGTGTTCACATAGTCCTGGATATCATATAACAATGATGCATACTAACATGGATATCATTGCTTTAGACTATTACATAATGCTCTCCCCATCTCTCAAATGTGAATCTTATTTTAGGACTTAATGGGTCTACTACACAGAGCTAGCTGTTACTGAGCCAAGAATATGACTATTTCATCTGGGAATGGCATTCTGGTCACTTCCCTTCCCAAAGCATTTCTTCAAGACTCTTACAGTGTTGCATCATTTGAGGATGTTATTAGCTTTGTTCCACACCTAGGAGTGGCCATCTGCATATTGGAAAGCCTGAAAAACAGAGGTTCTTCGGGGCTGGATGCCTCCGTGGTCTATACTGTGCTGTGGATATCACTCTATATAAATAAATGTATAAATAAAATGCTGATTGGCCAGTAGTAGCTAGGCAAGAAGTATAGGTGGGACAATCAGAGAAGAGAATTCTGGGAACAGGCAGGCTGAGGCAGAGAGACACTGCCAGCTGCCGTGATGTGAAGCAACATGTTAAGATACTGGTAAGCCACAAGCCACGTGGCAACTTATAGATTAATAGAAATGGGTTAATTTAAGATATAAGAACAGTTAGCAAGAAGCCTGCCATGGCCATACAGTATGTAAGCAATATAAGTCTCTGTGTGTTTACTTGGTTGGGTCTGAGTGGCTACAGGACTGGCGGGTGAGAGAGATTTGTCCTGACTGTGAGCCAGGCAGGAAAACTCTAGCTACAATACTGGAAAGCTGAAGAGACTAGGTTTGATGTCAGCAGAGGATGGTAGCCAGGGCATCAGAGTAGATCCACTCCCTGGCCAGGAACAAAGGCAGGTAAGCTAAGCGCCATTCCCTTTCCATCAGATTGCTTTGTACCTGGGCAAGAAGGCTCTGCACACTCTGTAAAGAGGTCTTTACTGGAAATCCCAACACAGAACACACCCAGAGGCATAGTTCTGGATTCTAGATCCCAAAAAGTTACCAACAAAGATTAACAATACCAAGATGTTTGTTTTGTTTGTTTTCTGAGCCAAATCGCACTGTGCTGCTCAAGCTGACCTTGAGCCTGCAGACTCAAACATCCTCCTGCTTCAGCCTTCCTGGCCTCCTAACTGACTCAGAATATACTGACATTCTGGAATGTCAGTGAACTGCTACCTTTTTCGTTGATTTTTTATATTATTTTATTTTTAAGAATTCAGAAAATTAATGACTTCGCACAAAAGAAGCTTGATTAGAGACTTCCAGATATACTAAAAAGATACTCATCTGGAGTGTTCCAAATATTTCAAAGGTTGCTCTTTACTCCAGTTTCCTCAGGGTAGGAAGTCTTTAAATGGCATCCACCAGAATGAAGCTAATACTTGTCACCACCTGGAATATAGTTCTTGATTGACAAGCTAAACTTGTACCAAAATTCCCCAGGGGCCTTTTGTGTAGCCTGGAAATTCATCTGTGCTTTCTTCCATGACTTATAGTCAAAAATAGAAAATATTTTTAGATGTCTCCGTGCTAGAGCATGAGACACACATATCTCCTGAGGTGTGGTTTGAAGAGAGCACACTGAGAATGAGATTCGGTGTCTGTGTGTGCACGTGGGGCAGGGGGATTTGCTTTTCCTTGCTGAACCAAAGCCTATTACAGTTCTAATCAGAGGAGATTTGCAGTTGGGCTATTTCTAGTATGACTCAGTAAAGTGCTAGCAGAGCTCATCCACCCCCAGGCACTATGCTTTGAGGTTTTGTATTGGGGAGCCAGATCAAACGGGCCAGAGGGTCAGCCTTCTCAGCATTTAAGATGTACCACAGACAGATGGAGAAATCCTGTCCATTAGAGGGAGTGTCTTAACTCCTTGAGCAGTTTTATACATCTTAAATCAGATTTACCTAATTGTGTAACCTGCAATTAAGTCAGACTTTTTAAAAAATTTATGTATATATGTGTTTGTTTTCTTGTCTGTATGTGCACCTTTTACATTCAGTTGTCCATAGAAGCCAGAAGAGGGTTTTGGGTCCCCTGGAACTAGAGTTACAAATGGCTGTGAGCTGCCATGTGGATACTAGACACTGAACTTGGGTCCTCTCCAAGAGCAAAAAATGCTCTTAACCTCTGAGCCATCTTTCCATTCCCAAGTCAGACAGTTTAATCGAGAATTTGTTTCACTTGAGAGAAGGCTGGAAGGGCTGAAAACATCGTTTTGCTCTTCAGGCTAGAGGGCACAGAAAGAATCATCAGCATTTGCAACTAGTACTTGAAACACTTGGTCTCTCATTTGATCTTTCCAAATGAACGTTGTACATCTTTTCATGTGTTTAATTAACATTCATACACACTCTGGTCAAGTGCCTTTTCAATCTGGCTATTTTTGCAGACAGAGCACCCATACACTTAAAATTTAAACAATCTGACTGTTTTTAATTGAATTATTTATTTTCTCCCTATTGCATTTTAACCATTAAAAAAATTCTGAGCTATCATGCTTATAATATCAAGGAATCAGAAGTCACCCTACATGTCCATCAAGAGATGGACAGATGGATGAGGAAAATGAGGTACAGATGCACAGTGGAACTTTATTCAGCTGTAAAGAAAGATGAAATTTGCAGGAAAATGAATGGTCTGGAAAGTGTAGTATTAAGTGCAGTGACCCAAATTCAGAAAAACGAATACCACACGGTCTTTCATGTATATGGATCCTATCTATAACGCGTGTTTAAAGGGTATAAATGTGGGTCAAACCTAAGACAAGCTAGAAAGAAGACCAAGGAAGTGAAAAATAGATGGTGAGGAAGGTCGTCAAGGGGTGGGCCAGCAGACACCTGACCTGAAAAAGGGAAAGAGACAGGGGTGGGGGATGGATGTAGAAAGGGGGTGGGACAGAGAAGGGGAGGGGTGCAGGAGAATCCACAGCACGCTTCGGTGTCTAATACTTTGTATACTAATTTTAAAGTTTTAAATAAACAAAATATATTCTGGATATAAGTCCTCTGTCCAATGTTTGATTTACAAGTATTTCCAACCAACTATAGCTTGTCTTTCCATGGATTTTCATTGTTTTTAAGTATGTGTGTCTACATGTGGATGTGTGGTTATGAGTGCAGGTTCAAAGGACACCAGCACGGGTTGTGTGTGTGTTACAAACGGCTGTGGGCCACCTGACATGGTTCTAGGAATTGAACTCAGGTCCTCTGGAAGAGCAGCAAGTGCTCTTAACTGCTGCGCCATCTCTTTAGTCCCCACCCCCCTTCTCTTTCTTTTTTAAAAAATAGCGTCTTTTGCAGAATTTTTAAAAATGAAATGCAGTAATTTTTATGTACCACTTGTTACTTCAGTATCATACCCAAGAATTCTATTCTAATTCACAGTAGCAAAGATTTTCTTTCAAAAGCTTTATAATTTTACATGTCACATTTCAATTATGACCTATTTTGAGCTTTTGGTTTAGGAGTGTGGTTTTGCTTTGCTGTTGGTTTCAGGAGTCTAACCAAGGCCTCCAGCATTCCAGACAAGCCCAGTACCACTGGGATACACTATAAATTAACTTTTATATGAGGCATGAGGTTTAGGATTTGGTTGGCTTTTTTGCATATGAATGTCACAATCAACACTACTTGATGTAAAAAGATCTTTGTTCAATGTCTGTTATATACAAATTCACATATTGGCCACCTCTACTGTATAGACCTCTAGAATCACTGGCTACTTCTCTTATGGTTGTTTTTCTCTGTACTACCTGTGTAGAGTACTGTATGTTACGAGATATTTGATCACACTGTGAAACCTGAGGCTGTGTTAATAAAATCAACTTTGGATCAGAGTACAGAGCCGCCAACTAGTTGACAGGAATTAGCCATAGAGAGTACAAAGAAGCCAGGAAGACAGAGAGATGCACAGGAAGGAGTAGAGAGGGACTTGGAGTTTCACATCTTTTTGGTTTGGGACAGCTGGAGAGATGGGTTTCCAGCCAAAAGGGAAGGTCAGCTGGTTGCTTCTCAGCCTCTCTGATCTAGCAGGTTTTCACCCCAACATCTGACTCCTGAGTCTTTATAGGTTAAATAGGACAATAGATGCTTAGTTAAAAACTACATTTGGCAGAAGCGGCAGAGCCAGTACTGGTGGGGCGCTGAGTGAGGGACATGGGGCACAGATGGTAGTTAAAACATCAGTAGTTTCAGGTGCAGCCACTAAGCTGACTGAAAAACAACTGCATTTTATAGGAAGTCTTACAGTTAGGTGATATGATTCCCCCAACACCGTTCCTCTTTTTAAAAGTTATTCTTCCTTTTAAGAAAATCACCTTATTACCATATGGTTTGGTATATCTCCCCTTTTATGTTACCGTCTTATATATTACACTCACTGGAAACCTCATCTCAGACTGGAGCTGTAGCTCACTGGAGGACACTTTTCTAGCATGTGTGAGGCCCTGGGTTCAATCCCCAGCTGTATGAAACAAAGGATTGAGGTGAGTAATCTTCATCGTCAAGTTGATTGGATTGAGAATCATGTTGGAAACACCTCTGGTGTGTCTACAAGGGTATCTCCAAGAAGCTTTAACCAAAGAGGGAAAACACATCCTGAGTGTGGAAACACCACTGCCAGAGTAAATAAAAAGGACAAAGTGACCTGAGCGCCAGCGTCCATCTCTCTCTGCTTTCCGAGTGCAGGCACACCTGACCAGCTGCTTCCTGTTCCTGCCACCTTGCTTTCCTTGTGGTGGTAGACTGAACCCTCCCACTGTGAGCCAAAGTACCCCTTCCTTCTTTATGGGGCTTTTATCTGGAGTTTGATCACAGCTATGGAGAAAGAAGCCAATATAAGGTTACCATTTCTGCTTTCAGAAAAAGCATTTCAGTTGCAGAGGAAAGACAATTGGGATATTTACACAGAAATTAGTGTTTCTGTTCCTTCATTCCTAATGTTCTGAGTTCCTTCTGTTAGAGTTTCTCTCAAGCAATAATCACAGGCCAGTTCTTCCAGTAGCGGATTCTTCGTTATCCTTCATTTTTCTCTAATGTCTTCCTTTTGCCTTCGTTCTGAAGAATATTTCAGTAGCTGTAGAATTCTGTCCTGGCAATTATTTCCTATCAGCATTTGAAAAGTATCGTACCATTTTCTTCTGGTCGTCATGGTTTCTCGTGAGAATCTATGCTCACTGAAATTTCATTCCTCTTCATGAATATGTTGCTTTTTTTTCTGGTTGCTTTCAAAATTGCTTCTGTGTCTCTGTTTTTCATTGCTTTGATTATTATGTGTCTCAGCATAAAGTCCCTTGTATTTATTCCTGTTCCAGGTATTTTAGGCTTTTTAAATTGATGTGTTTGTATTTTTCTCCAAATAAGGAAGTTTTCAGAAAAAAAAAATTTTTTTTTGAGGCAAGATCTCACTATGCAGCCCTGGTTGTTCCAGAACTCACTCTGTAGACTATACTGGCCTCAGAATCACAGAGATCCACCTGCCACTGCCTCCCCAGTGCTGGGATCAAAGGTGTATGACTCTATACCCAGCTAAACCTATTTCTTTACAGGAATTTTCTATTTTTCCTTTTGTTCCATTTACTTTAAGTTTCTATTATATTTCTTCAATATTTGGCCAGTTCTGGCCTTGTTATCACTTATATTTTTCCACCAGAGATTTTTCTGGGTTTTCATATGCTGAATAACTGCACTGATCCTAGGCATCTCGGATGTTACTTTATGGAACTTCAAGTGTTTCTTAAACCCTACAGATGAAGTTTTAACTTTAGCAGACAATGGGTCCAGCTCCGACTCTAAGTGGCCTTCTGCAAGCTGCGCTTCAATGTCAGCTCAGTTTTCAAAGCCTTCGCAACACTGGTCTAGTCCTTCCCACATGTTCGCCACCTGCACGTGCGGTGTGGGATTGGAACATAGAAACGCTCCCAGATACCACGGACACAGTCGAGGGTTGAAAGCCAGGGTTTTGATTATCCCACTGGACCATGTCCCACAAATGTATTAGGACCAAACAGCAGGAGGGGTTCACCCCATCCTCTTGGGACCTCAGCTGCTCTTTATTAGTGCTGTTGCTAAAGAGATGAGAGAGAGTCTGGGGCACTATCAGAAAGTGGAAGAAAAGAGGGAGGGAGAGAGAGACAAAGAGACAGAGTGACAGAGAAACAGAGAGACAGAGACAGACATAGATAGATAGATAGATAGATAGATAGATAGATAGATAGATAGAAATAGATAGATAGATAGAAATAAATAAATAAATAAATAAATAAATGAATAAATAAATAAATAAATAAATCTGGATGGGTATTAGAAGACCTCTTTAAACCAGAATTATTACAGGTCTTCTACTAAATCCTCTGCTCATGATAGTGTATCGGTTTCAGACTGGGTTAAACTTAAGTTGGGGAAAAATCATAAACCCTACACTGGTATTTTAATACTTTGGACTCTGGCCTTTCCCCCTTATCTCACTGGCTGGGATGTGCTTAATGTATTTTACTCAGAACTGAAACCTCTCCCAATAATCCTGTTTCTGCTCTTCAAAGACACAGATAGTCTCTGGGTCTGTTGAAAGCAGGTCCCTAGAGTTGGCAGTGGTTCTTGATGTAAGAGAGCCCAAAGGCTAGGAGGACCCCAGTGGACAAGCTTCCCTCCTCTGGAGAGGTAAATCTTGAAATTTTTGAGTTCCATTTTGAAAGAGAGACATTGTGTTAGTGCACACCTGATCTTAGGATAACTGTAGTAAAATAGCAATGACTTTAGAGCTATAGATTTTATGGTTTTAGAATGATAACAAAATATAAGATTGTACAAGGATGTTATGTTCTTCTTAATTAAATAAAACAAATTGTGGGGGAACTCACCACTTTTTTCCCCAGGGTACTCTTAAGGAGAGAGGGATAAGAGATATTAGGTAGAAAAATAAAGAGGAGAGGCTGGGTGGTGGTGGTGCACACCTTTAATCCCAGCACTTGGGAGGTAGAGCCAGGCAGATCTCTGTGAGTTCGAGGCCAGCCTGGACTACCAAGTGAGTTCCAGGAAAAAGGCACAAAGCTGTACAGAGAAACCCTGTCTTGAAAAACAAAAACAAAAATAATAATAAATAAAAAATAAAAAAAAAACACAAAAAAATAAAATAAAAATAAAAAATAAAGAGGAGAGAAACAGATAGAAACACAGCATAGCCTCAGAAGTGCCTGGATCAACATCCACTAGCCTCTCCTACATCTTCTAAAGGACATTTTATAGGAATGCCAAGGGATGAATCAAAAACCTCCCCCTAGCACAGCCAAGTGCAGACCCTTCCAATCACCTTGACACACATGGCCAAGCAATCTTCTAACGTAGCCCTTCTGGGTAAAGCAAGCTCAGATCTCACTAGGAAACCTTTGTGGGCTACCACAACTCTCCCTTCTTGATATAATAAAGGGCCCCCTAGATCCCTCAGATAGACTGTGTCTGTCTTGGTTTGTCCTTCTTGAATAATCTTCCTTACCCTTCATAGAGATACACTTTTTATCAAGCACACTCTGGCATAGGTTGAAGACTATCAAGAAGAAAGTTGCCCATCTTTGGCTACCAGTGTCTGGCAGGAGGTGGTACAGAGCTTAACTCTGCTCTGGCCCAGATCCCTACTAAGAGCTTGCAAACATCCACAGTGGTCTCCATAGCAACCACACCTCCCAGTAAAAGAGTAGAGGATAATAAAGATAGAATATCCTTTTTTTGAATGGGTCTAATGGTGACTAAAGCAGTCTTAGCTGCACCAAGTCTTTTTCTAAATCAAAACTGTCTCTTAACAGTTGTTCAATAAAATTTTCAAGAGACTATTTTGATTCCGAGGAGAAAACAGTCATTTCAAAACACTTCAAAGTATCCACTCAAGTAAACAAAAACCCATGCTAATTATAAAGACACCTTTAGCTGTTTAAGTAGCTCATATGTACATGTGTTCCTTCTACAGCACTAGAATTTCTGTACAAACTAACTCGATTGTGGGAGGCCTACCCCTTTCTAAACAGAAACAGAGGAGGAGTGGTAACTTTTAGGAAGAAGACAGAAAAGCTCCCCTAATTATGACTATGACACCTTTGCTTAAGTTTTCCAGGGGCCACTGAGACCATAAAATTATATGTTAAGCAATCATAAAGTGTTCAAATATATAGGAATGTAAAGAGCAATAAAAACAATTCTAGTATGAACATCACTATACACATTTTACAAACTTACATTCAACATTTACATTTTTTACAAATTTACATTCAACATTTACACCTTTTATATTTAACATTTACACTTTTTACAAACTTACATTCAATATATTTACAAGTAGTATGAATATCATTATACATATTTACACTTTTTACAAACATATTCAAGAGGACACTCTATAGAACAATTTTATAAACTTTAGCACCTATCTAGAAAAGATTTCTTAAAAGAACCATTTACATTATTCTTCCAACAAGACAGAGATTACTTTCTTTAGACTTCATTTGAAAAGTAGAAATAAGAACACTTCTCTTATGGTATTATTTATGAAATTAAAAGGTCTAGATAAAAAAAATAGAGCATAACATGTAAAACATTGCTCATAAAACATTGCTCAGTAGATCATTAATCTCTACAATCTATAAGTGATATTATTTAGATTTTTTCTGATAAAGCAAGTAAAATGTTAGTTTCATATCAAACTCAGGCAGCCAGCAAGCTTCATTTGATGACTAAGGATATAATTTTCCCACTTCTTAATTTTTTGAAACTGCATTTTAGACTTCCATTAACTCTTTCAACAATGCCTTGTCTTTGATAGATTTTTACTAGCCCAGTGTTTCTGACAAGGTTATTTGTTCACAGAAACTGCTACTGTCCAAAGGAGTCAAGAACATAGATATATTGTTTTACTTACCTTGAAACATATCTTTTATTAGCTTACTCTGAGGAAGAACATTTTCATAATTTAGTATTTTTACTTCATTCACTAGCTTCTGAACCCCTGATGCCATTTTACTAATTGCTGTGATACACTTTGATCATGAGTCATTCAGCTCAGGCTGTAGTTATAATTTTTCAACCTTCAGTAATTGACACATTTTTCCTATTCTCACAAACATCAGTGCATTCATTAAGCAAGCATTCTAATTAAGCATTGTTTTTTTGTAGGAACTTTCAAATGAAGTGACTCTATTTTGTAAGACAGCTAGATTTTCTGGAGTTTGGGCCCCATCCACAAACCAGTCACTCCTTTCTGAATACATGTTTCCTTGTTCTCCCGTTCGATTTACAAAGAAATCCCTCACTGCAGGCTGCTGTTCAAAAGGCAAAGAACTTCTCTCACTGTCCTCACTTGTCCCCTCCAGTATCTCATAGCACAACCCAAGTTTTTTATTTGCTCCTAAGTTTTTTCATACCCAAAGCAATTTCCCAGTGTATGGACACTTGCCCTTGTTTTCTTAAGGGTTTCAAAATGACTTGAAAATCGTCATTAGCATCTTAATTGCCTCCTGACAATTGACAAACATCACCTGTTTCTTGTTTTCAGCTAAGCTTTCTGGCAGCACTTGGGAAAAAGCAATGTTTTGAGCTGAAAAAAGCAGAGTTTTTTGGGCAGCACAGTACTGGCAGTATTTCCCTCAGGATTTTTGTTGCTCTGCTATGGGGAACATTCGAAAGGTTTTTTGTTTTTCTGTTTGCATTTTCTTCTGGGCTTGTCATGCTGTTACAAACTACATTTTCCAAGCTGCCCTTCTCTGTACTATCACACTGTTAATGAACTACATTTTCCAAGCTGGCTTTTGGGTCCAGGAGCAAACCTAGCTGTGGCCAATGGTGGCCACCTCATTCCTGTTTCCATTTACATGGTCTGTGTTTATACTAAAATCAAGATCAAAGGTTTTTTGTCGTTGTTGTTTTTTTTTTTTTTTTTTTTTTTTTTTTTTTTTTTTTTTTTTTTTTTTTTTTTTTTTTTTGCCATGGGAGGTTTTTGAGTCAAGATTAAGCTTTTCACCTGGCACTGTTCCCAGAGTGGGCTGTGCTGCCCACATGCGCTTATGGATTCGCACTTGGTGCCAAAAGCAAAATACCTTTCAAAGCCTTGCTCTTCCACCTTACTGGGTCAGTGAAAGAAGATGAAAGTACTTGAAATAAAAGCTTTTTTTCAGAAAGATTTTCCCCCCAGATAGATCCTCTTTGTCCTGGCTTGTCTCCTCTCCCCAGATGCAGAGTCCCTGCCACCACCACACTGCTCAGGCTCTGCTAACTACTTTCTCCATGCCAGTAGCTTTTCCCCAGGTCTTGCACCACCTCTGCCATGGCTCCTCCCTGCGGGGAGCTGCCCCTGCTGGGCTTTCCACCTGCCTTTACTCTCATTAGGCACTAGCTGCAGGGGAGTCTGGCTAGGGTCCAAAGTGTCTTCTGTTTTTCGAATACTGGCTCAAAGGGGAGACTGGACTGGCAGAGAGGGTTTGCCATGTTCCAAGAGGTGTTCTTTCTAGGGCAATTAAAGGTGGCTTCCCCATACTGATAGATTATTCTTCCAGGTGAAGCTAATTTCGCCCTTACAGAAAGAAAAGAAATCTGAGAAGGAAAGACCTGAAAAGCTTTCAGTTTTTTAGAGAGAAATTACTAGGTTTTTCCCAAGATTTCTGTTCCTTATTCTTGACTTCATGGCCAAGAGGAAACTAATTCTGATGGTATGTTTTTTGTCTCACCTACATCTGTCTCAGGGAAATTTTTTTCCCTGTCACTCAAGGGCTTGGGTCTAAGCTGTCCACAGGCCAAAAGCTTCCACAGGAAGTAAATTGAATGAAAATGTTTGTTCTATTAAGTCACATGCATGCTTTTAAAACTAGAACTTAGGAGGCAGAGGCAAGTGGATTTCTGTGAGTTCAAGTCCAGCCTGGTCTATATAGTGAGTTCCAGGACAGCCAAGGCTATGCAGAGAAACCCTGTCTCAAAAAGAAAAAGAAGAAAAAAGGGGAGAAAGGAAGAAAAATATAAACACTACAAAGGAGAAGTAAAGGCTGCCTGGATTTTGTGCCTAGTTACTATTTTTATGGCAATGATTTGCCTTCGCTGCCACAGTTTCTGTCTTGTGGGGAAACTACTATTCCTTACCATTGACTCTCACAGGGACTCCAGACTTTTGTGAGGCCCTCCCTTGTACAACTGAGATAACATTACAATACCAAGATGAGACATCAGTAAATAACAGACGAGGGCCTGGAGAGGTGCTCTGCAGTGAAGACCACTGGATGTTCTTGGAGAGGACCTGGGTTGAGATTCCAGCACCCACATGGTGACTCTCATACACTTGTAACTCCAGTTTCAAGGAATCTGATGCCTTCTTCCGACTCCCTCGGGCACCAAGCATGCATGTGGTGCATGTATATACATATTGGCAAAACACTCATACACATGAAATAAAATATAAATACATTTTTTAAAAATAACAAACATGAAATAAGACAGAAAGCAAGTTGAATGAAAACGTCTGATCTATTAGGTCGAAGACTGTATTTAAGATGCAGGATTTTAGCCGGGCAGTGGTGGCGCAAGCCTTTGATCCCAGCACTCGGGAAGCAGAGCCAGGTGGATCTCTGTGAGTTCAAGGCCAGCTTGGTCTATAGGGTGAGTTCCAGGACAGCTAGGGCTACACAGAGAAAGCCTGTCTCAAAAACAAAACAAAACAAAACAAGAAACAAATAAAAAGAGATGCGGGATTCATTGTTGCTCTGGTGTATTTAAGATGCAGGATTCTTTGGTGCTCCGGCATCTTGTGCCTGTCTTAGCATTCAGCTGGCTTCCATAAGGTACAACCATCTGAGCACAGCTATGGGGTTTGAATGAGGCTGTTTCCTTAAGGCTCAAGTCTCTGAACACTTGGCCCCAAGTGGGTGGTGCTGTTTGGGGAGGTCATGGAGCCTTTCCCAGGTAGAGCCTGGCTGAAGGAGGAAGCTGTGGGCCGTCAGCTTCCTGCTTCTGCTGCTATGCTTTCTCTGCTCCTTTGCCTCCCCACCATGATGGAAGGTTCTGACCTTCTGGAACTATCAGCTGAAAACTCTCTTCCCTTTTTGTTGTTGTTTGGTTGGTTGGTTTTGTTGTTGTTGTTTGTTGTTGTTGTTGTTTTGAGACAGGATTTCTCTAGGTAGCCCTGTTTGTCCTGGAATTTGGTGTGTAGACCAGGCTAGCCTCGAACTCATAGAGATCTGTCTGCCTCTGCCTCTCCAGTGCTGGGATTAAAGGTGTACAGCAGCAGCAGCACCACCACCACCACCAGCAGCAGCAGCAGCAGCCTTCCCAAGTTCCTTTTTTTTTTTCAAGATATTTTATCAAAGCAACAGGAAAGTCACTAACATAACAAGTAATTACATCAAGCAAGCCCATATAATTTCTTGAGTCTCCATAAAGTTTGTTTTGAGGACATCTGTGTTTCTAGACATTTCACACAGGGAATTATTTCTTGCCGAGGTTCTAACCCTGGCCAATAGCAATGTGGCTTCAACAATGAGTCAGTATGATTTTTTGACTGAAAATATTTATTATCCTAATCAAGTGTGAATCATTCCAGTTCCTCCTAAGCACTTAAACCTGCTATCAAATGCCTTCTTAACAATAGAAAGTGTATACATTGAGCCTACGCAGGCTGTTCATGAGAGAGGCAGCATTATGTGTGACAGGGAGAGTTTTGGGACAGGAGAAAAGTCCTTAGGAAGAAGCGATGGTTGGTGCTGGGTAGACTAGACCACAAGCAAATACCTAAGGGGTAATGATAGTATTTGAGTTTGGACTTTAACATACATTTGAGATTGTAAAATAGTCTGTGGCCTTTCGGTCCGTAGATTATGACGAATTATCCTCCTCCTTTCCATCTGCTTCCCTTTTACAATTCAAGTAGGACACTGCAGAAATGTTTCCTTGTGATTCATAAACTATTTTACTGCGACTGCTGAGCTTCCCAGAGCTCAGAGGAAGGAAAAATCCCTTCTTCTGTGGGAGGGCAGGGACTTGTTCTAAAACATCTGTATATCTCTCTGGGCTTGTGCTCAATTTCTGTCTGTAGGTTGGATTTGCAAGGCTTGAGGCTCGTGCAGATCTCTTTTGTCCTGTTACTATCAATATGGTCACCAAGCATGGTGGCACACACCTTTAATTCCAGTTCTCTGAAGGCAGAGTCAGTAGGGTCTCTATGAGTTTGAAGCCAGTCTGGTCTACATGAGTTCCAGGACAGCCAGGGCTATAGATAGTCTCAAAAAATATGTTGCCAACATAAACCATTTTGCTTTAATAAAATACCCACATACCTGATTATCAACAAAATATGAGTGACCTTGACCTGGGAACATGGATGCAAGTTACACTGGATGGCATGTTCCACCAGGAAAGAAGTTATATGAGCTTTTTTTATTTTTGAGGCAGGGTCTCACTGTGTAACCCTAGCTCACCTGGAAATTGCTATAAAGACCAGGCCAGCCTTGAACTCATAGAGA
Source organism: Onychomys torridus (assembly GCF_903995425.1). Taxonomy (NCBI): domain Eukaryota; kingdom Metazoa; phylum Chordata; class Mammalia; order Rodentia; family Cricetidae; genus Onychomys; species Onychomys torridus. Next base: position 63,464,297 of record NC_050444.1, on the reverse strand, counting down.
TCCACCACGCCCAACAATATGAACTTCCATTGTGACAGAAGAAAGAAAATTCACAGGTGGGGTCTTCAGATAGTGGAGATTTCTTTTGAAGGATTTAGATGTTTATTCTTTCATTAAATTTATTTTATTTTATGAAATTGACTGCTTTGCCTGCATGTACACCATGTGTGTCTGGTGCCTGTGGAGGCTGGGAACTGAACCTGGATCCTCTGGAAGAGCAGCAAGTGCTCGTATCTGCTGAGCCATTGCTCCAGCCCTGGTATATTATCATAGTCTCATATTATCGGTCGTTTCTATCTGGACCAGGTGTTTCTGGATTCTTGGCATCATATTCCAGGAATTGAAAGAAGCACACAGAGACTGCAAAGTAGCCAGGAAGCTATTCAAAATCAAGATGATAGAATAGACCAGAACTATGCTAACAAGAGTGACAGTGGGCCACGGGGAGCACGAGAGAACACTCAGGGTCCCAAGTTCATGCCTGGGGCTTCTTTTATGGGGTTTAAAGAAAGAAGGAGCTGTTTACTACATGGAACAATTGGATGGTTCTGTATTTTGATTGACAGATTTTGAATTATATAACCTTTTCTTCTACTATACGTGTCTCTTCCCATAATGCATCTGATTTTTATCACATGCACACCCAAACATGCATAGGCATAAGATGGTAAATAGGAGATTCTCCTCTATCCTTTCAGAGGACACAGTTTGCCCTCTCACACATGTATCTAAAACTAGTTCATGCTGCATGGGTCCTCCTACCCTTGTGCCCAGTACAACTGGAGCACATTTGAATAGAAACTGTCTATGTTGGGTGGCTGTTAAAGGAAGGAGAAATTATTCCATTGTTTGGAGAGAAGTTTGTGCATGCAGCTTGATGCAGGAGGGGAGGGTCTTGGCTGCTAACGTGTTGCCAATTACTTGGGGGTATACATAGTACATGCAGGTGCTGTTCCTAGGCTGCTGAGCATGTTCTTAGAAGACAGGTCTGTGTATCACCCAAACCAAGTGGAGACTCAGTTTACTGAACTGTTTCCTATGCTTCCCTGCCCCCCTTCTCTCTCTCTCTCTCTCTCTCTCTCTCTCTCTCTCTCTCTCTCTCTCTCTCTGTGTGTGTGTGTGTGTGTGTGTGTGTGTGAGAGAGAGAGAGAGAGAGAGAGAGAACATACATAAACATGTATGTAAATGCATATGGTACCAAAGGTCAGCCCTCCTCAGCCACTCTCTACCTTATTTTTTTTTTGAGACAATCTCTGACTGAACTTGGACCTTGCTGATTCAGCCAGACTTGCTGTTCAATGAGCTCCAGAGACCCTCCTGTGTCCACCTCCCAGTACCACACCTGGTGTGGTAGTCTGAATAAAAATGGCCCCCACAGGCTCACAGGGAGTAGCACTATTAGGAGGTGTGGCCTTGTTGGAGGAAGTGGGTCATTGTGGGTGGGCTCTGAGGTTTCAAAAGCTCAAAGCAAGCCTAGTGGCTCACTCTCTCCTCCTGCTGCCTGCCAATCCAGATGTAGGACTCTCAGCTCCTTCTCCATCACCGTGTCTGCCTGCAGGCCACCATGCTTCCTACCATGAAAATAATGGGCTAAACCTCTGAAACTGTAAGCCAGCCCCAATGAAATGTTTTCCTTTATAAGAGTTGCTGTGATTATGGTGTCTCTTCACAGCAGTAGAAACCCTCACTGAGACACCAGGCTTTCTTACATGGCTGCTGGAGATCACCTCAGGTCCTCACACTTACATGCCAAACGCTACCAGATGAGCCATCTCCTCAGCCCTTAGTGTCATATTTTAAGCTTACAGGGTAGTAGAGGCTAGAGTTGTGTCAATACACTACAAGAATTTTATCTAGAGGTTGGGAAGCTATCAGGTTAGACACAGAAGTTCTTTTAAGTAGTTATTGAGGAGACTAAAGATAACATTGGCTCCTTTGCTCTCAGCATATATTCATCGTACAGAGCCATGGGTCTCAAGATGACATTTCTGTCCAAGTGCTTTGGCCAGATCCGTTCCCCATGTTCTTCTCCCCTCTCTCCTACTCCTTCCTCATAGTCCCTTTCCTCTTCTAAAATAGTCTCACTTCTATAGTCATGCCGTGTGTGTGTGTGTGTGTGTGTGTGTGTGTGTGTGTGTGTGTGTACGCAGGTTCCACTTATGAAAGAAAACTTTTAGTATTTTTCTTTCTGGTCGGGCTCACTTGGTCTCCAATTCTATCCATTCTCCTGCAGACGGCATTTCATTCTCCTTCATGGCTGGATAAGGCTTCATGGTGCGTATGCACCACATTTCTTTATCTCTCCCTCTGCTAAGGGACACCTAAGATGAGTCCACAACTTGACTATTGTGAACAGTGTTGCTAACTGGAAGTTAGCAGGTCTGAAGGTCATTGAGGGCAGAACCCAGCATCATGATCAGCTTCAAGCCCCTCCTTTGTGTCCTTGATGACACCACACTTTTAAGGAAGGGAAGGAGTGGTACAATTTTCCTCTTGAAAATATTTAAAGTTTACATTTTATTTACTTACTGGGGGAGCAGAACCACATATCCCACAGTGCACCAGTGGAAGCCAGAGGACGGTCTGCAGAAGTGGCCTCTCTCCCCCTGCCATGTGGGTCCCAGAGATCAAACTCAGGAATTAGAGGCAAACTCCTTTACCAGCTGAAACATCATACAAAGGGCAGAAGATGGAGGCTGCAGGGTACTTCCTCCTAGTAGAGCACGATTATTCTTACAATTTGTTTAAATGTTTTTCTTTATTTTTTTAGACAGTCTGTCCATTTATCCCTGGTTTTCCAGAACTCACTCTGTAGACCAGGCTGACCTCAAACTCACAGAGAACCACCTGCCTTTGCCTCCTGGGTGCTAGGATTTAAGTTATGCACCACTATACCCAGCTCTTTAGTTATTTTTTTAAATCACCCCATTAGATGATTTTTTAGACAAGAGAATGGGATCTGAGTGGGGTTTTATGTGGAAGACTCATAAAAATGAACTAATAGAAAGAGTGGGAGGCAAAGCACCCCAGACTGAAGGACACTGGGGAAGAGAAGCAGGCAACAATAAATGATCTGACAACGAACTTGGTACTAAAATGCAGTAAAAGCACCCGACCCTTCAGTTATGTCCCCCATAAAGACAAGAATCAAAGGAGTTAGGACACTATAGGGAACAGAAGGCACATGGGCCGCTTTGTATTTAGGCAACATAGCACTGATATGGATCAGTGAGTCCAAATGACTGACATTGGATAGCCAGGGGTTTGAGTCAGCACAAAATGGTGGACACTGGGTGATCCAGGAACCCCAAAATAAACAGTGATATAATTTGTTATTTAACTTCTTTTGGCAGAATGCCACTTTTATGTGGGTTTTATATGTGAGTATGGCATTGAGATCAAGGGCATTTGCCTGAGCCTTCACCAGCCTGCCTGTGTGTCCATCTGTAGGTCTGTGTGTCTACGTCCATGCACTTTGATTCTGGTCTACATGAGCATTTGCCTTCCTGTGTGCAGCCCATGTGTGCCAGCATGTGCCTCGTGGTCTGTGGTAGCCTTCACCTGGGTAAATAAGGAATGTCTTATCTATCTACAGCCCCTGGCATAGTCTTCAACATTCTGCCCTCCCCCGACCCTCCTCCTTTCCCATTATTTGGACCTCACGAATAATGTTAGGATATATAGAGTTTAAATATTATTAAAGCTGTGGGAAACTATAATTAAGAAGTAAAAAGAGAGCCAGGAGGTGGTGGTGCATACCTTTAATCCCAGCACTCAGGAGGCAGAGGCAGGCGGATCTCTGTGAGTTCAAGGCCAGCCTGGTCTACAGAGTGAGTTCCAGGAAAGGTGCAAAGCTACACATAGAAACCCTGTCTCGAAAAACCAAAGAAGAAGAAGGAGAAGAAAGAGGAGGAGTAAGAGGAGGAGGAGGAGGAGGAGGAAGAGGAGAAGAAGAAGTAGAAGGAGAAGAAGAAGAAGAAGAAGAAGAAGAAGAAGAAGAAGAAGAAGAAGAAGAAGAAGAAGAAGAAGAAGAAGAAAGAGAGCAGATGTGGTGGTTCATTGCCTTTAATTTCAATACTGAGGAGACAGAGTTGATTTCTATGAGTTCAAGGACAGCTTAGCCAGTATCAGGCTAATCAAGTATACACAGTGAGACACTGTTCTCCACCCCCTCCCCCTCAAAAAAGGCAGTAAAAAGAAGAGGAATTGGAAAGAGAGAAAGAAGTAGTAATGTAGGGATGAAAGGGCAACCATTAGCTGTGGATAAGGAAAGAACACAAGAAAGAAACAGATACAAAGGAAGACAAGACAACCATACCTGAGTGAAATCAGGACTGAAAACAATCGAGAGTTAATACAGAAGCGAGGATAAACATAAAATGAAATGAAACGTATTATAACATCAGTCACTCTTCTTGCCAAGATGCTGGTGGTAAGAACACCTGCTTGTGTCTCTGGAGCGGCAAGAGGTTAGACCAGAATGAGCTGGATGCACGCTGTCTGTCTGTCACTTCTTCTTCACAGAGTTGAACTACTGCATTCTGGAGTCAGCGTGCACCCACCCACCCACACCATGAGTTTCCCAGCCCTTTACATCAGGGCTCCTCAAGCACAGGGTTCACCCTGACAGCTACTGTCTCCCACCTGCACAGGACATTGCACTTTTTCCATGTGGGTTTCCATGTTTGAGGTTCTGGGGGGACTTACATTTGCAGCTGGACATTCTCATCCTATCTAGGTTTGGGCTACCTTTCTACCATCCTACAGCCTGTGTCTGAGTAGACTGGTGTCCGGTCAGCTCCTGTGGGGTGTTAGACGAATCTGGGAGTCATTGTCGCCACCCACACTGGGACCCTTCCCCCACATCCGCATCACATAGCCTGCAAATCTGCTGTCTAAAAGTTTGTTATGGCTCTGTTTGCTTCTGCTGGGTCTCTTTTCCTCTTCTGTTTGAGGACCCAGAGTGTCTGGGGTCAGAGGACAACATTTTCCCTTTTCCCAACCACTTTGCTCAGTGCTCTAAGCTTGGGTCTGTAATTTCTTTTATGAATCTGATATTCACTATTTTTATTGTATCTAGTTTCTCGTCGACGTTGTTTACTACTACAGCCCTTACTTGCCTTTCCATGTTTCTCATCTCTTTCTGAAATTACATATCAGATTCATCCTCGGGAGAGTTCTGTGTCTAGACCACCATCTTGAGAAGCCAACATTATAATGCTCCTGATCTATAACATGCCTTCTCTCCACATTCATAGTGTTCTATCAGCCAAGGTTAGTCTGAGGGACCTTCAATGTGGATTTTACTTCTTTGGAGGACTTCAAGTCACGGGATTCGGTCTTGTCCGACCATCTGGGAATAGAAAGGAAGGGGTGGAGGGGGGGGGGGGGGGGGTCAGCAGCTGAAATGAATAAAGGAAAAGTAAAGGGGGTTCTACTTCTAGAATTAATGAGTGATCTGAAAAAAGGGGAGGAAGGGTCATTAAACTCCTGAAATGAATTTTGGGAAAGAGTTCCACACAGATAGTAGAGATAGTCGTAAAGGTTCTGTCCTTAATTACGTCATCAGCCTAGGACGTCCCTCTTCTCTTTCCGCTCTCTTCCCTCCACGAGGTCTCTCTGTCTGTCTGTCTCTCTCTGTCTCTATCTCTCTCTCCCCCTTTCTCTCCCAATAAATCTCTAAAAGGTAACTATGTTGCACTGACTCTTCTGTCTAGCACCCACCGCCAGCGGCCAGCCATGAGCACTGGTCAGCCTCCAGTGCCGCCGCCTTAACGAACATATGGCTAGTGACTCCAGCACTCTTGCTCCATCAGCATGGCCAGCCACAAGCAGTGCCGCTTTAACCAACATTTGGTGCCATGACTCAGATTATGGAGCAGTTGGTTATCCCCCTAACAGCTGTACCACTGTCTCAGCAATGGGCACATCTTGCCTGGCAGATACATTGTAGTTTGTAGAGTTCACAGAGGCTAAGACCACTAGTGCCTTTGTCCCTAGTGGCCTGCACAGCATCCTTGGCACTAGGAAAGCTAGCCAGCCTGTGGGAGACTTACAGCTCAGCTTCAGCATGATTTTTCTGTCTTGCATTCAAGGATGTGGTGTCTTCAGTCATAGAATCTTAGTCTGGTGGGAAGACAAGAGAAATAAGTAAAACAATCCAGGCGGGAAAAGACAAATGTTGTATGAGTCCATTTATATGAGGTGCTCAGAGGAGTCAAATCATAGACACAAGAAGAGTGGTGGGTGCCCGTGGCAGGGGAGAGGCGGAAGGTGGCGCCATTAGTTGTGGGGATATTTGCAGTCTTACAGCATGATGAGAGTTCTGGAGATGGATGGTGATGGTGATTACTCACCAGTGTGAATGTTCTTAATTCTACCAAACCATATACTTAAGGGCCAGGTGTGGTGGTTCAGGTCCTTAATCCCAGCAGAGGCCAGAGGATCTCTGTGAGTTCCAGGCCAGCCTGGTCTACATAAGAAGTTCCTTAGAGAACATAAAGAGACCTTGTCTAAAAAAAGATCATTAAGAGCCAGCTGAGAAAGCTTGGGGTAAATTCATGGCAAAGCCTTACCCAACACCAAATATGCTGGCATGTTAAGCTTGGATGGCTCAGCCTCCAGAAATGTGAGCAATAGACTTATTGTTTTTAAGTTCTCTAGTCTAAGACATCAAGACAATTTGAATAGACCAAGAAGGGAAATGTTGGCGGTGTTGAGAAAAAGCAAATCAAGATGAGCAGACTAGAAGGAATTACAGGCCTGAAATATACCAGGCATCTGCAGACTAGACAGAAGATTCTGGAACATGGAAGGAGCCCTGGATTTCTGCTTGCAAGAGATTTCTGGAGAAAATAGCTGCTGTTACCCCAATAACCCATATATTTTTCTGTAATTTAGGGTTTAGCCTATGCGTAGAGAGCAAAGCCAAGGTCCCTTCAAGAGAACCTTGAAATGCACTGATTTGGAATCATTTAGGCAGAGAGTATGGCTTCTTCCAACAATGTTCTTCCAACAAGAACTCTGGCTGGGTTCTTTCCTAAATTCATCTCCAATGAAGATGAAGTTTCCCAATTTCACTCTCTCTTTACAGACACTGACACAGCTTATGAATCTTTTTTTAAGGCTATGATTGGGGTTATAAAATTGACAAAAAATGTCAAGTTCAAGTTCGCCTAGGCTAGTTCTCCATGTCCCTGACCCTCTCTTGAGATGTGTTCTTTGGCTTGCTTACAGTGTCAGCTTTCTGGTGGTAAGAGTTCATATAATAGTGTATGGTTACTAGAAATCTTCATACATGATGTCAGGAAGAGACCCTGGTCTTTAGAGAAATGCACGTTGGGCTGTATTGCTTCATGATGTCCCAGGGGATCTGCACATATTCTTTCTGCTCTGAGGCAAGCACCAGCTACAAAGACCCTCTCTTTCTCTCTCCCCCTTGCTCCCTGCCCCCCCCCCACTCCCCCACCCCTGCTCCCTGTCTCTGTCCCTCTCCCAGCTGTCTTTAGCCTATATCTTAGGCCTGCAGGACTCTGCACATGCTCTTTAGTGAGACAGCTTGCCTCTGTCAAAAATCTTGTAAGAGTAGTTAAGAGTAATCAGTGGTAAACACTTCAGAGGACGACTCCCAAACTGTGTCTTGTCTCAAGCTCCTTCAGTTTCAGTGAAAGAAATGTCGACCGGGAGAGCACCGAAGTCCTGAGGAAACCCCGAACCCACACAGGACGTGGCTCCTTCCAGATACTGAGTACTTAAGTCTCAGCCTTGTAGCAAGCCCCTAAACCATTTTGGGAGATGACCAGCAATTTCTCTTCTCTATTTATATATGGAAATGCTCATTTCACTTGCAAAAGAGAAGACAAAAATGTCATTTTTGTGAATATGATGTTATAACAGAAATGTAGGAGTGTGAAATTTATAATGTTATAGACAAATTTAGTATGAAATGCAAATATCACAGTAAAGCAGGCTGAGTATCCAAATCTCAGCCTAAACTGTGACACGGTCCCTACCTAGCTAGTTGGGTTGACTAAAGGGCCCAGTGTTAAGGAGGAAAGTGGAAAAGAGGGTGATAATTCCAGGGCATCAGGGGTACTTTGTGCCTCATAAATCTTTCTCAGCTCCTCTCAGGAGACTTGTAGATTTTAATATTTACAGTAGTGAGTTCTCCCTGTACTATGCCATGTGGTAGTTAACAGTTAGTACTTGGGATAATACAGAGTGCTACTCATAGTGATTGTGACAACTTGAAAACACTTGATAACCTTCATAGCTGGTCACTTCAGTCCTCTGCTCAAAGTCTGCAAAGGACCCCAGTGCCAAGAGAACAACTGCTTAGCCTACATTGTTCTTCTCAACTACTTACTTCATTGTTTTTCCATGAGTGTTGACTGAATGACAGGCCCTGGGCTAGATGCTGGTGATAAAACAGTAGCAGATGAAGAGACCTCGGAATTCTTAGAGTCCACGTATGTAGCAGAAATTAAGTTAATAATTTTAATATATATGTACATATGTGTGCATTGTTGCTGATGTTGTTGTTTGTAGCATGAATCTTAAAAGGTTTTATTAATAAAATCAAACCTGAAGCCAATTATTGGGGTGAATGCTGGAAGATCAGAGAAGCAGAACAAGCCACAGCTTCCTCACCTCACCAGTTCCTCAGCTGATCTGTTTTCCTCAGACTGGAAGCCTTTATGTCCTCATCCAAATGGATCTCAGCTGAACTGTGTTGCTCAAAGCCTAAAAGCTCAACCAGGCTCTAGTTCCTGGTCCTCACACCTTATATACCTTTCTGCCTCCTGTCATTACTTCCTGGGATTAAAGGTGTGAGTCACCATGCCTGGCTGTTTCCAGTGTGGCCTTGAACTCACAGAGATCCAGGCGAATCTCTGCCTCTGGAATGCTAGGATTAAAGGCGTGTGCTACCACTGTCTAACCTCCATGTTTAATATTGTGGCTGTTCTGTTCTCTGACCCCAGATATGTTTATTAGAGTGCACAATATGTTGGGGAACACAATACCACAACATTTCCCCTTTTTTGTCTAAAATTTAAAAAAAACATAACTAATATAAGAAAAACTATATCCAATAAGTATATACAATATTTACAGTCAAGAATTACATTAATAATATCTAGTCCATTAACATTTGATAAACTCACACAAAAAAATTTCATTACTTATCCTATTTAAAACAAGCAGTTTCTTTTAAAAAGTAGATTCAACAATCTCCCTTTTTATCTTATTATATCAATTTTCTCTCTGTTTTCTTTTCATAATAGATTCAATAATCTATTTTGTCATTTTTATATCTTCCCTTTTTCTTTTGAGAGTAGATTTAATGATATACCCATTTATCCTATTATTTATCTTTTTTCTCAGAGTAGATTCAATGATCTACCTCATATCTATACTTTTTTTTAACAAAAACTCTGAATCTAATCTCCTTATTCAGCTTTTTTCCTGACTGTTAACAATTAACAACTTGTAACCAACCACCATTAACAATGACAATATCCATAAGTCATTGAGCAACCAAAGAATACCCACCCCACCTCTTAGGAATGTGGGTGTCTTTTTCTTAAAATTACTTCCTGCTTTCTGGGGGTGAAGACATCTTTAGGGAATCCTGAAAAGAAAATTTTTGGGTTAATTGTCAAGTCCTGTATCATTTGTCCAGTCGCTGCATAATGGGAAAGTTCAGGGCTTGTCACAAGTCCTTGTTCAAGTAGTCTGTCAGGCTGGATCATCTCAGCTAGCCATCTTGAAATTGTCCTGTGCAGGTCATAGTCCAAAACATTGAATGGTGTTAATCAGCTTAATGGTATTATTGTAGTCCATGTAGAATTGTCAGTCACTGTGGGATCCCATCATCCTTTTGTAGATTTTAAAGTTGCTGTTAGGCCTGGTCATGGTTCCCAGCAGAATTTTTTTCCTTCTCTGTGGTTTGGAGCAATCACAGCCTGATAAATGTCTGTCTCTTGGAACCATGAATGTTCTTTTTGAGAAGAGAATATCTTCACAGCAATTTCTCCCCACCATTTGTCTTGCCAAACTTTTCCAAAGTGACCTTTGCAATGCTTTCTTGTAACATGATGGTCCCGGCAATTCTTCTCTGAACAAGCAGCGGTAAACCTTTCATCCTCGGTAACAGCAACACTGCCACCATCAAGATGTGAAGCAGCTAGCAACTCGGAGCAGCAGCCACCACCTCCATGGTCCTGCTGCCCTGTTTGTAGCTCAGCCCCAGCTGCAGCTTCTCCTCAGCAAGCCTCCTAGGCCGGCCTCAGGATCCTCCTGCCTCTGCCTCCTTCAGTAAATCCAACCGGCGTGCGCCACCACAAACAGTTGATTGTAGCTCGGGCCTGAGCTGGGGCCTGCAAAGCCACAGGCAAGCAGCTTTTTTATGAAGTCGTACCATGAACATTGGGTGCCAGATGTAGATGTAACGGTCTTATTAAATAAGAAACACAGAGCCAAATGCAGAGTTAAAAGCCCAAGAGGTCAGAGCAGTAGCTAAGAGCTGAGACTAAAACTGCCTTCTTTCCCCTTGCTGCCGAAAGTTAAAACCTTCCCTTTTGAAAAAATAAAATAAAATAAAAGGGGAAGTGCTGTGGATATCGATCTGTATAAATATAATGCTTATTGGCCAGTAGCCAGGCAGGAAGTATAGGCGGGACAAGCAGAGAAGAGAATTCTGGGAACAGGAAGACTGAGTCAGGAGACACTGTCAGCCGCTGCCATGACAAGCAATATGTAAAGATACTGGTAAGCCATGAGCCATGTGGCAACTTATAGATTAATAGAAATGGGTTAAGATATAAGAACAGTTAGCAAGAAGCCTGCCACGGCCGTACAGTTTGTAAGCAATATAATTCTCTGTGTGTTTACTTGGTTAGGTCTGAGAGGTTGCAGGCAGGACTGGTGGGTGAGAGAGATTTGTCCTGACCATGAGCCAGGCAGGACTGGAGAAAACTTCAGCTACATTTGTTTGTTTTTTACTTTTTTGGGGGACCCACCACCCAGCTCCCAAATAAATCACACAAGGAGGCTTAGTGTTAATTATGAATGCCTGGCCTTTACCTTGGCTTAGTTTCTAGACAGCTTTTTTTGACTTAAATTATCTCATCTACCTTTTGCCTCTGGGCTTTTCCTGCTCTCTTACTTCTGTGATCTTACTCCATGACTTGCTGTGTAGCTGGGTGTCTGGCCCTGACGTCCTCCTTCTTCTCTCTCATTCCTAGATCTCTCTTCCCAGATTTCTCCTTCTATAGACTCTCTTTGCCTGCTAGCCCCACTATCCTTTCTCCTGCCTTGCTATTGGCTGTTCAGATCTTTATTAGATCATCAGGTGTTTTAGACAGGCAAAGTAACACAGCTTCACAGAGTTAAGCAAATGCAACATAAACAAAAGCCACACACCTTAAAATAATATTCTACTACACATATATATAGATAGACAGACAGACAGACAGACAGACAGATAGATAGATAGCTAGATAGATACTTATTTTGTTTTGTTGTTTGAGACAGGGTTTCTCTGTGTATCCATGGCTGTCCTGGAACTTGCTGTGTAGACTAAGCTGGCTTTAAACTCAGAGATCCACCTGCCTCTGCCTCCAAAGTGCTGGGTTTAAAAGTGTGAGTCACCACCACCCAGCCTAATTTTAGTATTTTGATAGTGAATTAAGTTACATTTTTCCTTAGCATCCCTTTCACAATCATTTGCCCATATCAAACCATGTTCCCCTCCAGCCATTTCTCCAATATGGTCCCAGGGAAGGGGAAAGATGTATATCTATTAAAGAAACAGATGACAAAAGGGGAACTCTTGGCACACATGAAGGACTTTTCATTAAAGGCAGAAATACACAGGACTGGGGACATGACTTAGTTGGTGTGGTGGTTTGAAAGAAAATGGCCCCCAAAGGGAGTGGCACTATTAGAAGGTGTGGCCTTGTTGGAGGAAGTATGTCACTGTGGAGGCAGGCTCTGAGGTCTTATGCTCAAGCCACACCCAGTGCTCAGTTAACTTCCTGTTGCCTTCAGATCAAGATGTCAAGACTCTCAGCTCCTGCTCCAGCACCATGTCTGCCTACATGCCACAATGTCATGCCATGATAATGGACTAAACCTCTGAAAATGTAAGGCACCCCAATTAAATGTTTTTCCTTTAGAAGAGTTGCTATGGTCATGGTGTCTCTTCACAGTAAGAGAAAGCCTAAGACAGTTGGAAAATCCTTGCCACGTACAAATGAGGGCCTGAATTCATATCCTTAGCACCCACATAAAGGCCCACACCTGCAAATTCCAGTGATGAGAGATAGGGTGGAAACAGGTAGGCTTCTGGAACCCATCAGCCAGCCTTGAAGAACTGATGAGCTCGAATTGCACTGAGAGAGACCCTATCTGGAAAAATAAGAGAAGACCATCTAGAGAAATAAGGGAAAAGCAATTGAGCAAAATACCTGATGTGAACCTCTGGCCTACTCTCTCTCTCTCTCTCTCTCTCTCTCTCTCTCTCTCTCTCTCTCTCTCACACACACACACACACACACACACACACAGTTTGGTAGATTGTAATAGAAATCTTTGGCCAGAGAGGATGGTAACCTGAGACCCTCAGTTTGCTCTCTGTTGCTGTAATAAAACACAAACACCACCCTGGAGAGAAGGGTCCATCTTAAACCCCCAGGTAACAGTCCATCCCACCAAGGGAAGCCCCTGCAGGAGTTCAAGGCAGGAACCTGGAGGCAGGAACTGAGGCAGAGGCCACAGAGAAAGACCACCTCCTGGCTTGCCCTGTGGTTTGCTCTGCCTTCCTTTTTATGTAGCTGGGGAATACCTGCCCAGGGGTGTGCTGAGTCCTTCCTCATCAATCATTAATCAAGAAAATGCCCTACAGACATGACCATGGGCCAATCTAATGAAAGTCATTCTTCAGTTGAGGCTCCCTCTTCTCAAGTGACTCCAGTTTATGTCACGTTGACAAAAACTAGCAGCACATCCACAAAGCACGGGGCTCACGGGCACACGTGAACACAAAACTTTTTTTTAATGTATGTACTGGGGATCCAAATTCAGGTCCTCAGCTTCACAGTAAGCACCTCACCCACTGAGTCCACCTCCCAGCACCTCATAGTTAATTAAGGTCTGTTTATTTGATGTGTATGGTGACTTGCCTGTATGTATCTATATCACGTGCATGCCTGGTGTCCTTGGAGACCAGAAGGTCTCCTGAAAGTGGAGTTACAGACCATTGTGAGCTGTGGTGCTGGGAGTCAGAACTGGGTCCTCTGCCAGAGCAGTAAATGCTCCTCACCACTGGGCCATCAGGCCCTCATCTGTGACCTGGGGTAACAATCTGCCCTCTAGTTGCATTATTTAGCACATATTCTCCAATGCTGTTTTTAGCGTTAAATTTAAGTTTCACAGTTTGTTTTTCCTTGGTGTTCCTCTTTGATGCCTTGTTTTGCATTTAGTGAACAATCCTAGTATGATTTTGATTTCGTGTCTTTCTCTTACAGTTATTTTCTTAGTGGCTGCTCTTACAATATCTCTCTTATCAGAATCATCATCAGATCTGGTCTAACGTAATTCTGGTATTACATAGGAAATTTTCTCCTATATATGTTTCTTTCCCGTTTTCAGTGGCTCCTCGGAGTATGAGTCTTTCCCCTTCCTTCACCTCCTCCACACACCCTCTCCTTCCCTTCTCCTGTTTCTCCTTCTCTTCTTCCTACCTGCCTCCTTAGAACGGAACCCAAGCCCTTGCGCATGCTCAGCAGGTATTCTGTTGCTGAGGAACACCCCATCCACCCCTGGATATTCATGCATAGCTTCAGCAGGATTCGGGTTTAAGCTACTTAACAAGGCGACATGGGGGACTCCTGAGTGGCTTTGGAGGTGCCATTGGAAACGTTACGAACTTGTGTGTGGTGTATAATTTGAACTTTGAACTTGTCGTCTCTTAGGGCTGCCCAGTGGTGTGACTGAGGATTGGCACAGGCACAGGCAACCCATGCAGTGTTTATCTGTTACTGACATGTAGCATTGCAATGCCCATGAGCTCAGAATTCTGGTGAACCCGTGAGTGAGACCTAACGTGAGTATAAGATAAGCACGTTGGCGAGGCCACTGACCTCCACAGGGCAGTGGAGATGCCCACGGATCAAGATGAAAAGTAAAAATGATGATGCTATGAGTGTTTCCATGGCTCTGCTAAGAATGAAGAACATCCATCTGTATCAATAAACTATGATATGTATGAATTATGGACTGTCAGTAAATACATAAAATTCTCTGATACTTATGCTTAAAACTGACAGCACACAGGATAAACATGAACAGGTAAAATTCATGCATGTTGTTTAACCTTGAGATTTAGAACATGAGAGAGATAAGAAGGGTAAAGTTCAGCTGTGAGTGGTGGTGCACACCTTTAATCCCAGCACTCAGGAGGCAGAGGCAGGTGGATCTCTGAGTTCGAGGCCAGCCTGGTCTACAAATCGAGTTGCAGGTTATCCAGGAATATTACACAGAGACCCCATTGTGGGTGTGTGTAAATTTTTCTAATTACTACTTTTAATATTTCCTACTTTTAAAACAAGGGGCCTGTCTTAGTCAGGGTTTCTATTACTGTGACAAAATACCATCACCAAAAGCAAGTTGAGGAGGAAAGGGTTTATATGGCTTATACTTCCACATTGTAGTCCATCTTTGGAGGAAGTCAGAACAGGAACCCAAACAGGGCAGGATCCTGGAGGCAGGAGCTGATGCAGAGGCCATGGAGGGGTGCTGCTTACTGGCTTGCTCCTCAGCCTGCTTTCTTATGGAACCCAGGACCACCAGCCCAGGGGTGGCTCCACCCTCACCAATCACCAATTAAGGAAATGCCCTACATTCTTGCCTGCAGCCCCATCTTATGGAGGCATTTCCTCAACTGAGGTTCCTATCTCTCAAATGACTTTAGCCTGTGTCAAGCTGGCACAGAATCAGCCAGCACAGGGGCTGACACTTTCATTTTCACCTGGGTCCTGCAAATAATACAGCCAGCCTTGTTTTTAACAAACCATTGATGAATCTGACGAAAAGCCAGGCTTGAGATTTACCGAGCAACTGACCTAAAAGATTCCAGCTAACGCAGAGCCTGCCCCTGCCTGGGCATGTAGGATGTGTGGGTGCCATCCTCTAGCACTCCCTGGCTTCTGTCCGGTGATTATCTCCGGTGATGCTCATGTAGTTAAAAAAAATAAAAAAGCATTCCTCTTTCTCAGAACCTTGGTGCATTCTAGGTGTCTATTAGTATTTTATCAGTAGAAGACACAGCAAAGCTCCTGTAAATGCTTCTATGAGGGGCTGTCAGAGGCACATCTGCCCAGTTTTCTCTACAAGGCTAAGTGACCCACAGCACCTATGAGCTTACAGCCACGAACAGCTTCCTGGAGAAATCTGATGACGATAATTGTGGCACTGTCGCCTGCCAATGGAAACAGTCTGACTTCTGCACGGTTCCTAGAAACAAATGAGTAAGGGTCCTTTACTGTGCTGTGGATACCCAGAGTCCACAGAGGCGTGTCATAGGCGTTTCATAGCCTAGCGATGACACCACCCACAATGGGCTGAGCCCTCCCATATCAATCAATAATTAAGAAAATGCACCCACAGGCTTGCCTACAGCCAGATCTTATGGATGCGTTTTCTCAACTGAGGTTCCCTTTTCTCTGATGACTCCAACTGTCATCAAGTTGACATAAACTAGCCAGGGAAGAGGCCTTCTTCCAAGAAACGCATGCTGGGGTCCTTTGCCCGAGTATCTGTTTAGTTCTCTGTCTGCGCGGGATAGTCTTATGTCACCTTGACACAAAAGAGTCCATGAAGAAGGGCTGTGCTTGTCCTGGCTGTCCTGCCCTGGCTTCCCTCAACGACGGACTGTGATTGGGATGTTGCATTTGGTCATGGTCTTTATCACAGCAGTACAAAGATAACTAGGACAGGGCCTTAAGCATTCCAGGCAAGTTCTCTGGCACTGAGCTACATTTGTAGCCCTTGGCTTGTCATCTGGCCTTGAACTTGCTATCTAGCTCAGGCTGGATTTGAACTTTTAAATTCCCTTGCCTCTGTCTTCTGAGTGATGAGATTATGGGTAAGTGTCACTATGCCCCAATTTATGTTTTATTTATTTATGCTTTATATGTTCATCTGTTTCCATGATAAAATACCATGGCCAAAAGCCACTTATGGAAGAAAGAGGTTATTTGGCTTTCAATTCCAGAGGGGGAGTCCATAAAGGTAGGGAAAGCATGACTTGGTTGAAGGAGGAGGAAGATGGTTGATCACATTTCATGTGTACACAGGAAGCAGAAGGGAAGAACAGGAAGTGGAGAAAGGCTGTACATTCTCGAAGCCCACTCCCAGTGACATACCTTCTCCAGTAAAGCTTCACCTCCTAAAGACTCCATTACTTCCCCAAACAGGGTCATCAGCTGGGTGTCAAGTCTTCAAATACTTAAGCCTCTGGGGGGCATTCTCATTTAAAACACCGTCTTAGTTAGTGTTTCTATTGCTGAGAGGAAACACCATGACCAAAAAGCAAGTTGGGGAGGAAAATGTTTATTTGGCTTATACTTCCAGATCACAGTCCATCATTGGAGGAAGTCAGAACAGGAACTCAAGCAGGGCTGGAACCTGGAGGCAGGAGCTGATACAAAGGCCATGGAGGAGAGCTACTTACTGGCTTGCTTTCCGCGGCCTTCTCAGTCTGCTTCCTTATTGAGCCAGGACCACCAGCCCAGGGATGGCCCCACCCACCATGGGCTGGGCCCTCCCCATTGATCACTAATTGAGAAAACGCCTTACAGCTGGATCTCATGGAGGCATTTCCTCAGCTGAGGCTCCTTCCTCTCTGATGACTCTAGCTTGTGTCAAGTTGACACACAAAACCAACCAGTACAAACACTATACACTTTTGAATAAAATACTATGTGGTCATCTTTCTGATTAAATGGGTAATTTCAACATGCCATATTTTCTGTTTCCAGAATTTCTAGGTGATCCTATCTCTACCAGAGGTTGCTTTAGTCAAGTTTATCAGTGACACTGGAGAAAAAAATCAGTGACCATAAAGTAATTCAATAGAAGTTATCCAAGGTGAAATATAAGTGAAAAACAAAACAAAACACACACATCAAAAACACTATTATATGTGCAAGACATCCTAGAAACAGATACATGGGGGTAGGGGGGAGAGGGGACAAAGTAAGTATTAGAAGAAATAGCCAATAAATTTTCAAAATTAGTGAGAAATCAATTAAAAATCAAGAAGCTCCATGATTTTTTGTGATACTACTAAATAGCGTTACTATTTAATAACCCAAACCTTTAAATGATTTACATGATGGAAGTGAAAGGTGAGCTAAGCTTACAGTATGATATTTCTCCATCACACATGCTTTTCTGTGTTGGAGAGAAAGTTTGCGTTATAGAAAATATGTGGGAAATTATGCACTGGCACAACAGAGGTTTTGAAAAGCAGCTGTCAAATGAATAAAGGAAAAAGAGGTTGAGAGCTGCCACTCTGCGGAACAGATTTAGGAGCCGAAGGAAGAACACTTACTGCTCTTCTGGAAGATGCAGTTTCGATTCCCAGCACCCACAAGGTGGCTTACAGACATCTGTAACTCCAGTTCGCAGTAGCCAATACATATTAAAAAAAAAAGAGAGAGAGTAGATTTAGGGGCTGGATGAGACAGCTGGGCAGGTAAGGCAATTACCACCAAGCCTGACAAACCTGGGCTGTCAGGACCCATGTGATAGGAGAGGACCTCTTGAAAGCTCGCTCTCTCTCTCTCTCTCTCTCTCTCTCTCTCTCTCACACACACACACACACACACACACACACACACACACACACACACATACACACACACACACACACAACACACACAACACACACAACACACACACACACAATTAATAAATGGGAAAAAAGAACAGACCTTGCCAAGATTAGGTCATCTTTGGCCTAGGGACGCTCCCAGTAGGTGGAGGAGGAGGGACATCTGTCATGACTTTAGAAGGTTTGTTTTTATCTGGATCCATGATAAACTCATTAATCATTTACTGGACTAGCCAGACAGGTGTTCAACAGGAATCTCGGGTTAGTTACAGCTTGACAGGAATATATTAGCACGGAGCAAAGAGATAGAGTCGCCTCCCAGCCATCAGCCTAGGGCAGAGGCTGGCATCATTGCTGACATGGAGGCTAACAGAGTAGCAGGGGTGTACTGAACACATAGAGATGGAGGAGGGAGTAGAGCAAAGAGTAGCTAACTGGTAGACTAGCCCTATGACCCAGGAGAGGTCAGGAAGGAGTTGCAATGGGCTGAATATAAATTCTTGAATGGGGGAATTGTTGACTCTGGTCCTGCATCCCTCTTCTGCTCTCCCATACCTGGTTTCTTGCATGGAAAACTTCATTGGCCAAAACTGTGAGCCACGCTAACAGCAGTAGAGAGAGGACAACGCTGTCTTCCTCTCCTCTGCCACCTTCACTGCATGGGTAACAAGTTCACTGGAGTGTTCAAAATAGCTGTATCCTCTTGGAAGAAGAAACAAGAAGAATTTCATAGCTTTGGGGAGAAATGGTGTTTATAGTAAGGTGTAGCTAAGTGTCATGCCTAGTTTATTGTCAACTTAACACAAGCTGAAGTCATTTGGGAAGAGCTCTCAACTGAGAAAATACTTCTACGAGAATTGCCTGTAGGAACTATATAGTGCACGTTCTTAATTAGGGATTGATGTTGGTAAGTCCAACCCATCATGGGTGGGGCCACCTCTGGGCAAGGTGGTGGTCCTGGGGTGTATATGAAAGCAGGCTGACTAGCCAGGGGGACCAAGCCAGTAAGCAGTACTCCATCATGGCTTCTGCACCAGTTCCTGCTTCCAGGTTCCTGACTTCAGTTCTTGTCCCAGCTTCTTTGGATGGTAAACTACAAACTAGAAGATAAAAATAAACCCTTCTTTTCTCCAAGTTCTCTTGGTCATGATGTTTTATCACAGCAACAGACACCCTGTCTAAGATGCTAGGTAAATATGCTAATTAGAATAAGCTTATGCGGGGGAAGCAACATGGGAAATTAATTGAGTACCACAAGTCTAACCATGTAAATATGTGATCTTGATTAAAAAAAAAGAACAGAAGGAAATACCCCATACTGAACCAGAGTTCCTTGTGTGTGTTTTGACTCATTTTGGGTGGGGCTCTCCTATGGTTTGAATAAGTCCACCAAAATGCATGTTGAAATATAGTTTCTATCATGAGATGGGTTCTATTAAGAGATATGAATAAAAAGGAAAAAGAAGGAAGAGGAGGAGGGGGAGGGAGAGAAGCACATGAGGTATTAAAAGGTGACCATTTGGGGCTGGAGAGATGGCTCAGAGATTAAGAGCACTGGCTGTTCTTCCAGACGTCTTGAGTTCAATTCCCAGCAACCACATGGTGGCTCACAATCATCTGTAATGAGATCTGGTGCCCTCTTTTGGCCTGCAGGCATACATCCAAACAGAACACAGTATATATAATAAAGAAATAAATCTTAAAAAAAAAAAAAAGGTGACCATTTGGGGCTGGACAGCCAATCAGTGTGATAGTTCCTGGGGGAAGACTGCCTCTCCCACTCCCAGCTTTTCTCAATTGCTTATTTTTCTTTGTGTAGGGTTGAGGCCCTGTGGACTTTTCCCATCCTCTTTGGCATATACATTGGTGAGCAGGTTATATTCAAGAATATATATGCCTGCAATAACGATGAAAAAAGAGGCCATGAATTTGAAGAAGAGCAGGCAGGCAAACAAGGAAGGTAGAAATGTTGTAATTGTGTGTGTGTATATATGTGTGTGTGTGTGTGTGTATATATATATATATAATTGTACTATATGTATAATATGTATATATATGTTGTAATTAGTCTCAAAATAAATAAAAGAGGTGATTGGGTTATGAGGGCTCTGTCCTTGTGAATTTATTAATCCCCTCACGGATTAATATGTCAGTGAATTAAAAGGCTGTTGCTTGAGTGCTTTGTTATCTTTGTGCTTAGCTTGCTCTGTGTCACCATGGCCCCACGGATGCCAGGTGGATATCACTGCCATGCTCCAGAACTTTGAGGAAATAGATGTTTTCTTTATAAAGCTTTCTTCATAAATTATGCCACCTGTAGCATTCTGTTACAGCAACAGAAAATGGATTTTCCCATGGTTTTAGGAAGGTCACAACAAATCATAAAGCTTCTAGAATACAACATAGAATGTCTTCATTAGGACTTTTAAAAAATAGTGTTGCAGATCCAACCAAGGGGCTGTGCGTACCAGGCAAACGTTCTTCCACCAAGTCACATCTCCAGCTCTTTCATTGGGAAATACTTTAGAGTAGACAAAAATTCCTTTAAGAATCATAATAAGCCAGGTGGTGGGAGCACACGCCTGTAATCCCAGCACTTGGGAGGCAGAGCCAGGTGTGTCTCTGTGAGTTCGAGGCCAGCCTGGTCTACAGAGTGAGTTCCAGGAAAGGCGCAAAGCTACACAGAGAAACCCTGTCTCGAAAAACCAAAAAAAAAAAAAAAAAAATCACAATAAGCACTAATCTTAAAGGAGGATGGATACATTGGACTACATTTTTAAAATCAATATTTTTTAAAGAGTAGTGTGTTGGTTTGAATAAGAATGGCCCCCACAGGCTCACAGTTTGAATGCTTAGTGGTCAGAGAGTGGCACTCTTGAGAAGGATTAGGAGGTGTGGCCTTGTTAGAGGAAGTGGGTCAGTGGGGGTGAGCTTTGAGGTTTCAGAAGTGTCTCTCTCTTCTTGCTGCCTGCAGATTTACATGTGGATCTCTCAGTTACTTCTCCAGCAACATGTCTGCCTGTGTACCACTATGCTCCCTGCCATGATAATGGTCTAATCCTCTGAAACTGTCAGCCAGCCCCGGTTAAATGTTTTCATTTATAAGAGTGGCTGTGGTCACGGCGTCTCTTAACTATGGCCATGGTCACAGCAATAGAGGACCGACTAAGACAGCTGGGAAAAGATTTATTACTTGCAGCAAGGAAGAGAACGCACTAGAGTAATTTCCAAAGCAGTGGCCTCCACAAACAAAGGAAGCTTGAGGATTTTTATTGGGGCTGGGGCTGGGGGCTATCCACAGTCACATAAGAAAGCACATTAGAATGGGTATATTCCTGAGTACGCTCAGTTAAGGAGCATGTTCCTGAGTAGTTACAGTTTAAGGTCATTGTCTTTGTTAGGATTTCTACTGCTGAGATAAAGACCCAACTAAAGCAACTTGGGAATTGATCTTACACTTCCAGGTAATCGTCCATCACTGATGGAAATCAGGCCAAGGACTAAAACAGGGCAGGGACCTGGAGGCAGGAGCTGATGCAGAGGCCATGGAGGGGTGCTGCTTACTGGCTTGCTCAGTCTGCTTTCTTATAGAACCTTACTGGCTTGCTCAGTTTGCTTTCTTATAGAACCCTGGACCACCAGCCCAGGGATGGCCCCACCCACAAGGGGCTGGGCCCACCCACATCAGTAACTAAGAAAATGGCCCACAGGTTGCCTATAGGCCAATCCATGGAGGCATTTTCTCAGTTGCAGTTCCCTTTCTCAGATAATTTGAGCTTGTATCTAGTAGATAAAAATAAAACAAACCAAAACCCGACCAGGACAGCTCAAGAGAGAAGAGTGGCTGACACATTTTGGCCACGCTTAGCTCAAGGTTCTGGAACACAAGCTTAAGAGGTTAAACAGGCTGATATGAACGTTTTGGGGAATGTCCCATTGAGGTCCTAGATATGGCTGACAGGAATGCCTATAGGTAGGCTCTGTTTTCTCCAACAAGTTTGGGTTTTCTCACTCCTGTACCCTATTTCTCTGGTGTGATGGCTCCAGGAAGTCAGATTTTGATATATGTTACAGATCTATTATTACAGGATGGCAATGTTCACAATCTCTCAAACCTTAAACCTCTGCCAGAGATCTCTTTCAGTCTTTCTCTGAAGTGTGTGTGTGTGTGTGTGTGTACAGGTGCATGTGTGTGTGTGTGTGTGTGTGTGTGTGTGTGTGTGTATGTGTGTGTATGTGTGTGTGTGTGTGTGTGTGTGTGTGTGTGTGTGTGCATATGGCAGCCATAGGACAACTTTAACTGTCATTTTAAAGACGCTGTTCACCTTGTGTTTTGAGACAGTGTCTATCATTGGTCTTGAACTCACTGACTAGGCTGGCTGGTTACTGAACCAGATGTCTGTCTATCTTTGTCTCTCTAGCACTGAGATTTCAAGTATTTGCCATCATGCCCTGCTGTTTAGGATGTGGTTCTGGGGCTCAAACTCAAGTCCTCATACTTGCAAGGCAAGGACCTTATAGACTGCTCTACCGTCCTCGGCTCTTCTCTGCAGTATTTATGGCCAGACAAACCTTGACAAGGCTTCCCTTTAAGACAGGGGCTCCTTTCAATCTCCTGTGCCTCTGCAGTTAGCCTGGAGAAAGGTTATTTCCAAGACCTGCCAGACCTCGGGGCCAGCATGCAATCTCAGACCTCAGGCTGACCCTGTGTGCTTTCTACTCCATCAAGTTCTTCTTTCCTCTCTTCTCAAAACTCTCATGGCCAACTCAGGGTCTGGCCCTGTCCATTGATTTTGTGAACAAAAGATTTGGAGTAGCTTCTAAGTCCACCCAGAAGCACCTTAGCAGTGTTGGATGGTGGGATGGTTCTGTGCAGGACCTGGAGGCAAGAATCTGGAGGCAGAAACCGAAGCAGAAGTCATGGAGGAACACTCCTTACCAGCTTGTTCTCCATGGTTCCTCAGCCTGCTTTCTTACACAACTCAAGACCACCTGCCCAGAGGAAGCATACTCAGAGTGAACTGGGCCATCCTACGTCTATCATTAATCAAGAAAATGTCCCTCAGACATGCCAGCAGATCAATATAATACAGGTATTTTCTTAACTAAAGTTTCCTCTTCTCAGATTACCCAAGCATGTGTCAAGCTGATAACAAAACAAACAAATAGTGAATTCCTGAGTTTAGCCTTCAGAATTGGGGGAGGGGAGGTGGAGACAGAAATGTCGTTAAGTGGTTTTTATCTCTCTAGTTTGGGAGACTGTTGCCTTTGGTTTAGGACTTCTCTACATTCCTCAAAACCCTTTAAGAATGGACACTTTGCTTTGATAGGACTCAGTGCTCTTTCTTCAGAACCCAGCTGTGCCATCTGTGTTGTTAGTAGCTTCTGTAATATGTCCCTCACCTGAGGGACAGGTCACCTCAGTGCCTCTGGCTAACGTCTACTCTCTCCTCAAATAATCTAACCATCACTGTAGGAGGAGAGGCATCTCTCCCTGACACAGTGTCTGTGTTACTGCTCTCCTCTGTGACTGACAGAGCTCTAGGAGGAAGAGTTTGTGTGCAGGGAAGCCATGGCAGAATGCCTCTGTGCCATTTCCTCAAAATTCTCCATCCAGAACAAATTCAAAGCTGCTAGCTGAGATGGTCCAGCCTCACAGACCACCCAGCCAGGACTTCAGACTAGCTCTGAACTTTCCCACCACGAAGACCAAACAAGAAATGATACAGCCAGCCCTCCCATGACTTGACCATTATCTCAGTGTTCTCAGGGTCCCCTAGAGATGCTCTTGCCTCCAGACAGCAGAAGTAATTTTAAGAACATGATGCCCATATTCCTGAAAGGTGGGGTGGATGGTTTTTGGTTATTCAGTGGATTATGGATGTTTGTCATTGTTTGGGGGGGTTAGTTGCAAATTGTTATTAGTCATGGTCAGAGATGAAACTAAACAGAGGAGGTTGGATTGAGGGATTTCTTTCTTTCTTTTTCTTTTCTCTATCCTTCTTTCTTTCTTATCTAATGAAAAGAAGGGGGAGTGGACATAGGAATGATAGGATAGAAGGGTAGATTATTGGATCTACTAAAAAGCAACTACTAGTCTCAAATATTTTACATTGGTATAGAATTTTGTATATTGATACCAATTTAAGGTTATTTTTGTTATAACATACTGTATATATGTTTCTACTCTTGTCTAAGGTATTGTACCTATGCAGCTCATTTTAAATGAGACACATCTGCTCCTGACAGCACCAATTTACTTCAAAAAAGGATGATGGGCATAAAAGAACCTCCATATGGAGTTTGCTTTCAATGTGTCAAAGCTAGCCATTGAGCAAGAAACTGCCCTTGCCTCAACTGCTGACAGCATGCTGTCCAAATTGGACAAGCAGGACACAAAGAAAGTTGACTTCTGAACCTTACCAAGACAAGGTAGTTAAGCCCTTTAAAATTCCTGCTTCATAGAAAAGTCTTTCAGATATTCAAGGCCTTTAGGTCAAACATGGATGCCCCAACAGAAGAACCTTGGGTGATTGTCCTGGCAGCCAGCTGTCTCTGTCATTTCATTTGAAAGTTGTTTGCTTTGTACTTCCTATTTACCCAGGTAATATTTTATCCTTCTGGGATCACTGATGAGGAGATCTAAATTAGTTATAGTCTTACAGTTCTCCTTGTTACTAAATTCAGAAAAGAAATTCACAAAAAAAGATGTAAAGTTTATAAAGGTTGAGAGACATAACCATTTAAGTAATTTATCTAAGAAAATATTTTAAGGTCTAAAGGGATATTTAGGCAATACAGGTTATAATAGAAAATGGTTTATGTGTAAAACTTTGGATGCACCAAGATAATAGAATACTTTCTCCAAACTTGCCAAATACAAATGGACTGGACATTGTAAATCCTACTTAATAATTGTTCTTGTTTTATATATATATAAAATACTATGTTAGAGTGAAAACATTTCCTTTTCATTTAAACAAAAGGGGGGAAATGTTGTGGGATATCTTTTTGTACACTGTGAAGGTATGTCTCTATTTAACCTCCCCCACATAAAGCCCTTCTGATTGGTTTACTAAAGAGCTGAACGGCCAGTAGCTAGGCAAGAGAGGATAGGCAGGACGAGAGAGAGAGAGAGAGAGAGAGAGAGAGAGAGAGAGAGAGACTCTGGAATCTGAAGCATGGGGAATTCGCCAGTGAGATACAGAGGAAGAAGTCAGACATACACTATATTGAGGAAAGATAACGAGCCATGTGGCAGAATGTAGATTAATATAAATGGGTTAATTTAAGTTATAAGAGCTAGTTGGGAACAAACCCAAGCTAAGGCCAAGATTTCATACTTAAGAAGTCTTACAGTTTTAGAGGGTTAGACCATGATCATTAAGAAAGGAAGCAAACAGGCATGGTGCTGTAAATGTAGCTGAGGGCATTATATCCTGATTTGGAGATAGCAAGCAGAGAGAGAGAGAGAGAGAGAGAGAGAGAGAGAGAGAGAGAGAGAAGAGAGGAGAGAAAGCGAGAGACTGGCCTGGTATGAATTTCTGAAACCTCAAAGCCCACCCCCACTAACGAACTTCCTCTAGCAAGGGCACACCTACTTCAACTAAGCCGCACATCCTAATCCTTCTAATCTTTCTCAAACAATAGTTCTGCTCCATGGTGACTAAGCACTAAATACAAGAGCCTATGGGGGCCATTCTCATTCAAACTACCACAACTGGGTTCACCCTCCTCTTCTGACCAAACTGCATGTTTGTCTTATTTTTCTGCTTTCTCTCATCATGGTTCTAGCTAAGAGTAAGCAATGTCATGGCATAACCTGGGTGCTGTGCTATCTTTAAATTTCCTCTGTCAAACAAATTAGTCCATTATTTTTAAATTCAGCCTCACTTAATCTTTCAGGATATAGGTTTAATATAACCATATGCTTTGCCAGAATGTAAATGAATGACATCTAATTTGGTTCCCAATAAAGTCTTTGTCTCCTGAAGCATGGTCTTTGCTGCCCATGTTCCTATCAGCATTCTGGTCTTTTGTTCTCCCTTTGGAATGGCCCATTAAGCTGTATGTACAGCATTACAAAGCTTCTCTAACCTGTGGCTCCAAACCCTTCCACACTCTTCCCACAAACCAACTTCAAAGGCTTAAAAACCACGTAACCAGGTTTATTATTTATGTTTCCTACGTGTGTTGCTCACTGTTCTATTGCTGTGATGAAACACCATGATCAAGGCAACTTGTAGAAGGAAGCATCTAACTGGGGACTTGCTTACAATATCAGAGGGTGAGTCCATGATTACCAGGTCAGGAAGCATGCTGGCAGAGAGTCAGACATGGTGCTGGAGAAGTAGTTGAGAGCTCACGTCTAACATGCAAGTTGTAGGGTGGGAGACTGAGCCTGGCATAGACTTTTAAAACCTAAAAGCCCACCCCCAGTGACACACCTACTCCAACAAGGCCACACCTCCTAGTCCTTCCCAGGCAGTTCCAATAACTGAGGACCAAACATTCAAACACATGAGGCTATGGGGCCATTCTCGTTCAAATCATCACATTAACATTATGCTAACCTAATTTTGAAAGATACATGAATAAGAAAATTAAGTATAAGGAGATAAAGATGGGAAAGAAAGGTGCCTTCTGCCTTTCCTATTTTGTAATATATATATATATATATATATATATATATATATATATATATATATATATATATTTGTGTGTGTTCCTATTTTATACCATATGTGTATGTGCGTTCCTATTTTGTACTATATATGCCTACTTTAAGAAAAAAAATTAGTACTAGTGTCAAAAAAGTGTAAAAGTGTAAAAGAAGTGTCAGTCTTCCCTCGGTAGGTCTCAACCCTGCTCAAATCTTCCCAGTCTTGCCTTCCCCCATTCATTCAGCTGCACCTCTTCAAGAGCAGACCTGCATTTCCTACTGCCAGATGAACTTTGTGGCCCATCTCTTAGTTCGTGTAGTTGTTAGAAAGTTCTCATTCTATTAGGAAGAGTCCTGAAGCAGAGCCAGCAGTTTTAGGCGAATTCTAAGTACCCAGGAGTCCAGGAGTCCACTCTGACAACCAGGACCTAATTATGGTTCCTCTTCTCAGAAACAGGATGGCTACAAGTCTAAGATGAACATAAAATTCTATTTATACTATTGTTAACTCTTACTTTATTTGAATTAATCTTTGCAACTAGATTTGTTTGTTTGTTTGTTTGTTTCTTGAGATCAGAGACTCCACACAGATGCCCTAAATGCCTCTATGCTCTTGACATTGCAGTTTAGGGGTGAGCACATTGTGAGTCCACTACACCAGCAGGTGTAGTCTCTTCACAGAGTCCTTTGCCGGCGAACACTGTCACCAGAATAAGCTTCTCAAGGGTGTTCAGAACTGCTAGGGAATCAGAAGCCTCTTACAGTGGCCACAAAGGCCAAGCAGGTAGCAGGAATACTCAGGACAGAAGAGTGATGACAGGTCATTGTAGTGGGTAGCCAGAACTGAAAAATGCTGCCTTGACTGACATTTTCCTAAATCCAGATCTGAGAGGGGAAAAAACCTCCAGACAGAAGCCGTGCATCCAACCATGAGCAACAAGACATTGGTAGCCACAGACAGAAATGGCCACTAAGCCCACTCTTGTGAGCATTCATCACCCTAAGCATGTAGGAGGCTTTCACGTGGGTAGAGTTCCATGAGTGTGCTACATCCGTGTACCGTGGAGAACAGTGTTTAGGGTTACTCTCCAGCCACACACTGTAGATGTCTTTCTTTCCTGGATGGTGTCATTTAAAGATACTGCCACCTTGGCTGTATTGCATCAGCCAGAACCAGCCCCTCTTGTCGTTCTGGTCTCTGGTAACCCCTTGTTTGAAACATCAAAGCTCTCCATTTCTAAGCCATAACCGCACCGTACCCTGTAAACTCCTGTGTGTCCCAGGTCAGGTATGGAGTTAGTGAAGTTCTCTCTCCTAGCCACTCTTTCTCACAAGGTTCCCAGTGTGCCAAAGAACAAAGAACTCAAGATTCTGAGAATAAACAACTGTACAGTTGTGGATGAGGAAGCTGAACAAAGAGATTGGTATGGGAGACAGAGGAAGCAGAGGAAAGGAGATAGATCTCTGTCTATCTCATCTGTATATAGTGAGCATGACACCTATGAACTCAGACTTCTTAACCTTTACAGATGACCACACACACACACACACACACACACACACACACAGAATGAAATTCCACTGGAACACCCTCTGTGGAACAGAGGGCTTTGTGATGCGTTCTGGTGTCCTAACCCTACCCTCTGTGAGGCAGCCATGTGCTGAGAGCCCCTGGGCACTTAGGCCCCTGAATGACTAGATGCGGAGATGACTGGTCCCCTCATGCTAAGGAGATTTTAGGTCATGCTGAGCTCTGCATGTTCTCTGTGGGACATTGGCTTTCCTTTATGTACCTATAGCTCCATCTTCATCATCTTTCTAATTGCCTGGCAAATAAGACGGAGTTACCAGGGATTGAGTTTGGAACCTAAAAAGAGCTGCTGCCGGGTAGGAAAACACTGACTAAACTTGAATTACTTTAAGCCTAGATAAGTAACTTTTAAATTCTAAACGCTCCTCCAGATTGCCTCCATTTTGTGCCAAGTACTTAGAAAAGAAAGGAAGTGGTTACAAAGGACCTACAAATAATTCCTTACATTCCAGGCCCTCCCTGTGATGTACTCCAATTGAACAGCCAACAGGCTCCGTTTGTCTTGAGTTGAGTTACATAATAGAAAAAAACCGACCACGCTGGATCTCAGAAGACCTCCCGAGTGGGGAGTTTCTTCATTTGGAGGACTTAGTGAGCAGCCAACCCTCGGGCTGGCAGAAATATCTTACTCTGTTCAGATTTTCTCCCGGTGTCACCCTCTCTACAAAAGTAGAGATGTAGGGAAGGAGGAAGGAGAGCCTTAAGTGAATGAGAAATAAGCAGAGAAGGGAAAGGTTCAGGTGGAAAGAAAGGCAGGGTCTAGGGAAGGCAATGTAAGGGAGCATACAACGTGTAGGGAAATGTATATGACCTCTCAGTCTGGACATGAAGAAGAGAATGGAGTCCCAGCTTCACACTGTAATATTTTTCTCTTTAAGCGTCACCGGAAAGTCAGGCAGAGGGCTAGAGATGCGGCATCAAGAGGTAAAGTCCCAGTGTCTCCTGACTCCCCGCCCCCAGGAGAGCTCCCACCGTCTCTACACAACTTTGAGTTCCACTGCCAGGAGCCAGGTGTTGTAACTTCTGAAATTCTAGTTCCATAGCTTGTGATTTACGCAGAAGATGGCTGTGGGTAGGAGCTGAGAATATGGAAGTGTTCCAAAAAGGTTCTGCCTAATTTCCTTGAGCATAAACAATTAAGGAAGTGATACAGACCACTGTACAGCAGAAATCACTTAGGGTTTACTGCTTCCCCTTGTCATCATGGTAACGACCCACCTAGCAGAACTTAGGAGGAACGGCTTATTCTGCTCACAGCTTCGGAGATGGTCAGTCCATCACAGCAGGGAAGGCCTAGTGCCTGGGTGGCTCATGGCAGCATGAGCTGGCAGCATGACATGTTCATAGCAGGCCCTGCCACTTGCTGCACATGTAGGCTCTCTCTAGGCCTGGCTACGCTCGGTACCGACAGCACTCCTTGTCCAACTTTGCATGACTACCAGTCTAGGGCCTCTGTTATAACTTGGGCTTTCCCTTTCACAATTTCGCACACAGGCCCTCTAGTCACCAAACCTTTCCTGCCACAGTGGAGGAACTCAGTGCCAAAGTAAACTCTTAGGTCACTAATATCAGGTGTTATGTCACAGGAAAAAGAAAGTCTCATCGAGAACTAGTTTTATGACCCTGCAAAATTCAACTTACTTAGTCATCCACAAAATAGGCCTGATACTGATGCTCCTCACATGGTTGGAAACATTAAAGGAAATTAGGCAAGGACAGCAAATTTTAAGTAATAATGCTAGATAGAAACCCATGCCTTAGAGCACCCAGTCTAGGATTTCAGATTCCTCTTGCTGAGCTAAGGCTTTCCTATAGAACGTCCCTAAAATGTTCATTCGACACATAACATTGTGTCCTGATTCCACAGCCAGGAGACTTTCCCAAGAAGAACCTGAGAAGCCGTGGGAGCTGCTCACTATCATGAAAAGGTGACCTCTTGGCCTTTGTGGTCTAAACTGTGATGATTTCTTGGCCTGGTTCTGTGCCAGGAGTGAGGAAGGGCTAATGGTCGGAAGGGGAAATGCCGTGGAAGCAAGGTTGCCAGCTGAGAGCGTTGTCCGGGAGGAGATGGTTCACGCCTCAGGAGGGAAGAACCACCCGATACCCAATTCTGTCTGTTGGGATCTCTGCAGTTCAGAACTGACTAGTGCATACTTTGCTTGTTTTTGTTTGGTTGACTTTTTTAACATTTCAAAATATTTTTAATATGTCCTTAATTTTTTTATTATATTTGTGTTTTAATTTTACACATCAGCCATGGGTTCCCCTGTCCTCCCCCCTTCCACTCCCCTTCCCTCCCATCCCCTCCCCTCTATTCCCATCTCCTCCAGGGCCAAGACTCTCCTGGGGATTCATTTAAACCTGGTGGATTCAGTACAGACAGGTCCAGTCCCCTCCTTCCAGGCTGAGCAAAGTGTCCCTGTGTAAGCCCAAGGTTCCAAACAGCCAGCTCATGCACAAAGGACAGGTCCCGGTCCCACAGCCTGGGTGCCTCCCAAAAGTTCAAGCTATTCAATTGTCTCACTTATCCAGAGGGCCTGATCCAGCTGAGGGCTCCACAGCCTTTGGTTCATAATTCATGTGTTTCCATTAGTTTGGCTGTTTGTCACTGTGCTTTTTCCAATCTTGGTCTCCACAGTTCATGCTCTTACAGTCCCTCCTCTTTCTCCACAATTGGACTCGTGGAACTCCACCTGGGGCCTGGCTGAGGATCTCTGCATCCACTTCCATCAGTTATTGGATGAGAGTTCCGGCACGACAGTTAGGGTGTTTGGCCATCTGATCATCAGACTAGGTCAGATCAGGCTTTCTCTCGACCATTGCCAGCAGTCTACAGAGGATGTATCATTGTGGATTTAATGGGACCTCTCCAGCACTCTGCCTATTCCTGTTCTCATGTGGTCATCATTTATCATGGTCTGTTATTCCTTGTTTTCCCTTTCTGTTCTTGATCCAGCTGGGATCTCCTGCTCCCCTAAGCTTTCTTTCCCTCAAACCTTGCCCTTCATTACTCCCACTGTCGTCCAGGTTGTTCATGTAGATCTCATCCATTTCTCTGTCATTGGGTGATCCCTGTGTCTTTCCTAGGGTCCCGTTTTCTAGGTAGCCTCCCTGGAGTTGTGTAGCAGTCTAGTCATCTAAGTTTGGGTATGTGGTGTATTCATTTTCATTGATCTCTAGGAAGTCTTTAATTTATTTCTTTATTTCTTCCTTAACCCATTGGTGATTCAGTTGAGCATTATTCAGTTTCCATGAGATTGTAGGATTTTTGTAGTTTTTTCTGTTGTTGAAATCTAACTTTAAACCATGGTGGTCCGATAGAACACAGGAGGTTATTCCAATTGTTTTGTATCTGTTGAGATTTGCTTTGTGGCCAAGTATGTGGTCGATTTTAGAGAAGGTTCCATGGGGTGCTGAGAAGAAGGTATATTCTTTTTTGTTCTGGTGGAATGTTCTGTAGATATCGATTAAGTCCATTTGAGTCAGTTAAGACCATTATGTCTCTGTTAAGTTTCAATTTGGCCGATCTGTCCAGAGGTGAAAGTGGGGTGTTGAAGTCTCCCACTATTAATGTGTGGGGTTTTATATGTGATTTAAGCTTTAGTAATGTTTCTTTTACATATGTGGGTGCCCTTGTGTTTGGGGCATAAATGTTCAGAATTGAGACTTCATCTTGGTGGATCTTTCCTGCGATGAGTATATAATGTCCTTCATCATCTCTTTTGATTGATTTTAGTTTGAAGTCTATTTTGCTGGATGTTAAGATGGCTACACCAGCTTGCTTCTTAAGACCATTTGATTGGAAAGTCTTTTCTCAGCCTTTTATTCTTAGGAGGTGTCTGTCTTTGAATTTGAGGTGTGTTTCTTATATGCAGCAGAAAGATGGGTCCTGTTTTCGTATCCATTCTGTTAGTCTGTGTCTTTTTATAGGTGAATTAAGTCCATTGATATTAAGGGATATTAATGACCAGTGATTGTTCGTTCCGGTTATTATTTTTATTTTTTGATGGTAGTGTGTGTGTACTTCTCTTCTTTGGGGTTTACTGCTGTGGTGTTATCTATTGCCTGTGTTTTCATGGGTGTATCTGCCTTCCTTAGGTTGGAATTTTCCTTCTAGTGCTTTCTGTAGGGCTGGGTTTGTGGATAAGTATTGTTTAAATCTGGTTTTGTCTTGGGAGGTCTTGTTCACTCCATCTATGATGATTGAAAGTTTTGCTGGGTATATTAGTCTAGGCTGGCATCCATGGTCTCTTAGTGTCTGCATTATATCTGTCCAGGTCTTTCTGGCACTCAAAGTCTCCATTGAGAAATCGGGTGTTATTCTGATGGGTTTGCCTTTATAAGTCACTTGGCCTTTTTCCTTTGCTGCCCTTAATATTCTTTCTTTATTCTGTACGTTTAGTTGTTTAATTATTATGTGGCAAGGGGACTTTTTTGGGGGGGTCTATTCTGTTTGGTGTTCTATAGGCTTCTTGTATCTTCATAGGCATTTCCTTCTTTAAGGTGGGAAAGTTTTCTTCTATGATCTTGTTAAATATATTTTCTGTGCCTTTGAGTTGATATTCTTCTCCTTCTTCTATCCCTATTATTCATAGGTTTGGTCTTTTCATGGTGTCCCAGATTTCTTGGACATTTTGGGTCATGACTTTGTTGGTTTTAGTGTTTTCTTTGACTGATGAATCTATTTCTTCTACCATATCTTCAACACCAGAGATCCTCTCTTCCATCTCTTGCATTCTGTTGGTTATACTTGCATCTGAAGTTCCTGTTTACTCAGATTTTCTATTTCCAGCATTCCTTCTGCTAGTGTCTTCTTCATTTTTTCTATTACTCAGATTTTCTATTTCCAGCATTCCTTCTGCTAGTGTCTTCTTCATTTTTTCTATCTCCCTCTTCAGGTCTTGGACTGTTTCCCTTGCTTTTTCATGATTTTCTTTCAGGGACTTACTGTTTTCTTCTGCTTTAATTATCCTTTCCTCTAGTTTTTTATAGCGTTCTTCCCATTTTTTGTTTGTCTGTTCCTCTACTTTATTTTTGATTTATTCTATATAAGGCTCTAGCCTCTTCATGATGTTATTTACAAGGCTGTTTTCTTCTTCTTCTTCCATTCCGTAATGTTCAGGTCTAGCTGTTGGAGAAGGGCTAGGTTCTGGTGATGCTGTATTGCTCTTTATTTTGTTGTGTGTACTTCTGCCTTGGCGTCTACCCATCTCCTTGTGGGTTCGTTCTTGGTCTTATCAGTGTACTTGGTCCAGACAGAGCTGACAGATTTAGGGAGCCTCTCTCTGGTCCAGATGGGAGCTATGGTCCAGATGAGAGTGCTGGCCGGATAGGAGCTGGGGGGCTGGACTCTGAGTCTCAGGATGTCCTTGGGGTCTCTTTATCTTGTCCAGATGGGAGCTCCTCTTGTCCAGATGGGAGTTCCAGGGCAGAAGGGAGCTGGGGGCTGGTCTCTGAGTCTCAGTAAGTGGCTGGGGTCTCGGTCAAATGGGTGTGGGGGCAGAGTGTGGAGACTGCAGTGTCTGCCTGTGGTCTTGAAAAAGGGGAGCCTTCCCATAGGGCCCACCAATTGGCCAGAAACTGGGGCCGAGTTGGGCAGGTCCTCCCAGGATGGTGCCCAGGGGTGGGACCCATGGGCAGTTGCCTCTCCGACTATAACCCCAAGCACTCACTTCTGGTCCTAGTGCATACTTTGTAAAGGACACTGCTCCAGCTGCACTCAGACTCCAAATTGACAAGAAAATGGCTTTAGCATGAAGAAATCACCATGTCAGACCTGTTCCAGCTCCTCCTCCCTTTCAAGGGCAAAGCCCTGGGTCTGGCTGGACCCCGCTGACATCACCTCCTGTCTGTCTGGGGGGTGGGGCAGTCGCTGGGACACCTTCAGCCCATCATCTTAATCCTCTACTAGATAGTCTAGAGAGTGTGAATGATCCCACTGATTCCCTGGGCACAGCAGCAGGAACATCCCATACTTTGAATGGTTCCCACAAGGACCTCATTTGTCACAGTGTAGGCTTGGAACTGTGGGACTGGAGGACAGAGCACAGCAATCCCCAGACACGTTCCTCCAGGGGAGGGCAGGTGTCATTCCATCATCAACGGCGGCCATTTTTCTCTTCCTAGCCAAAGCTGGCTCCCCAAGGAGGGACATGTGCGGCAGCTCCTGTGTGTTGATCCCTGCTGCCAAGTCTGTGATGCTGCGTCTCTAGAGATCCAGCAGCTGCTGAGGAGTGAGAGAAGCCAGACCTCCCCTGCTTTGTCGGGATTGCCACTGGGCTCTTCTTGCCTGGAGATGTTACCCGTATCCAGAGTATCTTTTGAGCAGAACGTGGAGCTTCATCCCAGGCACTCCAGACGTCTTCCACTATCATCTGGGACCCCAGTACTAGCACAACTAACAGAACACTTAACACAGTCGACCAGTGTGGTCGGTGTCCGACAATGCTGGACTGATCACCTCCAGCTAGATCAGA
Organism: Onychomys torridus; assembly: GCF_903995425.1. Classification (NCBI taxonomy): domain Eukaryota; kingdom Metazoa; phylum Chordata; class Mammalia; order Rodentia; family Cricetidae; genus Onychomys; species Onychomys torridus. Next base: position 63,429,669 of record NC_050444.1, on the reverse strand, counting down.
AATTTCCTCTGGCAGACATGCCCATAATTTCAGAGACTATGGCTTCTTCAAGGCTCGAGGAGCCTGTGGTTTTAATGATTGAGAAAAAACTAAAGCAAAACAAACCAAAGTTTGACCAGGAGAGCCAAGACCACCATCACTTGAAGTCCTCTGTGTCTTTACTCCCCCTGAACCCAGAGAGCACTAGCTTGACACGTACTATGTCCTTACATATGGACTCGGCACTGCCTTCCCAGGGGCCATTACTCAGCCCTAAAGCCAGAAGGATTCTTGAACTACATGTGAAAAGATGGGTACATTTCCAGAAGTGGGGCCTTCCAAGACGTGTGGAGCAGTCCCTGAGGCAGCTTAGGCCAGACCGGACATTATTTTGTCAAGCTAGAAAAAATATGCTTTCTTCCATTCTGAGCAGTGGTTCTGAGATCACTGTGGACAGAACTGGGACCATTTCCTGCCAGACCAATAGACTGTATTTGACAGACCAGCCCACCCAGACCTGCTGGGTTTCTGAATGGTCTTTTATAAACCTGAAACAACGAAAGCCCTGGCACCAAATCCACACTTACTTGTCCTCTCCTGAGCTTGAACCCCTAAGTGGCTTCTATCCACCCCACAAAGCACAAGCTAATGACTCGGGAGGCAATCTTCAGAGTGAATATCGAAGCCAACTATTCTGTGGCCTTCCATCTCTTCACAGTGAATCCCTGGATGTTACTTCCCTGAGCTCTCAAGGTGTCTCCAAGAACATGTCCAAGTCCTCCTCCACGGATCGTCAGCCCACAAGGGAACTTTCACTCCCTTTCTTGCCCAAAACTCCATGTAAGTCAGCCCCTTCGTCTTCCCCAGCCTCTCCAAATGCCAAGACTCCCCATGAGCATGACAGAGCACAGATCAGTGTCCCATTTCTGACTCTGGCTGAGTGTGAAGCCTTGGAGTGCCACCTCCTAGAGAGGCAGGTCAAGCTTCAGTGGGGCCTGCCAGCTGTTTTCCTGAGAAAACGGTACACCTGGAGCCACATGCTGTGTGAACCACACAGTAGAGCTAAAACTATAAAAACTTCCTGGCCAAGGAAGCCCTTCTCATATCCCACCAGGGAATTCTCCTTCCCAGAGCATGTGCGCAGGCTGCTGGAATTCCACCTCCAGAAGCAGCTGATTCACCTCCGCTGGGGCCTGCCCCAGAGGATCCAGCGCTCCATTCACTTGCTGCTGTCCTCTGCTGACCAACAGTCCCGATCCTGCAGCAGCCGGGCACTGCCCAATGTGAGCATCCCACAGCCAGGCGACCCAGAGGCTGATGGGTCTGGTGACATGTTTGCACTTGCAGTGGACAGATCGTCAGTCCCCACGCCACGCTTGTTTTCCCAGACAAAGGCAATGTTGAAGAGCCATGTTGATTCCAAATGTGATCAGATCCACCAGGGCAAGGTCCCGGCCCAAGTCTGGAGCTCCTGGGAACGCAAAATTCCTGGAACTCTGGCAGCAGTGGCTCCCTTCTCTTTGATTCCACAAGGCCAACACCTGGAGCTACAAGCAGAAAGTAAAAGCAACCCTGATTTACATCACAAAGTTGTTCCTCTGGAACCAGAGGCCTTGGACCAGGAGAAGCAGGCTTCATCAGGTACTCTCATTGAACACTGTAAGCGGCCCCAGGCCCTGCCTGAGGAAATGATTAAGAAACTGGAGACAACTTTGCAGCATAAGTATCTGGCCTTCCTGTCAGGCCTGCCTGCCCTTTACTGTGTGGCTCTCTCTAGGCCCATATCCCCAACAGTCACTAGCCAACCTAGAACGACAGAGATGATGTCCAGGCCTGTCAAAAGCTTGACAGAAGCTCGGACCTCACTTGAAGGTCCATTTGAGCCTTGTACTCAAGATGACAAGGCTTCTTTGGACATTACAGGAGAGGCCCAGCCTGACGGGCAGGTGGAAGGAAGGACAGACAAGGTGCCTCTAGACAGCTGGACTCATGACAGTGCCCACTCCTTAAACTCACATATCTTGGCGAAACTGAATTTCCACCTGAAAAAAAAGGTCCTAGCGATGCAATTTGGAATTTCTGGAAAGGAAAGGGAGTGCAAAGAGGTAACGCTAGCCCGCCCAGAGAGTGAATCCATGCAGGACTTTCTCAGGAGTCTAGGTATCCCAGAAGGCACCGAGCTCCAGAAACTGCCTGGCTCAGGTGACTCTTCTCCAGCCCCAGATGCAAACAGGGTCCACCTTAAAAAACAGCCAGCCACTGCAGGACAGACTGTGTGCCACAAGCCAAGCCAACCTAGTTCCAGAACAGTAGCCCATGGTTCTGTCCAGAGGGGCTCCAAGGCCTCCAAACTCAGGAATAAGACGGAGGCCCAAGTGTACTGTATTCAGATGGAGACCAGTGGGGACGAGCCCAACCTAGAAAAACCCTTTAGCACTGAGCCTCAGAGGCCAGACAAGAGCAAGTCCTCAGCCCACATCCCCACGCTGACAGAAAAGAGCGAAGAGCCAGGGAAACCTGAGGCAGTGGGGGACCTTGGAGAGATGGATGCAGATCTTGGGCTTTCCCCGACCAGTGAAAAAACACACCATGATGGAGATCAGGAGCCAGAAAAAGGACCTCAGCACAGGACACCTCAAGGCTCCTCACAGCAGAATCAGAGCTTTCATCTTGAGGATCCTTGTCTGCCCAGCCCCCAGGATCCCCCTGACCTTGAGTTCCCAGAGCCACCTCCAAAAGTCTTCATGGAGAGAGAGCCTGAATGTGACAAGCAAGACAGTCAAACCAAGGTAAATGTCACCCCGAAGCCTGCAAAGATTGCTAAGGTCCCCCAGCCTGTGGCCTCCCAGGCTTCCCAGGGCCTTCCTTTCCGTCACCCACCAACTCAGGGAAAGCCTTTTGGGGGCCAAACTTGGCAAGACCACATTTCACGAGGGCAGGTGATGCCAACTTCTCCTCACGCTAGCCCCAGCCTTCCAGAGGCTGGCTTGAAAACTAAGATGAAAACCTTTTTTCACACTATTAACCCCAAGATAAAAGGAAAAACGCATGTGGAACCCATAGTCTCAACACCTGGAAAAGCAGCCAAAACCAGTAAAGAAAATGTTGACAAGGGTCTGCCTCAAGCCAAAAGCCCCACCAAGAAAACGAAGACAGAGAGCTGCAGAGGGCCCAAGGCCAACTCTGTGTCCTCTGAGAAGTCAGTGATTGCATCCTTCTTAACTGCTCCCCACATTTCAGACAGTAAGCTCCGGCCAGGCCCTCGACAGTCCGGCTCTGTCTCAGCACCAGGCCGGCCCCGACATTGTCCTCGGCACTGTCCTCTATTGGCTTATGCCATTCAATACAGAAGCCCACCCTAGGTGCCAAGTCCCCTCGGAAATGTTGTTCTGCTAATGGAGACCACTGAGGGTGATGGCTGCCTCTAGGCTCCCCCTCCTCTGTATCCTTTAAAGGGCACTAGTGTTGTCATTTTCTTTAATGAACAGGTGGGGAGTGCACCACCCAAAATATATTCTATCTATCTAGATGAGCTGTCTGTCTTCTTTGTCTCTGCTGTACATTATATTAAGGGAAGAGATGAAGGAAAGTAGAGTGTCTGCCCTCATCTCAGGAAGGAAATTTTAATTCACATTTCAGACAAGTCAGTTGTTCCTACCCCACCCTAGAACAAATTCAAAGACTTGATCAGAAAGGAAGTGTCTGGTGTAATATACATTAAAGATAGGTCTTTCACCAAACTCTTTGCCTGCCTCATATCTCCAGCCAAAGATAAGGAGGTAACGGGAAAATTCTGAGATGTTCTTGATTGAATTAAGAAGACCAAAGGTTGGAATGAAAAAGAAGCAGGGAAATCATTGGTTAGCAACTGCAGAGAAGCAACACAAAAGACCCACCATGATTATGAACCTTTACTTAAATCACATCACCACCAGCAATACTGAGCCCTATTCATGCAAGAACAGTCCAAACAGTTAGCTCCAATCAACCCAGAAGAAACTAGTTGCCCAGTATAGTAGTACACGCCTTTAACCCTAGCACTTGGGAGGCAGAGACAGGCAGATCTCTGTGAGTTTGAGGCCAGCCAGGGCTACACAATGAGACCCTGTCTCAAACAACACATTCACAGAGACAATACTCCTTTCCCAAAACACTGCCTTTGTCCATGGTCTTCCCCTCTCATCTACAGCCATCCCAGGACACAATTCTCTCCTCAAAGTTAATAAAATGTCCTTAGCTCTGACAATGATGATGTCCCAACTGTCACCTACCCTAGCTGAAAGCTATGAAAACTGGTCACAGTAATCAACTCCTTCTGGCTAGTATCTAATGGCTCCATGAAATCTTTTGTTTCAGATATTCAGATTTTTAGTTTTGGATGAAATGATGTCTTCATGACAGTTGCATCCATAGTCTAGATACAGCACCACGTTAGTGTCATTGATGTTTTAGGTGAGCAGGAGGTCTCCAGAAGTGTGACTTTGAGAAAGATCTTGTACTCAACAAATACGTTACCTATGGGCCAGGTCTTGCTTCTGTGTCAGGGGTCACACTACACACAACAGTACTGTGCCACAACAGAGTCCCAGGACCCACGCAGTAGTCATTTTCACATATCCGAATCGCCTACTCAGCATCTCCACCTGGAACCCCATTATTCACCCCGCAACTCTGCGGGAATGGACTCACACATGCAGCCCCCACTGCTCCTCTAACAACTGTTCTTGTCAGTATTTCTCATCAAGTTTGATGGCAGCCCCATCTTTCCGGTAGCTCAGCCATAAACAATGGGGCCATCCTTGACTGTTTCCATCTGAGAGTCCACATCCGGTTCACCAGTCAATCCTGTTATCTCTAACCATCAAAAACAGATGCAGACTCGGGTCTATTGTCCTGCTGTCTGCTCCCATCATCACCACAGGAGCGTGCACAGAGACGCTCATAATACAATCGGGAGCACAGGAACATAAGCCAAAAAATGCTAATGCAATTTTAGTTTGGAGGCCATCGGTTTGGTATTTCCCTAAACTTAGCATTTTAGGAGGCTTGGGGCCATAAATACAGTCCACATAAAAAGAATCTAGTAAACAGTTGCACTGCAGATCAACAGGTCTCCTATAAACTAAGTTTTTACCTTTAACATGGAATTTAAAATCCCTGGCACAGCAGAACCTATAATTAGCTGATTTTGCCTCTGATGGGTCTACACAGATCAGTTTTAAACACTGATAAGATTAGTCATGATCGTAGTAGATTTATTTGGTACACAGGTTCATCTCATACACAATCTGTGGCAAACATGATGGTTAAAGGAAGCAGATAAGGACCAAGTTTCAGGGCTGGAGAGATGGCTCAGTGGTTAGAAGCACTGACTATAATTCCAGAGGACCTGGGTTCAAGCTCAGCACCCATGTGGTGGCTAACAACCACCTGTAACTCCAATTCTAGGGGATCTGATCCCCTTTTCTGACCTCCAGCAGCATCAGGCATGCACATGGTGCACAGCCATACACACAGACAAAACATGCATACACATGATATAATAAATCTCAAAAAAAATTAAAAAAGAAATCTAATCCTCTAAGAAAAAAAAGGGGGAGGATGACCAGATTTTAACCAGATAAAGCAAGATTTCCCAAATAATGTGTCTTTTTTCTGAATAGTACCAAATAGCAGTAATGCCAGGAGTTTTGTTGATGGTTTTGTGTTTAAGCTCTAGACGCCAAGCGCAGCACACATAAGATGGCACTCACTGATTGTCTTGCACAGTCCAGCCTTCTTACAGACTTTCAGATGACATTTGGATGAAGCTCAGAACATCGCTTACTAAGCCTGCAGATGTATGTGCATAACTAGATACTAGATAAGGGACATCAACTATATAGTATAATAACCTAAAATAATAGGTATTTATTTAACCAGAGCTAGAAAGTGATCATTTGAAACAAACATTCTTTTGAGATTTAATAAATAAAACAGCCATCATCTTTAGTGGCCCAGCAACCAAGGTGGAGACACATTAATTTTAAAGACATCTTTATTTTTTATCTTACCAGTAAGTTTTAATTAACATAATGTCAAAGATTTACCTAAATCACGTGAACCAAAAGGCATGTAAGACTGATTTTTTTTTTCAACTTTAAAAAAGTTTTTATTTGTATATGTGTTTGCCTGCATCTATGTATATGCACCATATGAGTGCCTGGTTCCCACAGAGGCTATAAGAGGATCCCTTGGAACTGGGGTCATAGTCAGTTGTGAGCTGCCATGTGGGTGCTGGGAACTGAACCCAGGCACTCTGGATAGAACAGCCAATGCTCTTAACCATTGAGCTGTCTCTCCAACCCCCATTTAGGGCTTATTTAATTGTCTTAATTTACATGAACACTCACTGATCTGTAATACAATTAGTAGAATGCAAATATACAAATACAGGCATATATGGAGACATAACATACAAAATACGTGTGTATACTGTCATTCATAAAATATATGGAGACACCATACAAAGCACGTGTGCATACTGTCATTCATAAAATAGCTGACAAAAACCCACAGACTGGATTGCTTTCACTTAGATGCATCATTTTGTCCATGTTTCTAGTTTTCTTCTCTCTCTCTCTCTCTCTCTCTCTCTCTCTCTCCTCTCCTCTCCTCTCTCTCTCTTTCTTTGAAACCAGGTTTCACTGTGCAGCTCTGACTGTCTATCCTGCAACTCACTGTGTAGATTAGGTTAGCCTCAAAATCAGGGTCTCCTGGCTTTGTCTCCCAAGTGCTGGGATTAAAAGCATTAAACCACCACACCCAGCGGTTAAATCTGCACCTCTAAATGTATTAAGACTTAGTAGAAATTTACTCAGAGATAACTGAGCTTAGTCTAAACATCATTAAGAAAGCCTTGGATTAAAAACTCAGTGGAAATCAAAGGTCAGAGAGCATTGTATGGCTTTGAGTGGGAATTGTCCCTGCTCTAAGAGCTAATAAGCAGGCAGTGCCCTCTCAAATGGAAATATCTTCTCCTGTGAAGTTTGAAATGGCTAACTAAAATGTCCGGTAGACATACTTTAGAGACCTGTCATGATAAATGTAAATGCTTGATGTAACTCATTTTCTTTTTTAAAATTTATTATTTTTATTTTATGAGCTCTGATTGGCATTTGGCCTGCATGTATGTCTGTGAGGGTGTCATAGCCCCTGCAACTAGAGTTACAGACAGGAATGAGCTGCCATGTGGTGCTGGGAATTGAACCCAGGTCCTCTGGAAGAGCAACCAGTGTTCTTAACCCCTGAGCCATCTCCCCAGCCCCATAACTCATTTTCTATCAGATTCAGCCCTTCAAGGAGGAGGCCAAGAGATCTTCCATGCTTCCCCTACTCAAGAGCACTTCCTTGAGTGTCCTGAAGCCTTCCTACCTGTTTGATCAGGTCAGAGCCAGGAGGAAATCCTACAGAATATGACAGCCTAAGGTCAGGTGTGGCAAATCAAAGAGACTTACTCCAAAAAAGAATTTCTCCAGCCCAAGTATCAGCTATGGGCCTGTACCTCACAGAGGCCCACGCATCAACACTCTTCTGTCCCCTTATTTCAGAATGGGGTTGATGCACCCTGGAATCCCAGAACTGGTCATCCTCAGTGCAAGAGGAAAAACAGGAAGGAAAACTCTCAGATGAAAGAAAACTCCAAGGTTAAGACAGGCCGTGTAGATAAACATGCTAACAGGATGTATAGGTTACCAAATCCTGATTCTGGTGCCAGAAACAATCCAGGAAGGTCGTCATCAGATGCCAGAAAGATTCCAGAAAGGTCCTAGAGGAACACCAGTTCTCTACCAGAAGCCTCACGTTTACAATTTAGATTTCCTGCAACCTGCCTGGGGTGACCTTACAACAAAGGTATCTCTCAGCTTCCTGAAAGCAAGTCCCTTCCATTAGGCAGACCCAACAGTCCATGTCTTCTCAGACAAGCATCCCACCTTACAGTGAATACCAGAAACAACAAAAGGCAACCCGGATGTTCTTTCAGTTGGTAGTTTTCTAGTCACAGGAAGTCACCCTCTAATGGGAAAGGCAGTTAGGTCCCACCCTGTTCCTCAAAGACAAGATTAGGTAAGGCGGCGTGTGGTACTCTCAGTATTTGAAACTGTGCCTCTAGGTAAGGCCACCCAGGGAGTGAGTGAAAATGGAGTCGTATTACAAGGACTGGGCCTCAGGATGCTCTTACTTTAAGAAACTGAAGGGTTGGGGATACGGTGCAACAGTAGAGTTCTTGCCTAAGCTGCGAGAGGCCTTGTGTGTGGTCCTTAGAAGTGGGGTGGAACTACAAATCTGAACATAGGGGAGAAAATAACAAGCAGAAGACATTGAACCATAGTAGCCCATGACGTAACAAAGCCAGACTACAGCACACTGGAAGTGAAAAGACCGAAGGTTTTCAAGAACAGAGTGATGAAATGTTTGAGAAGGGCCAATCTGCTGCTTAAGATGCAGACATCCGCTTTAGCTGCCAAGAGATTATTTATGACCTTGAGAACAGCCTTGGGTGAGTGCAGCATGCAGACCAGATGGAATGGTCTCAGGGGGAAGAGTGGAAGCCAGGTATGAAGGGTTATGACTAAAGAGTCCAGGAAAAGTCCTGGGAAAGGAAGATGGTGGCTTCAGAGGAACATCCACTACACAGTGCGTTCAAGGACAGCCTGACATAATAGCAAGAGCCTTCCTGAAAAGGAGAGAGGGCAGACAGTGAAGGGATGGGAAGAGAGAAAAAAGAGAGAGAACAGATCTCCCTCCCATGAACTGCCTTTGCCCCCATAAACAGAAAATAGAATTAACGGGGGTCCTTCGTGGGTCAAAAGAAGGAAAGTTTCTCCATCAATCAGTCAGTGTGTGGACAAAGACTCTGAGGGGGGAGAGGAATCTAGGAAGGGCTTCATAGGAAAGCCCATGGAAGTATCTATGGGGTGTAAAATTCGGTCAGTATAAGAGCCCAGATGCACACAAGCAGGAGTCGAAGTTGCTGCTCACATGTCTAAAGCAGGTTCCGGTGGAAGGGAGGAGCTGCAGGGGTGTCCACAGAGAGAGCAGAATGCCCAGCGCCTGAGGAGAGCACCCAAGTACTCAGCAGAGGATCAGGGAGAAGAGACCCAGGAAGCAGGGAGAGGAGCCTGTCCCTCTCCAGACTCTCACTCACCCATCAGGGTCATCGACCGTACTCTAATTAATTAAGGGAGAGACTTTTTGGTTTTGGATCCACAGAATATTCTCATTAATGCTTACTGGCCACCAAAGGGCTCTCAGAATGTACTTCTGCTGCATCCTTCCAATGTGACACAGAGAAGCCAAGAACTGTAATGAAGGCGGGAAATTCAGGAAATGATGTGTTATTAGGGGTAAGAGGAGGCCCTTGGTCTTAAGGAAATCTAGCGTCAGTAACCAACCCATCTAACCAGTAAGAAGTAGAGGCAAGGCTTACTAACCCAGCAGAACATGATTGTTTGGCATCATGTGCCCACAGCAGAAAGTCCAGACAGCAAAAACATGGACATGCTACTCTGAATGATGGATGATCTGTACCTAAAGGAAGGAAGCCCAGACCCTCAATGGTCCAGAGGGCAGAGAGACACAAGACCAGGCCTGCTGAGCCAACATTCTCCCAGGTGTTTTCCTGAAGCATCCCAAAGATGGAAAGGAGGTCCTGTGACAGGCACATCCTCTCTTCCTGGAGGGAGCTGGGCAGAGAGCCACAGAGCTGGGAGACTGGGGGGGGCGGGGGTTGTAGCAATGAAGGGAACTGACCTGAAGGGTCGTGGTGGCCTAAGGTAGGAAGGCGGGTTACTGTGCACACATCCTGGTTTAGGGTGGAGCAGGCCCTTCCGATGGCACCCTACAGGTCCATCGTGGGCTCATGCTGCTGACCAGCCTCCCACAACAAAGGGGTAGAGAGATGAACCACAGCAGAGCCTTTCGGGATCCTGAGTTCTCGGCAGAGTAGAGAACTGGAAGCCAGAGCGAGGGCCTATGGTTCAAGCAGGATGCTGATGGAGATGAAGTCACCAATCCCTTCCCACCAGCTGAGCACAATCCCACCTGTCACCTTCCCTTAGACTTAAAAGAAGGAAAATCTGCAGAAGGAGAAGCCTAACAAAGGCACAAATTCAAGAACTTATAGCCTTAGATTTAGGGGTAGATGCTAGGAGTGTATCGGTGCCTGGTTAGAAACGTGAAGGTCACTCTAGCTCACCATGTCAAGATGAATGGTACTGACCTTCTAGAGCATTCCCTTTTGGCTCTCAAGAAGAGCATTTAAAGATAGCCTGGAAGACATGAGCCCCTTCTTAGCTGAAGAGTTATTGACAGTTGATGGCTTCTAGAAGGGTGAGAATCAGTTTTATTTCAGGATATGGCCTAAACTCCAGTGGACAGCTCTGTAACTCTTAGTTTATGGGCAGCACAAATTGGACTCAATGGGCTATAAAAAATAAATTTAAATGAAGCTGGGTGGTGGTGGTGGTGGTGGCAGCGGCGGCGGCGCATGCCTGTAATCCCAGCACTCGGGAGACAGAGGCAGGCGGATTTCTGTGAGTTCAAGGCCAGCCTGGGCTACAGAGTGAGTTCCAGGAGAGAACATGAAGTTGGAAGGGGGTGGGAATGGGTACAGACCTTGGCTGAGTTTTGGAGGAGTTAGGGAATGGTCAGAAGTGACCATAATCAAAATACATTGTATGTCTTAATTTCTCCAAGAATTAATTTCAAAAAGATTTTTTTTTCCAAGATAGGGTTTCTCTGTGTAGTTCTGGCTATCCTGGAAGTCACTCTGTAAGCCAGACTGGCCTTCAGCTCAGAGATCCACCTACCTCTGCCTTTCAAGTGCTGGGATTAAAGGCATGTGCCACCACCACCCAGATAAATTTAAAATATAAAAATTTAATACAAGGTGTGCTGGCTAGTTTTATGTCGACCACACACACACTGAAGTCACACAAGAGGAAGGAACCTCAATTAAGAAAAATGTCTCCATAAGATAGGGCTGTAGGTGAGCATCTATGGTATTTTCTGAATTAATGATTGATGGGAGAGGGCCCAGCCCATGGTGAGTGGTGCCATTCCTGGGCTGATGGCCATGGGTTCTGTAAGAAAGCAGGCTGAGTAAGCCATGAGGAGCAAGCTAGTAAGCAGCACCCTGCCATGGCCTCTGCATCAGCTCCTGCCTCCAGGTTCCAGCCCCACTTAAGTTCCTGTCCTGACTTCCTCCAGTGATGGGCTATGATGTGGAAGTGTAAATCAAATAACCCTTTCCTCCCCAGATTGCTGCTGGTCATGCTGTTTAATCACAACAACAGAAACCCTAACCAAGACACAAGGTCTTACGATGGAGTTTAGATGGGTTTCTGCCTCCTGAGTGCTGGGACCAAGGGCATGTGCTACTATAGTTAGCAAAAAATACATTTTAAAAAAATGTCTTGGGAGAGCTGTATCTTATTTGGAGAGAACATATCTTCATGGTAAAGTGCTTACCTAGCAAGGAAGGTCCTGGTTTCAATTCCCAATCTGGTTTTGAACAACAAGAAATAAAAATAAAGCAGAATTCTCCGAAAAAAAAAAAAATTGGGCAACTGAAAATAAGTAGACATAGGAGAAGTACCTCTCTGCAGCGTCAGCACTTCTGTTAAGCAGTGGGTCACAGTGTGTGTGTGTGTGTGTGTGTGTGTGTGTGTGTGTGTGTGTGTGTGTCTGTGTCTATGTCTGTGTCTGTGTGTATATGAGAGAGTGTATGTGTACTTGTGTATTTGTGTGTGTGTGTATATGTATGTTTGTGTGTGTGTATATGAGAGTGTATGTGTGCTTGTGTATTTGTGTGTCTGTGTGAGAGTGTGTGGCTGTGTGTGTGTCTGTGTGTGAGAGTGTGTGTTTGTGTGTCTGTGTGTGTGAGTGTGTGTGTGAGAGTGTGTCTGTGTGTGCTTGTGTGTCTGTGTGTAAGAGTGTGTATGATTGTGTATTTGTATGTGTGTGAGAGAGTATATGTGTCTTGTGTAAAAGTGTGCGTGTGCTTGGGTATCTGTGTGTATGTCTATGTGTGTCTGTGTGTAAGAGTGTGTATGATTGTGTATTTGTATGTGTGTGAGAGAGTATATGTGTCTTGTGTAAAAGTGTGCGTGTGCTTGGGTATCTGTGTGTATGTCTATGTGTGTGTCCGTGTGTCTATATATGTGTGTGAAAGTATGTGTGTGTGAGAGAGAGTGTGTGTGTTTGTGTGTCTGCGTGTGAGAGAGAGTGTGTGGGTATGCATGTTTGTGTCTGTGATAGTGTATGTGTGAGACTATGAATATGTCTGTCTGATACTGTGTATGGGAGGTGCATGTGTCTGTGTGTGGGGGCGTATGTATATGTCTTACCGTGTGAGACTGTGTGTCTATGTGTATGTGTGTGTATGTGTGAACACATGTTTCCTTGTTGTGCCTCTTTACCGTAAGCTACCCAGGATGACAAAGAGCACAGATGAATCCGGATAAACAAGATGGAGACGCTGCTCCTGCACCGTGAGTGCTGTGGTTGGGTCCCTGGTACTATGCTAACCCACCCGGGTCTGATCTCCAGCTGGACTCTGCCTGCCATACAAAGAATAAAAATCCTTCCTTTGTCCACTGCAAAGAGAGAAAAGAAGGGAAGAGAACTTTGAGCTGGGTGTGGACATGAGGCAGACTCCGGTGACACAGAAGAGATCCACACCTGATAGGTCTGGGCTTGCAGAGGACTGCCTCTTCTCGTACCCAGAGAGTGAGGGCAGGGTACTGAACACATGGTTGCAAAGAGAGCATGCAGGGAAGAAAGAGGCCTGGGAAAGGATCAGGAAAAGATCTCGTTTCCAGGAGGGTGGGTGCTGCCAATTGCTGCCTTCCTTGTTTTCCCCCTCTCCACATATCTTCTCCCAGCCCCTACCCAGGCAAGGAGCACTGGGGATTTCCAGCGTTTAGCACTCCCAAGGTCAGGCCTGCTTCAGAGGCCACAGGGCCAGGGACCTGGGCAGGCAGCCTTACCCCTGGGAATCCAGACAGCGGGAAGGGAAGCCATTATTTGTGGTAAGTAGCGCTGGCAGCTGCGGTGTGTTAGGGAGTGGGGGGGCGGGGTCCAAAAGATTGGCTGAAGCAGATACCCAGTCACACAGGTTCATATGACAAAGTCAACCGCACCACTCAAAAACTCAATCAGATCATGCAAAATCTTGTCTACAAAATGTACCTACACAGACTCATAAACACCCCCAAGTCGACATGCTCCACAGACGCAAAGGCTGTCCAAATCCATCCTTTAAGGCCTCCCCCCAGTAAGCTTCTAGGTCTCCTCTAACCTGCCTCCTTCCTCTCTCTCCTGAGACCAGGTCTCACTGTGTAATCCTGGCTGACCTGGAACTCACTCTATAGACCAGATCAACCTCCATCCAACTCATGGAGATCCACCTGCCTCTGCCTCCAGAGTGCTGGGATTAAAGGTGTACCACCATGCTGGCCCTTCTCCCTGCTTTAAATCTGGTTTGTAACCTCTACCCTTAAAAGGACTTGGATTCATGTGTGCACCCTGGTCTCAACAACTTGACTGTTAGATCTTCAAGAAGCACCAAATGAGGGTCTAACCCAGTAGCAGAGTGCTCGCCTCACATATGCAAGGCCCTGGGTTCAATCTCACTATGGGGGGGGGGGATATTCAGAATGACAATGTCCCACACACAACACACACTTGAGTGGTAAATAGTTAATGACACGATAAAGCTAGGCGGACTACTAGAAACTGTTCACATTGAAAAGATTCTCTTTTAAGAATTACTAAAGGCTGGACATGAGTTCACAACCCTCTTCAGAAGCCCGTTTACCACTCACATACTTATCACTGTGACGATGCCTCTCTTTGCTCCGGGCTCCATGCCTTCAGACTCCTGACTGCCCAGACCCTGACACAACATGCACGAGGCAGACATGCCCCATCCAGGCTGTCCTCTGGGAACCATCAAAGTCCCAGGTGCCCACGATGGAGCCCCTGACAGAAAGCATGATCCTTTTTCTATCTCCCTGTCAAACCTTAATGTTAGCTATAATCCCAGCTTTACAATCCTGCTCCTAAACCCAGCTCCAACCTCATTCCCAGAAAGAGACAAGTGTTCACAGAAAGGTGATGATGGTGAATGTCAACAAGACGTTTGTATGGCTTGTGAGCCTGACGTAGAAGGCTGTCCCTTCTCCCTGGGACTGAATGGCTACCTGCACTACTTGGATGGCTGTAGAGAGACTTATAACCTCATACAGAGAGTCCAGAAAACAGCCAACAAGCCACCACCACCACCCATATCAGAGCAGAACATAACCATACATCTTTTCCTAGATTGTCTAGGAGGTTGAGAACCAACCTCCAACACACAATGTAACTCCTTGGCCAACCTTAACATCAAACCTAAATTCAGCAACCTACTCCATTCCCTCTCCAAAAGACAAATCCAAGATACACCAGCCTTTATCAGTAAGAATCACAACCCAGTTCCCAACCCCACGTTAACATCACCAGGATCCTTCCCTGTGTTGCCCCTTGCCTTAAACTGTAGCCACAGTTTACCCTTTCTGTAAACTGTAACTTAAACTGTAACCACAGTTTACCCTTTCTGTAAACTGTAACTTAAACTGTAACCACTTTCTAAGCATCCATTTAATTCTAGCCCTGCCCGGAACCGTTACACACTAAATAATGTACACCTCTAGTCTGGGCATACAACTTTCACATTTTGAGGGACTCAATGGCTCCTGCTGGCACAGCTGCCATCTTTTTTTGTCCACAAGGCATCTTATTCCTGGATGGCTCGATGCTCTGCTGGGAACCCAGGAGCTCCAAAGTGCCCATGCCTTTTGACCCAGGTTGAATATGCAGGCTCATGGGTCCTGGCTCACCCCAAAGCCTCTTCCAGGATTAGCCCAACCCTTGAGCTGAAATTCCCGCCATACCCTCCCCTTGGCTCTTGTCTGCCAAGCTTGGAGGGAGCATCTGTTGCCCTGGAGCCCCCAAGTAGACAAGAACATGCAGGCCCAGAGCTGAAGAGAATGTGGCTATTCCAATATGGGGATTTCCAGACTCTTGCAACACGTAAGACACCTACCCCAGAATAGCGCAAGGTACCTGTCCCAGACAGGTAGTGGACCTGCTGAAATGGAGGCTGAGGGAGACAGAAGTAAACACAGACCTTCTCTTTCTCCCCAGGGGCTCAGCCTGGTGGTCAGGTTAGTTCTGCTCTCATTGTGAGTTTGGGCAGCAACCGCTGCACCTGCCCCCCTCTTTAGCCCTAGATGCCAGTGTAGACATCCTCTGCTCCTGGGCCTCCACGGGCTGTCACAGTAGCCAGGCTTCCCGAGGGGTCAAAGCCTTCACATGAGGGACTGGAACACTTAAGTGGACACTCGTATTTCAGGCAGACAGCATCAGTCTTCGTGACCTTTCCCCAACTGTTTACATGTGGTCTGGCTTAAGGACCCAAAGATGTTCTAGGATGTAAACTCCAGACCTCTGTGCCTATGTTGGGGTTCAAGTAGAACTGTGGGCTGGGCTGGGCTAGGCCATCAGCTAAGGGCAGAGGACTGTCTGAGCATGGGTCCTTGGAGTCCTAGGGAAAGGTAACTATACCCTCCTCATCTTGGCCTCTCTGATGGCCTTCCTCCTCTCCAGGCCGCCTCAGCGCCTCCCTCTCAGGCTCCTGGGTCCTGCCACCAGTCCAGACCAGGTAGGGCAGGAACTTACCATTCCCTTTGTTTTCCAGGCAGAAGTCTCCTCCTCTGGCTTTTGTCCAGCAAGGTTCCCATCCCCACAAACCTCCATTTTCCCTCAAGACCCCCTCATTTAGACTCTAAGCCCAGGATCAAGCAGGACGACCTCCACCCCGGGGTGAAACAGCTCTTTCGGGCAGTTCTGCCTCTGCAGGTTCAAGTTCGATGGGAGATGTCCTTAGTCTGTGATAGGAAAAGCTTAGGCACGTGGGCAGTGAGGGGAAACATGTACCACAAACAAGAGCATAAATAAAGGCAGGGGCATACAGGATCTCTGCTGAGAGAGAAGGGCTGAGAGGTTTGAGGAGTGGGAGCCACACAGTCCCATTTCTAGTCTTCATCACCCCCTTGTCTTCTGTGCTAGGCTGGAAGGTAACCTCCCTCAGGAGAGGTGGGGGAGCATCATTTCTCTCAGACCACCTTTGTCCCCTCCCACAAGCTCTTGGTCATCTGCAGTGTGGGATGAGAGTAGAACTGTCCCAGCTGGCTCCTTCAGGCTCATAAGCTTGGAATTACCTGGACAACCTGGTAAAAATACAGCTTCTTTGGCTCTGTTCTGAGGTTCTATTTAAGGTGGTCTGGGATAGTGACTGATTCTTATTTTTAACAAGCCCTCCAGGTGATTCTGAAGTGCATCCAGTTTGGGAAAGAGTCTCATACAAGGTGGCTGTCACATCTTGTTCTAGGTCTTTGCTATCTCCCTTTTTTAGAAAGCTCAGGAACAGACAGTATATTAGGGTTCTCTAGGGGAACCAAAAGGATAGAATGGATCCCTATTTAAAAGGCTGTTTATTGGATTGTCTTATACAGTCCTGTCTGGGTAGTCCAACGATGGCTGTCTTCAGACTGAAGAGGCTAAGAGCCAGGTGGCTGCTGTCCCCACAGCTGGAGAGATACCTCGGCATGCTAGTCTAGCACTGATAGCTCAGAGGTGTCTAAGAGAGTCCAGGCTGGAAGGCAGAAGAATCTGGATTCTGATATCAGTGGCAGCAACAAAGTAGACGAACTCACAAACAGGCTAGATGAGTGTGCAGCAAGACTCACAGCAAGCAAGCAAAATGTCACACTTTTCTGTCCCTCTGACCTTATTATAGCTGGATGGTCACTGGAAGGAGCCAATCACCTTTATGGTGTGTGTGTCTAGCCTGAGCTACCCACCTCTATGGTATGTGTGTGTCTACCCTGAGCTACCCACCTCTATGGTGTGTGTGTCTATCCACTCAGTTAATGCAGTTAGGGAAATCCTGGGGCCAGAGAAACGGCTGGAGAGTAAAAACACTTGTCTCAAAAGCCTGGTGGCTGGGCGGTAGTGGCGCACGCCTGTAATCCCAGCACTCAGGAGGCAGAGACAAGTGGATCTCTGTGAGTTCGAGGCCAGCCTGAGCTACAGCAGGAGTTCAAGGAAAAGTGCAAAGCTACAGAGGGAAACCCTGTCTTGAAAAACCAAAAAAAGAAAAAAGAAAAAGAAAAGAGAGAGAGAAAGAAAGAAAGAAAGAAGGAAGGAAGGAGAGAGAGAGAGAGAGAGAGAGAGAGAGAGAGAGAGAGAGAAAGGCAAGCCTGATGGCCTGAATTCAGTTCTAAAAACCTGTGAGAAAAAGGTAGGTGTAGCTGCATATATTTATAGATCTATAGTCACACACATATACTGAGTTAATTTTTTAAAAAAAAAGGAAAAAAATCTTCATAAATATTCTCACAGGCTAACCTTAATCTAGATACCCCCTCACAAGTGTGACCTGGAGACTTATCTCTTAATTCCAGGTTCAGTCAAATTGAAAACTAAGATTAACCATCAGAGAGGCTAGAGAGAGCTCAGCATGAGTGCCCCCTGCTGCCCTAGAGGACCAGAATTCAGTTCCTGGCACCCACTCTAGATGGCTACAACTGCCTATAACTCCAGCTCTGGAACATATGACACCCACTTCTGGCCACCTTGATACCTACATGCACACACACATTCATATACATAAAAAATAAATAAATCCAAAATCAAAATACAGCCCTAGTGTACACCTTTAATCCTAGAACTCAGGAGGCAGAGGCAGATGGATCTCTATGAGTTTAAGGCCAGCCTGGGCTACAGAGTGAGATCCAGACCAAGCTGAGCTACACAGTGAGATACTATCTCAAAAAGAAGAGGAGGAGGGGTCGAGAAAGATAGTGGAGGGAGGAGAGAGCAAGAGAGACAGAGACAGAGAGAGACAGAGACAGAGAGACAGAGAACCACAGCCACTCACTATTTTGTCACCTCTAGGGAGGAGACAGGTGAAAATTAAAATTTTTTTCTGGTGCCAAGATCTAGATAAAAGATTCAAGACATCTTATCTCCTAGTTTCCCTCTAGTCATCTTCCTGGAATGCCACCTTCTCACTAGCAAGGACACTCCATGTCCTGCGTACGATCTCAGCCTCCTGAAAAACCTGATTCAAGGACTGTTATTCTCCCAGCTCTCCTAGCCAGGCCTTCTGCTCTGTAAACTCTTCTGTGCCAACAGCATCCCCATCTCAAACCCTCTCATCTTCTCCCTTCCCAAAAGTAGCTCCCATAGACAACAAAGGCAACATGCCTTGAAAAATTACTTTAGAAAAGTCACAAATGGACGGAACAGTCCTTAACAAGGGTCGTCAGCCAGGCACGGCAGCACACTCCTTTAGATCAGAGGCGGGAAGATACCTGAGCTTTCGGGCAGCAGGTGTCATCAACCTCTGAGAAGAATAAGTAAGAATTGGTGTCCAAGGATCCCACAACAATGATCTGAGTCTCCAGTACTCACCAAAATTACAAAAGATTCAAAGCAATGGGAAAGTATAGCTCATTCACAGGGAAGAAAAAAAAAACAAAAAAGAAAAAAACACTGCAAAAGAAAGCATCACTAAGAAAGCCCAGACGCCAGGCACACTAAAAGACAAGTTTACATTATTGTTACTTAACTACCTTCAAGTGGCTGAAGGAAACTGGACAGAAAAGTAAAGGAAATCTGGAAACCCGTACAAACTTGGGAATAGGAAGTTCAGAAAAAACTGTTGAGAACATCCAGAAATAGCACTTCACACCCTTAATCCACCTTAATTTAGAAGGCAGAAGAGGAAGATCCGAGTTCAAGGCCGGTCTGGACTACAGAACAAGATCAAGGCCAACCTGAGCCCTGCAGTGAGACATCAGCTTAAAGACAGCACGGGAGGCATAAGGATGGAAGTCAGCGGTCTGTCTTAGCTGCCAACTTTTTTAAAAGACCAAAGAAGTGAAGCAAACACAATCTAAATCTGTACCAAAAAAATGAAATGATACATATACAGACAGAGATCAATGAAATATAGAATAGAAAGAAGATAAAGAAAAATAAAAGCCAGGTGTGGTGGCCCATAACTTTAATCCCAACACTCAGGAGGCAGAGATAGGCAGATCTCTGTGAGTTCAAAACCAGCCTGGTCTACATATTTAGTTCCAGGATAGCCAGGGGTATATAGAGTGCCTCATCTCAAAATCTCAAAGAAAGAAAGAAAGAAAGAAAGACAGATAAGCGCACTGGTTGCTCTTCCAGAGCCTCAATTATCAAAACCCACATGGCAGCTCACAATCATCTGTAACTCCAGTTCCAGCGGATCTGACGTCCTCTACTGGCTTCCACAAACACTGCACATACATGTGCACAGATACATATAGGCAAAAATACCCATACACATGAAATAAAATAATTTTTAAAAAGTCTAGGCTGGGAGCTGGTGGCACACGCCTGTAATCCCAGCACTTGGGAGGCAGAGGCAGGTGGATCTCTGTGAGTTCAAGGCCTGCCTGGTCTACAGAGTGAGTTCCAGGAAAAAGGTGCAAAGCTACACAGAGAAACCCTGTCTCGATAAACAAAAAACCAAAAAAAAAAACAAAAACAAAAACAAAAAAAAAGTCTGAAAGATCAAGTCATCAAAGTAAGAAAATAGGGACATCACTATAATTTGACATAAATAAAAATCCCAGAAGGAAATTAAGAAGACAATTACATTTGTAACAGCATCGAATAGAATACTTATAAAGAAGTTTAATTAAGTAGGTATAAGACTTGCACTTTGAAAATTATGAAATATTGTTAATTAAAGCAGGCCCAATTAATTAATTAATTAAAAGATATCCCTCGTTCATGGATTGAAAGATTTAATATTACTAAGACCACAGTACCAACAAAGACAGTCCACAGATTCCGGCAGTCTGTATCAGAATCCCAAGGGAGGAATGGGAAGGAGAAACCTCGTAATCACAGTCACAAAAAGCGAAAGAAATCACTGAAACAACAACAAAACAAAGTGTAGGGAGCCGCTGGAGAGATGGCTCGGGACTTGAGAACAGGTACTGATCTTGCCGAGGACCTGGGTTCAATTCCCTGCACCCTCACCCGCCACTTGCACTTACAGACACACATACATACACAACTTCAACTTATAAATAAAAATGAAACAGAAAACAGAGGGAGCTTTCTGGGGGTTCGATCTGATAATGCTCTTTGAAATGTGATATTGTGACACCAGCATCACAGATCACAAGGAAGAGGAGGAAGCTGGATTCCACAGAGCTTTTCAATTTTGTGTACCTCCAACAGGATACCTGTACAACGAGAGGACACATCCTCACATCGTGTATCTACATTAAGCCTGTTATCAGGGATATATAACGAACTCTTAATTATTAACCGGACGGTTAGTTGCTGGAAGGAGAAGAAATGTGTGGAGCCTGCAGGGCAGTGAGGAAGGACCAGGAAGAGATGAGGAGACAGGCAGTTAGGGGCCTCCCGACTATGCTAGAGCTCACACCGATGCCTACAGCCAGATCCGACTCGCAGGAAAAGGAGGGGGAGCGAGGGAAACCCAAGTGTCTGTCAGACTGCATAAATAGGCAGCAAGCCAGTCGCAGCCCACACACAGACCCCAACTTGCGCCTGTCCATCTCACTCACAGCTCTGGTCTCGTCTTCAACTCAACCACAACCATGGCTCAGATGCTGGCTCTCAGCCTCCTTAGCCTGGTCCTGGCTCTCTGCGTCCCCTGGACCCAAGGTACCAAGGAGGGAGAGGCTTTGTGTGGGAGAAGGGAGCTAAAGAGACACCTTCTGAGCCTCCTCCTTTCTGTGGCCCTCCCTACCTTGCAGGCAGTGACGGTGGAGGTCAGGATTGCTGCCTCAAGTACAGCCAGAGGAAGATTCCCTACAGTATTGTCCAAGGCTACAGAAAGCAAGAACCAAGCTTAGGCTGCCCCATCCCGGCAATCCTGTGAGTGCACCAAAGGGGTGGGTACAGGCTGGTGCTTGAGTAGGGGGGTATGGTGGTCCAGACTAGAAAAGCTAACTACCCTCCAACTCTCAGGTTCTCACCCCGGAAGCGCCATCAGCCTGAGCTATGTGCAAACCCGGAACAAAGCTGGGTGCAGAAGCTGATACGACGTCTGGACCAGCCTCCAGCCCCAGGGCAACAAAGTTCCGGCTGCAGAAAGAACAGAGGAACCCATAAGTCTGGAAAGAAAGGAAAGGGTTCCAAAGGCTGCAAGGGGTGAGGATGTTGAGTGGGTGGGAAGGGGAGCAACGAGGAGCCTCTCCGCCTCTCTCTCATACCCCTCTTCTGCCCTCCCAGGACTGAACCCACACAGACCCTGAAAGGGCCATAGCCCAGTGACCATCCTGAACCCCAGGAGATTCTCCATGGACTTCATCATGGCTTCATGCCCCAACCAATGGGCAAAGAGGGGGCTAGAAAACAGAAAGGACTCGGGAGCCCTGGAACAGCCACCTCATGCTGATCTTGTCACGCCCCTCCTGCTTCAACCATCCCATCTGCATGGCCATCCCTTTCTTTTATGGCTGAGCTGGCCCATCCCTGGGCCAGACTCGAGAGTCGGAAGAAAGAGAGTCTCCCAGGGAATGAGGAAGGAGACAGCCGGCCTGTCCCCTCAAGGAGGTCACTCGGGTCCCAAGAACTGACCTTGCTCTCCGCGGCACCCTACCCTTTTCCTGGCAAATATGATTTATACATAACTGAATAAAAAGCTGTTCCAGCCTCAACCCAAATACCTGTTCCTGGGTGCTTGTGTTTGCAGGGAGTCAGTGAAGTCGTATGTTCTGGGTCCCAGCAGAGAGCTCAGAACCATGAACCCTAGATTCCTACCTACCCCAATAGTTCCTTTGTCTCCAATGTGCCCGGACCCTTGATATGGTAAAGGGGGGCTAATAGCCAGAGTGGGTCAAGGTCTCTGAGGAAACTGTCAGTGGGAAGATCCAGAGCATGAGTGGGAACACACTCACACACACTCACACATTCCATGGCTCTGCAGGCCTTGAAGTTCTCCCTCCCCTGATTCTGTTCGGCACACTTACTCCAGGAGTGAAAAGCCTGTTTCTTGGAATCCCACAACCCTGATCCCCTTCGAAGACCCGGAGGACTCCCTTTTGACTGCTTAAGGCAGCTCCCATTTCAGCCTCTTCTTTTGTTTCATGGAGCTGATGAGATTTCTTCCCATCCCAATCTGGGTCCCTTGCATCCCTTAGCTTGCTTCCAACTAGGAAAGCTCCTCCCTTCTTTTCCTCTCTCCTGTGGCTGGGACCTAGAGTCCTCAGGCTCCTCTAATCTCTTTTAGTCCTGTTCTTAGTATGTGTGTGCGTGTGTGTGTGTGTGTGTGTGTGTGTGTGTGTGTGTGTTATGCATTTGCATTTTCAAGAGAACATGAAGAAGCCAAAGGAGAACATCAAGCACCTTCCTCTCTAGTGCTCAATCTAATTTTTTAAAGACATCCTCTCATTTGAACCTGGAGTTCACATTTTGACAAACTGCTAGGACCCACCAACCTTCACCTTGTAATCCCAGGCTTTTAAGTGGGTGCTTGGAGCTTTGAAGTCAGGTCCTTTTGTAAAATCTAAGAGCAAGTGCTTTTACCGGTGAGTCATTTTTTCAACTGTCTCCTCTAGTTTCTTGAAGCCAAGGAACAAGCCTCCTGGGACAGGTCTGGGGAAAGCCCAGGACTCAAACATAAATCCATCTTCCCTTCAAGAAGACTACAGCTAGGTTTCCCTCTACCTCAGAGCACAGACCCTCTAATCCCCAGGCCAGGGCAAAGAAGCACTGATGAGATGTGAGAAAGCAGGGCACAGCTCCTGGAGGAAGGAGGGGAAAGGCAGAGACCTGGGCAGCAAGTGACGGCTGCAGCAACACCCTTTCCACAGAGCCTGAGTTGGCCACAAACAACACTTACACAATCGTCAAAGTGTCTGCATCTGCCCCTCGCTCCTCTTGGGTTTGGTGAAGACAAGGCATTCTAGATCTTAGCCTACAAACTCAGATGTGCACAGCATGGACATCTCATTAGAGAATGTCTATTTAAATATGCATTGCTACTCCAAGCCCCTCCACCGAAATGCTAACAAAAAAACTTGACATTAGATTCTCGCTCACAGGGAATCCCATCTCTCAAAGGCTGTGTAGAGTTCCTAGAACACTGAGCCCTGGTGAGGCCTCTTGCCTGCACCCACCAACCCCCACAACCACGCCATCTTGGGACACTGCCAAGGAAAACTGACTCTTGTGATCCCCACAGGTTATACCTCTTCAGATCTGTGCCAAATTTGAGACATGGGAATTCTGACATTAGAGCCTCTGAACTTTGACCTGAATGCCTCACCACACCCCTGAAGCCATCTGCCTGTCACTTCCCTAGCTTCCAGGAATTGAAGCCCAGTGTCCACAGTGGCTGGACCTACAGGACAGTCTCCTCCACCGTCTAAAGAAGCCTGTCCACGCCCTCCCAAGCTCTCCAGAGTTTAACCTTCCAGATTTACATGAGAGTCAGATTTTACAAAAGGCAAAAGGGACTTTAACGTCTAGAAGCTTCTAATCTCAGGCTGCCCAAACTCATATCTGCTATAAAGTGAGAGGAAAACCAGGCAGAAGCAAAGCCCAGGCAGGCCTGTTGGTACAGGACTGTAATCCCCGCTACTTGAGAAGCTGAGACAGGGGCATCACACACTAACAGCCTACCTGGCTATAAAACAATTTCAAGGTTAGCCTTGATTTAAATGATTTAAAATATATTATATGGGAATAAGGAAGAACAAGACAACACTTACAGACAACAGAATAGACAAGGAAAGTGGCCCCGTTAAATAGGAAACACTGTCTCAACTTTTTTTAAAGAAATTCTTTTAAGTAAAAACTGTGGCTGGGGATATAGCTGAGCGGTAGCATGCTTGTTTAGAATGTGAAAGGCCCTGTGTTCAATATCCAGTACCAAAGAAAGAAAGAAAGAAAGAGAAGAGAAATGCAAAGATAGGATTTCACAGTTCACTAAACAATTTGCCATACCTATGTGAGAGGTGGTCTTCCCCAGCCCTGCTCTCAATAAACATGCAATCAATTGTTTTTTCATCAGAGAGTGAGGGGCCCTTTCCTTGTCTATTCTGTTCTTTAAAGTGTTGTCTTGTTCTTCCTTATTCCCATATAATATATTTTAAATCATGCAAACATTTTTTTCCTAACAAGAAAGTACCAGAATCTTGTTCCGATCCATACCATTCCCCACAACTTTCAACTCTTAAGATGTTTCTTCTGGGAGTCTATTTCTTGATTCATGCTGAGTGTTGTCAATAGACTTTTTACTATAAAAAGTGGAGATTTAGCTTTCTTACCAATCCTCCTACACCTCCACCTTCTGCATGTAATTACAATGATCCTTGTATTTACATCATGATCTATTTATACTATTATGATTATGCAAATATTTATCCACTGAAGAACAAGGAGTAACATGTACACACTTCTTACTTCTCCTTTATCGCTCAGTTTCCCCTTTGTCTTTATTTCTTTTTAAGCTATATTGGAGATTAAACACAGGATCTCGTACATGCTTTGTAAGTGCTCTACTGCAATCCTATACCAGCCCCAGCTCTAGCCTTTTGTTTTTCTTGTATTTAAATTTATTTTTTCAATTATGTATATGCATTTGTGCACATGTATACTATACAGCACCCAAGAAGTCCAAAAGAGGGCATCTGATCCACTGAAGTTACAGGCCATTGTAAGCTTCTTCTAGCCCTCTTTGGCCTCTATGGGCCACATACACATACAGGACATAACTCACACAGATGCACACAGAGACATACAGACACAGGGGCACACAGACAAAGATGCATACATTAAAAAAGTAAATCTTTTAAAAGTACCATTTAAAACAAAACAAAACCTCCTGGTTGGAAAAGTAAACACTTCAGCAAAGACAAGCACAAACCATAAAAGGAAACTATAAATCTGAAGGTTTCTCACGTCGTCTTCCTGCAACACCAACAGTATTTATTTCACTGAATACTGTGCTAACGGGCAACAGAAAACAATTCATAGATTCTACAATAAACATAAAAGGAAAAACAACCATTAAATTTTCACTAAATTTACAGAATTGTTCTCTAACCATGAGACCACTGGAATCTCTGGGATCTTGTGCTTTCTTTTAGCTCTGAAGTACTAAAGTAGCTTATCTGATGGCTTACTTGTTTGTTGTGTGTATGTGTGTGTGCAAGCGCGTGAGCATGTGCTCACACGCACAAGTGCACATGCACTTGGATATGCATGCCACAGCATGCATGCAAAGGGCGGAGGACACCTTGCAAGAATGTTCTCTTTCTGCCACACGGTTGCACGTGTCAAACCCAAGTCATCAAGCTTGACAGCAGGAACCTTTACCTAATGATCCATCCTGCTGGCCCATTTTTTGTTACTTTTAGACAGTGTTTTCCTGTGCAGCCCAGGCCAGGCTTGAACTTGAGTTCAGTACCATCCACTGCTACAGTGTTCTGAGTGAGAGTTTTGGGTATGAGTCACCATACTTAAAAAAATCTAATGCTTTTTGTACATTTTGTGTGTGTGTGTGTGTGTGTGTGTGTGTGTGTGTGTGTGCACGCGCGCGCAGGTGAATAAGCCTTGGCACACACACTGAGACCAGAACAGGACGTCAAGTGTCCTTTTCCTTTTTTTAATTAGTCTCCACCTATTCCTTTGAGGTAAGGTTTCCCCTGAACCTGGGGCTCCTGTCTTCTTGGCCAGGCTAGAAGCCCGCTCCAGCAATTTCCTGTCCCCCTCTCTATTAGAGCTGGGTTTACAGACATGCATGAGCTCCCCAGTTTATCACATGGGCACTAAAATCTGAACTCCAGTCCTCAAGATTCAGTAGAAAGCACTCTCAACTGCGGAGTCATTGCTTTTCTAGCTGAGCCATCTAACAATAAATTATACTCAGAGCCGTTGAGAAGTCACTAATATCAGATATTTAAATTATTTCATCTCTCTCTCTTCCATGAAAGGAAGTGTGCGCACACGCGCACACTCACACACACTTATGGAGCTGCTACAGAATCAGACCCTTCTTGCACCCTTTGGTCTGCTCCTTCCTGTGAGTGA
The DNA here is from genome assembly GCF_903995425.1 of Onychomys torridus. Lineage (NCBI taxonomy): Eukaryota > Metazoa > Chordata > Mammalia > Rodentia > Cricetidae > Onychomys > Onychomys torridus. The sequence continues at coordinate 63,403,482 of NC_050444.1, read as the reverse complement.
GCCCTTTAACCTCTTTAGAGCGAGCTCTGAGCCCTGAGGTGTTCACAAGGTTGGTTATATACCTGAAAGCAAATTCCAAGGTTTTCTCTATATATATATGTGTGTGTGAGGGTGTCAGATCCCCTGGAACTGGAGTTACAGACAGTTGTGAGCTGCCATGTGGGTGCTGGGAATTGAACCCGGGTCCTCTGGTAGAGCAGCCAGTGCACTTAGCTGCTGAGGCATCTCTCCAGCCCCAGAAGCCAGGTTTCTTAACCACCCTCAGTCGTTGATACCCAGCTAGCCACAATTCCATACTTCTATAGTATATATGTTTTATTTGTTTATTTTGTGAGTATGGCATAGTGCCTTCAAAAGCCAGAAGAAGGGGCTCCCGGGATCTCACGAAGCTGGAGTTACAGGTGGTTGTGATCCCGCCCTTCACCATCATGGGGATTCGGGAAACCCAGCTCCTGTCTTTTGCTGGAGCAGCAAGGCTTTTGATCACTAAGCCATCCCTCCAGGGCACAGAGATTGTTCATTAAACATTTCACTGTCTTCAAGATTACTGTTTCTCCCTTGGTGGCAAACTAGAACACCCCAGAACAACTCTGTTGATACTGTCAATTTTTGCTTTAGATACATTGGTTGTGATAATAGCGTAATAGCGGAATTCAACCCAGTATTTAGAGACTAAGTGGACACATCTCTGTTTCTGTTCTGGACATTGCCTGCCGCGGGTTAGGGGAGGGACACATCGCTGGCTCAGCCACCAGGGGGCAGCAGCATCGCCGCGGTCTGCTAACGTCAAAACAGCCCTGGATTGCACGCTTCACCCCTGCTTCATCCAAATTTAAAACTATTTTTTAAATTTGTTTTTATTATTTGATGTTAAACCAGAGGTTTATCACTTGTCTATGTCCGTTTAAGAACAGGACAAATTTCTTACCCGTTCGTCGGGTTCAAGCCTTTCATTAGGCACAGAAGCGACATTTGGTCTCTCAAGAAACTTCTGGGGAATAAAGAAACCTTTTGCTTAGAGCGGGCTCTGCTGCTAAGTAATTTAGGAACTTAAGACGGGAAGGAAAGCGCTGGGGGTGATGTGTAGTTCCTTCAGCCTTTAAGTCAAACACCAGTTGTTTGATGTCTTCAACATTTGGTGCTACAGATTCGGGTCCATTGGGGTGTTTGGGTGGGGATCCTGGAGGCGAACTTGGGGGACAGGAGTCCACGCTGCCCTGGATCGCAGGAATGCGGTCCCCATCCCCTGTCCCACCCTCACCCTGTCCCCGGAGTTCAGTGCCCCCTGGCGAGGAGCTGGGAGGGGACGAGACATAGTCTGCTAACGCCGGCGCATCCTCAGAGCTAAACGCCCGGACCGAGTCTTGCTTTCCAGGCTCGGGGCGCCCCCTGCAGGCCTGGGCGTAGAGACACTCTGGGCACATCAGCGGACACATCTGGCCTGCACCACACGCTCACACTCATTGTACACAGACAGTGATACAACTCCAGGACCCACACTCATTCAAACATCCAGCCTGGGTCCTCTCCCATTCACCCCCTTTCCTCCCTACTTCCACAACAAACTTGGTTGACTTCCCAGGCTCGAAGTGGAGAGTCCCTTATCCCACAGGCAAAGGTCCCCATATCCAGTCCTCCTCTCTCTGGTACAAGGATTTGGTCAGAATAAGGTGCATGCAGACGACGCAGGTTCCTTGGTGTAGTATGAAGCCCAGCTGAGCTAAGCCCACCTGAGGTGTCCTAATCTGGGACAACTTTCCCAGGCCTCACACTGAACTAGGAGCTTCACAAAGGCAACTTGGCTTAGTAGAGACTGACCGGAGAGGCAGTAGCAGCGCAGAGGCTCCGTTCAGATAGAAACAATTCCACACCTTCCTCCATGATCTGCAGGCCTCCATACCCACCCCCACCCCTACTCTCAATGAAATCTAAACCAATGGCTGGGTGTGGATGACTGAATGCCGCTAACATTTATTAGAAGGGGATCACTAGACCAGCTTGCGGAGGATCGTCTGGTTAGTTCAACGATGCTGTCTTCACACTGGAAAGACTGAGAACTCAGTCGACGAGGTCCGATGCATCTGCAGTCCCGGTCTGGCCTGCAGGATTCCGAGAGAGCTGCTGGTCTTTGGGCCAAGACCGAAGAAGCTGAGTTCTCTGGAGGCAAAGAAATACAGCAGGGGCAGCAACCAGATACATGAACTGAGCAGCAAAACGCATGCTTAGGCAAGCCCAAAACAGCAAAGCTTTCCCAGGGACTTCCTCGGATCCGGGCCCACCAACAGAAGCAGCTGCTCTTCAGACATTTGACCTTCTCAGTTCAAGAAATGTAACCAAGGCAATCCCTCACAGGTATGTAGACAGGCTGTCTCAAAGTTGACTCCACATCCAGTCAAGATTAACCATCACAACGCCTATGTCCTTTCCCTCTCTGCCACAATAGTAGGCACTTTCCTAACACCCCCGTTTCCCCTCCTTCCCTAATTCCTCTTCACCGTTCCAATTGTGTGCATGCATTTGCACATGTCATTTGAGTATGTGTGCACTTGTACATGTGTGTCAATAGCCAATATTGACTATTTTCTTCAGTCACTCTCTACCATATATTATTTTATAACTGTGTGCATCTATGCATGCATGAGTCTAAGTATCCAAGGAAGCTAGAAGATGTCAGCTACCCTAGATCTGGAGTTGCAGGTGGCTGTGAGCCACCCAATATGAGTGCAGGGAACTGAATCCCAGGTCTCTAAAACAGCAGCAAAATTCATACCCACTAAGCCACCTCTCCAGCCCTCCGCCTTATTTTTTGAAACATGGTCTCCCACTAACCCTGAAATTCACTGACTGGGCTAGACTGGCCGGCCAGAAAGTTCAAAGGCAGACCTGCCTCTGCCTTTCCCATGCTGAGACTACAGACATGCACCACTGTACCTGGCTTTCGTGTGGGTGCTGGGATCCAAACACAGGTCTTCATACTCACACAGCAACTGAACCATCTCTCAGCTCTTTCCACCCCTGATTTTTTTTAATGTTGGCAAGCCTCAGGACTTGGAACTTGGGACCTCTTCTACCTACACTCCCTCTCTTGGTGATTACATTGTCTTAAGGCCTTAAATACCATCCATATGCTTCCAAATGCGTGTCTTCAGCTAACACCTTCCCCCTGAACTCCAGGCTCATGCCAACTACCTACTTAACATTTCCATTTATGTATCCAATGTGCATCTTAAACTTAACAAGTCAGAATCAAGCTTCTGGTCTCCCACGAACCCTCCTCTTTGCAGTCATCCGCAGCTTGATAACGATGCCATCCATCTTCTCCAGGCCTGTGGCATATTCTCGCTTCCGCTTTCCCCCATATCCTCTGCTGAGCACCAGCCCACTGGTTCTACATTCCTTCCAGAATCTGAGCACTTCGCACCAATTCCAAGCACCCTTGGATTATTGCAATAGCCTTCGGGCCCAACTCCCTACTTCCATCCCCACTACTGTGGTCTAGTCTGCATTTGACAGCTCTAGGGAATCTTTGAAACAATAGGTCAGGTCATGTCAGGCTCTGCTCATCCCTCTGATGTCCCCTTGAGTCACCCAGTGAAGTAGAAACCTACCATGCTGACAGGCATGCCCTGACATCCCTTACTGCCTGCTTCCTACTGCGCCGCACTCTGGGCCCCCAGGCTTTTCCTCACGCTCCTGCTTCATGGCTGTTGAATCTGTTGTTTTCTCTACCAAGAATGCTTTCCCCAGATCTCTGTGTGGCTCTTTCTTTCTCGCTTCATGTCAGCTCTCTGCTTTTATATCATTAAAGGTTCCTCTGATTGTCTGATTTAAAATGACACGTACCCGTGTATTCCTACAACTTTTGCCTTCCTTCCTTCCTTCCTTCCTTCCTTCCTTCCTTCCTTCCTTCCTTCCTTCCTTTCTTTCTTTCTTTTCTTTCTTTCTTTCTTTCTTTCTTTCTTTCTTTCTTTCTTTCTTGCTTGCTTGCTTTTTTAAACAGGGTCTCATCATGTAGCCCTGGCTGCCCTGAAACTACATCCACCTGCCTCTTACTGGGATTAAAATACTGGCATCAAAGGCACGTGCCACCATGCCTAGCCTCTTGCCTTCTTTTTTAATGATTTTTATTTTTATTTGTATGTCTGCATGTGTGTATGTGCACAAATGTGAAGCTGGCTAGGGAAGCCAGAAGAGGGTGTCAGATCCTCTAGAGCTGGAGTTACAGGCAGTTGTGAGCCACCTGATGTGGGTGCTGGGGCCTGAACTCTGGTCCTCTGGAAGAGCATCAAGTGCTCTTAGCGCTGAGCCATCTCTCCAGCCCCCACTCTTGCCTTCTCTACTTTTCCTCTCGGCCATGGCAATCACCTGACTATAGATTTTTGTTGTTTCCTTGTTGTCTGTCTCCTTCATTGGAATAAAAACTCTGTACAGCAGGAACGTTTCTGCTTTGTTTGGGGCTGTTTTCCAGTGCTGGGGACAGCCTGGCACAGAGGAGAACTCAGTATAGACCCACTGAGTGAATGTGGTACAGATGCTCTGCAGACTGTTATTCCGTTATTGCACGTCTCCCTGCTGACTCTTGGGACCATTCCCGACAGGCACTCAAGGCAAATGGTAATGAAACAGTTGAAACTCCACACCAGCTTTGCACCATGCTGTTCCGTGGCTTAGGACCATGGCAGGAGGCAAATGCACACATAAAAAGGCTTAGTAAGAAGGGATTTATGATCAGACCATTTACAGGGGTGAGGGCGCACATAAAATAGCATAGCTTCAAACTTCGGGCCTTCTCTGCTAGACAAAGTGAACACTAGATGCACTGCCTGAAACTCTGCCCACTGAAAGGATTTCATGTCTTCGTCATCTTGCAGGCCACCCCTAGAGCCGTGAGCAGCTATTTGCCTCATGCCAGGAAATCTTGGAGAGCCATCTGAAAATCAAGAGCATTCATTTCTCTCCATGCATCAACTCTAGAGAATGTCTCCATGAAGCTGTGTAATCAGAGAAAGAAGCAAAAACTAACGAGCTCAGCCCCCTTCCCATGCTTTCCCTTGACTTCTGAAACATCTAAGGTCTGTTCTCTTACATGCAGTGCCCATTCAACAGTGCATATGGTGTGCACATCCAGCTAGGCACTGTGCTGAAGTATAGACAACACCCTTAAGTCACATTGTCACTGGTAAACTACAGTCTGAGTTTCGTGCCAGGGCCCTGGGGCAAAGAGCTATTCTGTTCGGCTTGATTTTATTTGTTTGATTGGTTTTTGGTTTTTGTTTCAGTGTGTGTGTGTGTGTGTGTGTGTGTGTGTGTGTGTGTGTGTGTGTGCTTGTGTGCAGGTGCCTTCTGAGACCACAAGAGGGCATCATTTCCCCTGGACCTTAGGTACAGGTGGTTGTGAGCCTCCCATTATGGGTACAGGGAACCAAATGTGGGTCCTCTGCAACAGCAGCATGCACTCTTAACCAATGAGCCATCTCTCCAGCCCCAGTTTCTGGGTGCTTTTAAGATGAGTCTCATTCTGCAACCTGGCTGGTCTGGAATTCACTATGTAGTCCAGGCTGGCCTCATATTCGTGAGTGATCCTTCTGATAGTTAATCTTCTTGTCGACTTGACTACATCTACAATCAACAAAAATCCAAACTTCTGGGCACTCGTGTGAAGAGCTTTCTTGATCAGACTATTTGAAGCAGGAAGACCCATCCATCCTAAGTCTACACAGCAAGCACCTTCTGGTGGCAGCCCAGACAGAACATGGAAGAAGGAAACTTTGCTGTTTAGCCTGCTTGCCCTCACTCTTGATGGCAAGCTCATCTGCCCTGTTGCTGTGCCATTCCTTCCCCAGCATAAGAACCTACTTCTTCAGGGTTTCAATATAAATTGAAGATCAGCAGCTCTCCAGGAAGTGGGAGGGGGCAGGACAAGGAAGGGGGAGGTGGGAAGGAGGGGAGATTAAGGGACACATAAAATAAAGGCTGGGGAGATGGCTCGGTGACTAAGAGCACTGTCTGCTTTTCTAGAGGTCCAGGGTTCAATTTCCAGCACCCACACAATGTCTCACAACCATCTGTAACTCTAGTTCCTGGGTATCTGACACTGTCTTCTGACTCCCTCGGGCACCAGGCATGTACATAATGCACAGATAGATGTACAGGCAGGAAGAAAAAAATACACATAAAATAAACAGCCTAAAAAATAAAAAATAAATAAAATAAAAATTCCTGCTGGGCTTGGTGACTCAATACTATGCCTGTAATCCCAGCACTAGGGGACTGAGACAAGAGCATTGTCATGAGTTCAAAGCTGTCCTGAGCTACAGAGAGAGACTGCATCAAGGAAAGGAAGGAAGGAAGGAAGGAAGGAAGGAAGGAAGGAAGGAAGGAAGGAAGGAAGGAAGGAGAAAAGAAAGAAAGGAAGGAGAAAAGAAAGAAAGGAAGGAGAAAAGAGAAGGGAAAAAACTATTTATGCTCTTAACCTGGTCCTTTTTTTAATCATCATTTTGCCAGCACAGTCAGAGAGAAGCTGCCCACCTAAAGATATATGCCACCCCCACTTGTGATCATCATTTATAGTCACAACAATTGAGTACCTTAGGGACCATATCTCCTGATGTCTTATCTTCTAACATTGTGTTAGTTACCTAGTTAGACATTAGCAGGCTTGGCAGACATTAGGACTGGACCCTTCCTTCATAGGTGACAGTCTGTGAAACCAAGGAGGACTTTTAGAGTCAGTCAAAAGAATTAGACCTAATTCATGTCCCTGGCCCTGCGAGGAGATGTGACATTCTAAACTGATTAAAAGATCATCAATGAAAATATTGTCTAAACCAGGCTCTAGAAACCCTAAATCTTATAACAAAGGGGGCTAGGTGGCAAGAGGCTTCCTGGTAAAGAACAAGCAGGTCTTTCAGTCACACAGACGGGACAAAGTCCCTTAGGAAAGCTAGCTTGCTACAGGGACTTTAGAAAACAGTGTAAGACCTGCCTGGAATGCAGATGGGGCAGCGGTTTCTTTGGCCACTGTTGGCCTTCCCCATTGAGCATGTACTCAGCTTTACCCGGAAATAGCCTCCGCCTATCCACCATACTCTGTGTCTCCTGGGACTTCCTTCAAGAGGGAGTGAAAAGCCTGGGAGAAGAGGAGGCTCAAACTGAGATCCTGACAAGTCCCATCTGTGTCTCCTTGTGGTGACATTCTAAGTGCTTGTGACACTCTTGCATCCTCCCGATGTCATGGGTCCTCTTTCTCCATGTCAAGAGATTATCCATATACTTCATATACACAAGCGACCTAATCCCAGGATTCCGTTCTGGGGATCTACTTCCTGGGGTCTCTTCTGGTAGAGTTTACAGTATCGCTGGAGATTCTGACAGAAAATAAGTGGTTCACTGTAAGGACATAGAAAGGTCAAATACTTCCTACTCTCTACTCACTACTCAGTACTTGAGTGACCTCTAATTACCACAGACTGAGACTCTCCCTACCCCGGGCAGTTGGTGGCAGTACTGGGTCAGTCTTGCAGCTGTGAACTGATAAAGGATCATGGGAATGCACATGTAGATCATTGGTCAGAAGCACAAGCCACAACCCGTGCTTGTCACCGGCACCTGAATCTAGACGTAATCTCCTGGGCCTAGCCCTACGGCTGTTGGAATGATGCCATCTTCAGTTGAGTAGTGTCAGAACTGAAGAGAATTAGAGGGCAGATGATGTTATCGGGGGCAGCAGGAGGCCACAGCTCAACACAGCCACTTGTGGCCTGAAGAGTTCCCTTACACACAAGGACCTCCACTCAGGTAAAGCCAATGTTTGAATGTACTTCAAGGAATTTCAGGATGGCTGAGTGCAAAATCAGAGCTTATTAAGAATTTTGGACAAAGGCTGAAATGGAAAAAGCAGGGATTCTTTGCATGTGGTGAAGGCTTTCTCACTTAGGGTTAACATAACTCAGGGGACTAGAGACCCTGTCCATCAATCAATAGCCACCAAAGCATCTGGATCCTTTTCTCAAGAACTAAAAGATAGATTTCACAGAAAACAAATTTTGAGTTGTTTCTAGAAAGGACAGAGCCTAAGAGGAAGAAAACCTCAGAGCTCCCATGCAGCAGGAGGGTCCTGAGGAAGGGTCACTACCGAGGGTCTTGGTCTAAGAGTTAAGAAGACTTTCCTGACTAGAGGTATAGGGAGGCGAGTTGGCTGGTCCAGCTGGTCTACCTGGACTGGGGGTTGATGACCATGAACCTCTGCATCCTTGTGCCTGGACTGGAGTTTTGGAGACAGCTTCAAAGCCAATAAAGCCTCTGATTAAGAATACAATCCAGGCAGTTATATCCATTAGGTTGCTGTGTAAAAGAAAAAGAAGGTTAACAAGAAACCAGTAGCCCTAAACATTTCTGTCATTTATGGCCCTTGGCCAAGACAGAACTTCTGACAGAACCAAGGACATTTCTGGCTTCTGGCCAAGACAGAACTGGTTGTGGAGAAATGAAAGAGAAGTACTCATTTCTCAGGTCCCCCACCCAGCTGCCTGACAAGCTCCTTGCTCCTATTATCATCAGAGTTACATAGAGAAGAACACACGCAAAGGGATGCTGGCTTTTGAAAGTCACTCTTAGGTATCTCTCCATGTGTGCCTGCTTCTGCCTCCCGCCCGAGGGCTGGAATTAAAGGGGAGCAAGAACACCACCACCCAGATCTTTTAGTTACATTCTTTAAAAATGTAATTTACAACAATGTTCAAATATTAAGCGAAGCTTATAAAATTTAAGCAAAACAAAATAAGCAAAAGTGTGTGTGCAGATTTATTTTCTTAAAGAACGGTCTTGTGTAAATGCAGATGTGAGGTAGTTCTGTAAGGTGTACCATTTAGATGTTTGACAGGGGTGGGAGAAGGCTACTGATTTGTTGTGGTGACCCCCTCTTTTAAGGCATCATTGGGAAAATACACTAGGTCCAAGGCAATCTTGCCTTTCTCAGCTGTGCCTTTTCTAAACTTTATCTAAAGTTTCTTGACTCAGAAAGCAGGACAGGCAATCCAGATCCCGGGGCAAAGGGCTCCTTTTCCTGCTTTCATCTAGTGTCCTCTAGCTTTCCATCCTGCCTCACCTTTGGCTGGATTAATTTGCTAGAACAGCTCATAGAACTTGGAGAAACACATATACTGTTTGTGACAAAGGACATTACAAAGAGGTCGGGTCACTGTTCTGTTGTTGTGAAGGGACATCATGACCAAGGCAACTCTTAAGAAAGAAGGCATTTAATTGGGGGCTTGCTTACAGTTCCAGAGGTTTAATCCATAATCATCATGGTGGGGAGCATGGAGGCACTGAGGCAGGTGCTGGAGCAGTTGCTGAGAGCCTACTGCTGTCATAGGAAGAGAAAGAGAGAGAGAGAGAGAGAGAGAGAGAGAGAGAGAGAGAGAGAGAGAGACTGTGACACCAGGACTGGCTTGGGCTTTTGAAACCTCTTATAAATTAAAACATTTAATTGGGGTGGCTCGCTTGCAGTTTCAGAGGCTCAGTCTGTTATAATCATGGCAGGGAGCATGGCAGCATGCAAGCAGATGTGGTGCTGGAGAAGTATCTAAGAGTCCTACATCTTGCAGGCAACAGGAAGTCGACTGAGACACTGGGTGGTATCCTGAGTGTAGGAAACCTCAAAGCCCGCCCCCATGATGACACACGTCCTCCAACAAGGCCATACCCACTCTAACAAAGCCACACCTCCTAATAATGCCACTCCCTATGAGATTATGGAGGCCAATTACATTCAAACTACCACACTAAGCATTCAAATATATGAGCCTATGGGTGCTAGGGGATATCTTTCTGTATGGTGTGAATATGTGTTGTTTCCATTGTTAATAAATGGACTGCTTTGGCCTTTGGCAAGGCAGCTTAGAGGCAGGAGAGAAATCCAGGACAGAGACAGTAGAAGGAGAGACACAGGCAGAGAGGAGACGCCAGCTGCTGCCAGGAGAAGCAAGATGTGAAAGTACTGGTAAGCCATGACCATGTGGCAACTTACAGATTAATAGAAATGGGTTAAATTACAGGAGCTAGCTGGCGAGAAGCCTGAGCCATTAGGCCATACAGTTTGGAAGTAATATAAGCCTCTGTGTGTTTACTTGTCTGAGTGGCTGTGGGATGGGTGGGCACAGGAAAACTTCTGACTACATATGGGGGTCATTCTAATTCAAACAACCACAAAAGGCTATAGGGAAAGCCATGAAAGAGATGTTCACAGATGTGTGAGGGAGTACAGAGCGCCTGTCCAGGAGCCCCACTTCCTCAGCTACACAGAAACCTCTCCAACTTAGTCCTTTTGAGTTTCATTATGTAGCCATAGTTGATGACATTATTGGCTATAGATTTATCAGCCTAACCTGCCTCTGATCTCTCAGGTGACTGAGGCTGATTTTCCAACTCTTATCTCATCACATCAGCATATACAAGACTCTCATTACTACAGAGAGTTCAAGCATTTTAGTAGCTGTTTGCCAGGGCAGGGGTGGGGAGACCAGACAGAATAATTTTTAAAACAATTTTGCTGTTATTTACTTGTGTGTATGTCTGATGAGGTCAGAGGGGTCAGATCTGGAGCTGGAGTTACAGGTGGTTGTGATGTGAGTGCTGGGAGTCAAATCCAGATCCTCTTCAAGAACAATACATGCTCTTAACCTCTGAGCCATCTCTCCAGTCCTAAGTTTCTATTTCAAAAAATAGTTTACAAAGATGAACGTGGTTGTGTGCACTAAGTTCAAGGCCAGCCGAGTCTACATAGAGTTCCAGGATATCAAGGACCACATAGACTCTCTCTCTCTCTCTCTCTCTCTCTCTCTCTCTCTCTCTCTCTCACTCACACACACACACACACACACACACACACACACACACACAAATAACAAAAAGGATTTTAATAGACCATCCATTTGAGAGGTGGAGCAGAGATTAAAGAGCTTTGGGAGAATAATGTGGCACCATTGGGTCTGACTGTGGTGGGGTTCATTACCATGCAGAAGTCTGAAGAGGAAAAAAGGGAGGGTCTGTGACTAGAGATGGGCAGAGTGACCTTGCCTATAATCCTAACACTCCAGAGGCTACAACTGGAGAACTGCTGTAAGTTTGAGAACACTCTGCTCTACATAAGAACACTAAGAGGCCGGGCGGTAGTGGGCGGTGGTGGGCGGTGGTGGGCGGTGGTGGCACACATGCCTTTAATCCCAGCATGCAGGAGGCCAGCCCCCCATCAGTACAAAGGCATCAGGAAACGAACCCCACAATGTTCCTTTCCTGTCCACCTAGCTCCTGCTGCTGCCCCTCTGGCCAAACAGAAGAAGCCGGGGCGGAGGGGGGTGCAGGGGGGGGTGGGGGGGGGGGGGGGGGGGGGGGATATCCTGGATAATGCAGTCTGCAGAGGTCAGCCTTCCAGGGAGCACAGCAGGACAAGAAAAACAGAGAACAGACAAAGACAGAAGGTAGAGCAGCCACTGCTGTGGAACGGACAGACAGACACCTGTGTGGAAAGAGGGCATGAGAATGAAGGCTAGTGAGTGCTCACAGTGTGCCAGCCTCTGGGCTAAAATGCCTTTACTGAGTAAACTAAGGAAAGCATAAGGAAAGCTCACTTAACCCTACAAAGCAAATGTATTGCTGTCCCCTTCCTGTAGGTAAGGACACTGGACACAGAGAGGACTGATTGCCTGGCCACACAGCCGGTGGGGGGTGCTGGCTGACTCCCACCTCTGCACACTGTGTGCTCTGGACTGCGTGCTGTGCCCAGTAGACAGCTGGCACAGACAAGGTTGGGGGTGTAGTACTATTGGTGTGATTGCTTTCTGTATGTGTAAAACAAGGATTACAATCGGAGCAATGACTACGTGACTTAGTATGCCTGGGAGAGTTACACAAGTTACTGCCAGCAGAGTGACTGAACCAGAGCCCAGAGGACAGTCAGAAATGCTATTGTTATTATTACTAATGAATGAAAACAAAGATAAATGTGGGAAATCCAGAGCCAGCTTAGGTGGTAAGGGCACTTGTTATCAAGCCGAATGACCTGACTTTGACCCCTGGCATCTCCACAGTGGCAGGAGAGAACCAACTTCCTCAGAGTTGCCCTCTGACCTCCACTCATGTGCTGGGACATACGGCCCTCCCTAGCACACAAAAAAGAAGTGTAATTTTAAAAATAGTTTTAAGGCCGAGGTGTAAGAAACATTCCTCCCCTTCCCCGGTTACAGAGAGGATCGAAGGGCTGGAGAGACGAGAGACGGCTGGGACAGTAAGGTGCTTGCTGTGCAAGCCTGAGGCCCTGGGCTTGGATCCCCAGAACGCACCTGAAAAGCTGGGCACGGTGGCACAGACCTGCACTCTCTGTGCTTGGGGAAGCAGAGACAAAAAGGATGCCTTAAGCTCACTGACCAGCTGGAATTGCCAAGCCAGTGTGTTCCGGGTTCAGTGAGAGACCCTGTCTCCAAATCTAAGGTGTAGAGTCATGGAAGAAGACGCCAGATATCAACCTCTGGCCTCTACATGGGCATGCACACAAACATCGGTTTCTATACAACACGCACATACAGAGGACCCAGAACCTGGGTGCAGAGGGCTGGATGCGTATCCCACGCTAGCTGTTCTTTTGACGTCCTCTCTTCTAATCTTTCTCACAGGATGGGGAAATCATTAATTCCTCCCCAATCTGTCAATTCCTTGAAACGTAGGGATTTGTCTTAGAAGGGGCTGGCCAGCCCCTCTCCTTAGAAATCCCCTCTTGGTTCCCAGGATTGAGGGAAGGGAAAGATGGAGGGGCTGGTCTAGCCCTGACTCCCTCCAGCTGTTCCTCTGACCCAGGATTTGAGAAATGGCCAATGCCTGTAGATCCAGGTGATAGAGTCACAGGGGCCCTGGAGGTAGGATAAGGGTCCTGGGCCCTGTCCTTAGGAACCTTCCCTTCCAGCCCTGCTTGTCAACTCAGCTCCTAACTCTCCTCCACCCTCACCAGCACTTCTGAGGCCCAGGCCTACGGCTGACGGTGCCAATGGTGCTAACAAAAGACAGCACACACCCTCTCCCTGGAAATGACAGGACACAGTGTTTTTTATTTTATTTATTTATTTTTTATTTTTTTTTTTTTTGGCCAGACTGTGGAAGTTCTCAGGGCTAAAGCCAAAGAAAGCAGAGGGGAAGCCACTGAGTGAGGGGAAGAAGGAAGCCAAGGTCATGTTTTGCCAAAAGAAAAAAAAAAGGGGGGTAGAGGGGGGTAAACGGGAAGACCCAAATGGGCCATGGCGGGGGAATTTTTGGACAGAAAGTGAAAGCTTGGGGGCATAAATTGGAGCCCGTGGCAGCCTCACACAGGCTCACACGGGCTCACACAGGCTCACACCCTCTTGCCTCTGGACCCCATCACACCACACTAGGACGCCCATCACTTCCTGCACACCCCGCAGAGCCTGAGCCTCTCACAGATTCCTGCACACACCCAAGAACTCTCAGGCTTACACATTCCCTGTGGCCTGCCTCAGAACGCCCGCCATGGCACCCGGTGTAGCCCCACTACTGGCCTTCAGCCTGCTGGTGCTCGGGACCTTCCCAGGTAAGGCTGAGATAACTAAGGTGGGGGTGACATGGCTTATGGGTAATGTCTGGATCTCAGACTATTACAATAGTCATGACAGACGGTGCAAATTCAGAGCCATCAGCTCCCTATGCCTTCTGTGTGTGCCTGTCAGTATGAAGGTGCCCCTAACCCTGAACTCCAATGTGGCTCAACTCTTGGCATCTCCTGGGGCCCGATAGCTGCCCCTCTCTCTGCAGGTGTCATGTCCTGACACCTCAGTTTCCAAGCAGGAGAAGGAAGGAACAGTATTGCTTGCTTCAGGGACCTACGGACATAACTAAGTTTGAGTGTTTGTCTCGAGTCTGAACCCCGGAATCAATGCCACCACTGGGGTTGAGGGTTAGCTTTGTTGTGTATTTGCTTCAGTTTGAGGGAATGAGAAACACCGGAGCAGGCCTGCTTAGCAGCTTGTCCCCTTTCTGTTATTCCTGTTTAGGGGCCTTATGTGTTGGCCTGGCTCAGTTTTTTGAGATAGGGTCTCTCTGAGTTACCCAGGCTGGCTTCATGGTCCTGGGCTCGGGTGACCCTTTTGTCTCAGTTTCCCCGGGCACTGGGACTCTGGGGGGCAGCAGCCATCTTCTGGCTGAAGAAGTGCTTGGCCAAGGCACACCTCCTGTCCCTGCCCTGTGACACCATCAATTCTCTATTTGATGAAACATGGTGAAAATTGAGAAAATCTGGAAGAGGGTGTGTGACCAGGACAGCAAGAAGGCATTTGTGGGACATACAGAAATGGTTATGTATTAACTGGCTCAGAAGACTACAATGTGTCCGGCCGCCGACAGGGCCACAGTGGCACACTGAGGTCCAGCTCTCTCTCACACAGAGATGCTGCTGAAATCACCTAGGGTTGTGGCTCTCCTTCCTCGTGGCCTCCATGTCTTCTCCCTTCTTTCTCCTCTCTCAGCCCCAGCTCTTGGGGGTGCCAACGATGCCGAAGATTGCTGCCTGTCTGTGACGCAGCGCCCCATCCCTGGGAACATCGTGAAAGCTTTCCGCTACCTTCTCCTCAAGGATGGCTGCAGGGTGCCTGCTGTCGTGTGAGTTGTGGGGAGACTGTCCAGCCCCATCTCCCTGTCAGCGCGTGGTGACACCACTGCTGCCTTATCCCTGAACTCATGGCCGAGTCCACCTTTCAGTAAAGCCCTGGAAACAGGTCCCCACACATAGTATCCAAGCCTCTGCTCCTCATTCTAGGGCCTTCTAGGAAACCAGGTTCCAGATCTTCATTCTCTCTGATCTCTGACTGCAGGTTCACCACACTAAGGGGCTACCAGCTCTGCGCGCCCCCAGACCAGCCTTGGGTGGTCCGCCTCATCCGAAGACTGAAGAAGCCTGCTGCCAAGGCAAGCCTGACCCTCCTCAGCCCCTCCTCCATCCTCAAAATCCCTGTCCAAAATTCCAGCCCATGACCCGGCTTCTACTTCCTCCCCTTAGAGCAAGTAAAACAGCAGTTAACCATGACAGCGCCAGAGGAGCCCTGTGTCTTGAGAAAAGGGATGTGAATCACCCTGGCCCTCGGAACCAAGGACCAGGAGAGAGGACCAGGCCTCCTGATGCTTTGCTCCAGACCTAACCCAGCCAGGGCTGTGCCTAGAGAACCAATGTGAATGTGGGTGTGAACAAGAGAGTTTGTGTGCTGGGAGCACAGTCTCTCCAAGGCTAGACTGTTCTAGGCTTCCAATAAAGCTGTTTGGTACCCATGGATCTCTCTGCCTGTTCACTGTCTCCCCGGGAGAACAGGAATAGGATAGGAGGAGGTGGGATGGCAGGGCTATATTTTGCACCCTGAGTTCTAAGCAATCTGTTCACCGGCCTCCACCTAACACCCTGACGCTCCAGAACCAGCCCCACAAATCAGGACCTAGCTCATGTTTCCCCGGCCCATCATACTGTGTTCAGCCACACAAAACTTGCATCAGCTCGTGGAACAAAGTCCCCAAGACTCAGCTCTTTCCGGCTTTGGCATCCAGGTGTTTGATCATCCAGGTGTCTCAGGGATGAGGAGTAAGGAGCTTCCATGGGGATGAGAGGGTGTGGCTCTGCTGCCTGGAACTGCTTAGCCACCGAGTTGCTATCTCTAGCACGCTTCTCCCTCCTCTGCCCTGCTGGCTTCCTTTGGGGTCCGGCTGTTTCCTCCTCCGGGAAATCATCCCTGACTCAAACTGGGTTAGCTTTGCTTCCTCCCAAATCTCCATGGTTCTGCACCTTGTTCTCCCCTACACAACACCCACCTACACACACACACAGAGAGAGAGAGAGAGAGAGAGAGAGAGAGAGAGAGACAGAGAGAAGGGGGGGGGACTCATTACAGTAACCTATTTTGCTAATTTGTCCTTCTCACTGGACAAAGGTCCTATCTGTGTTGGTTTCCAACAGATGGGGAGTCAATAACATTTGCTTAGAGAATGAACAATATGAGAGAACGAGATCAGCAACCGTGGAGGATAGCCCCACCTTCTATTCCATCCATTCTAAATCTGACCTCCAGACCAGCTGTCCTGAGCAGGGTCCTGTTCCATCGGGGCAATCCTGGGGCCAGATGTCAAAGACACTGACTGGGAGCCAGGGATTGGGGAAGGAAGACAGGCCCACAAGGTAGAAGAAAGAGCAGCCAGGGACACTTGCAAGATCCGGCATGGAAGAGCCTGGTGGCCGTCACCTCTGTGCACACAGGCAACGCCGAGTCTTAGGGAAAGAGTCTTGTCTGCAGGACAAAGGCCCTGTGGTCTTGGAACAGCCCGCAGCAACGCTCTGTGCCTGGGAAGCTTCCTATGGAAGCTTACAGAGTGTGACCTCCAAGGGCATGTCCAGTGGGAGTGGCAAGTCTGAGATGCTAGGGTCAGACTGATTCTCTTTGCCTTGTCTGGGAAGAGAAGCCATCATTATATCAGGTATACGTCAGCCAGTAACCAAGTCAGGCCTGGCTGGACAAGCCTTTAAAGCGAAGTTGTAGTGAGGGGACGGTGCTCCCTCACCCCTCTCTAGCTCTCAGGCATCCCTGTCTTTGCTGTCCAGACAGGTGTTGAAGCTTCCAGGTGTCTGAGAGATCATGTGTCCATGAGAGAGGTGGCAGGGGGTGAAGAGGAGGGGCAGACAGTCGAGAGCGACTGGAAGTGTGGCAGTCTCTTCCTCATCTTCCACAGACAGGTGCTCAAAACCTCAAGTATCTCAGGTCTCAGAGTCACAAAGGGTAGTTTCCAGAACAGTTGCTAGGGCAAGGAAATAGATTCTACTGCCTGAGGTAAATTACCCACTCATTCATGCATCTGTGCCTACAGCTGACATCCATCCACCCACCACCCCCATACCCATTTCCCGTGGACCAATCCATTAATCTGTAGCGTCACCCAGCCATGGAGCACTCTGCCTCCCACAGACAAAGATAAACACAAATGGGGGGGAGATGTTGCCTCAGATCTTGCTCAGGTCCCGAGAAGTCAGCTCGCTTTGAAAGCAGACATAAATCCCCCCTCTGGTGCCTCAGGCCTCAGAGGAATGTAAAGAACAGAAGAAGCAAGTATGGAAGGCCTGCCCAAGGTGCTACCAGGACAGAGGCCCACGGACCTTCTCTCCTGGCACTGACAGTGGGGAGTTAAAGAACAAGTCCTGATCCCATTGTCTGGGCCTGCCTCACAACCCTGTCTCCACCTTATCACTGAGTGACACTGGGCAAGTTCCCTCCACATTCTCCAGGCCAGGGCTCCAGTGCCCTGTGTCCAGTAGCAGGGAAGGGCCTGACCAGAACTTCAGTGCCCTGTGTCCAGTAGCAGGGAAGGGCCTGACCAGAACTTCAGTGTCCAGTGTCCAGTACAGGGAAGGGCCTGACCAGAACTTCAGTGCCCTGTGTCCAGTAGCAGGGCCTGACCAGAACTTCAGTGCCCTGTGTCCAGTAGCAGGGAAGGGCCTGACCAGAACTTCAGTGCCCTGTGTCCAGCAGCAGGGAAGGGCCTGATTGTTATGTCCTTCCAAAGACTTGACTCCTGGATCTTCAGATCTCACACTAAACCTTCAAGTTGGTACAGGCTTCCCCAACAGCCGGCATAACCAGAAATGTTCCCACTTCTTAGGACCCCAGGGGCTATCCTCTGGAGGCTAAGGGAAAAAAAAATCTAGGAGCTAGTGGCATGCTTATATCAAGCAGTCTCCTGCTTGACTAGGAAAGCCTGGGAAATTAAGGATTTAGGGTGTGAACACCCCATAAGAAACAGGTATATAACCTTCCCCTCTCCTCCAGCCACTACCTTCCATCTTAGCTTCCTCTGCCTCCCACGGGGGTCCCTCACCCCAGCACTGGGTCTTACTCTCTTATCTCTGTGGAAACTGGGGGCTTGCCTCCTCCTGCTCCAACGTTCTCTGCACGGTGACTCCATTTGTCTCCAGTTTGCCTAGAACTCACTAGTGAGGGTTACCTGTCTGCCTGTCTCTGGCAATGGCAAAGTTAGAAACTCTCTGACAGGAAGCATGGACTCCTAGCTCCCTAAGCAGGCTATGGAGGTTTGCTATACAACTCTGCACAGACACCTTCCTCCCTGGGGCACCCAGAACCTACTACAGGCTCAAGGCCTGAAGTGGATTGATATGTTCTGCCATAAAGGCCCAGGGTCCCTGAAGCTACTATCTCCCTAAGGTACCTAACACCCTTGCTCAGGGAGCTCCCAGCCTTTTCAGACAGTTTCCTGCCATTGACATCTGCTGAGAAGTCCCCAGGGAAGAGACTGAGCCTTGTCTATCTCCATTGCCAACACTGCTTTGCATGGCTAACACAGAATAAACCCCAGCACATACTTCATTAACAAAAAATTAAATCAAGCAGTCTTTCCTAATACACACACACACACACACACACACACACACACACACACACACATACACAGCACACATCCGGTTCCCAAGGCAGTCGGAGCTGCATCTGTTGTGGGATTGAGTGTTTGGCCAGAACCACCTCCATACGGTTTTGATAATCTCGTGTTCAACTTCTCGGCAAGCCCCCACCCCATGCCACCCCCTTCTTCTACCCTCCGGGAAATTCAGAATCATCAGAAAGTCTTGGAAATAGTCTTGTGAAGCAGCAAGATTTCCAACTGGGGAGTTTCCTCCAAGAACGGGCATTCCTCTATACACCAAACTTCCTAGATGCCCTCTCCCCCAGACTTTGTCCACATGGATGAACATTCATCACATTCACCCCTGGAGCTTTCTGGATGCTAGGCACTGGTGCAGGGAATACAACCAATCTCATGCTGCAGGTGAAAGAGAAGAGAGAGAAAAAAAAAAGGACTGGAAAGGAGGTAACTAATCCAAGCTAGACAGCTAGAAATCAGCAGAGCTGGGGTTCCAGCAGGGCAGTTTGGTTCCAGAATGCTGCTACACACAACATCTTTCCGAATTGGCCCACCCCCAGACGAAAATGGAGAACAGTATGAAGGGGCCAGAGCTAAAGGTTTAACCACTTGCTTCCACATGGTGGCCATGTACCAGTCTCCAAGCGCAGGCCTTTCTCTGCATTATATATTATTGTCTCCTCAAATAGCCTATGAGGTAGTTATCATTACTGATGTCTATATCAGGAAATTGTGAAGTAAAGTAACCACTCAAGTCCACAAAAACAATAAGTAGCAAAGCTGGGACTGAAGCCCAAGTCTGCCCGAAGGCCCAAGGGCTGTGCGGTCTAGATGGAGTAGAAAGACTTGACTTGTTAGGAGGGACCAAGTGTGGGCAAAACAATAAGACGTGAAGCTGGAAGACCCAGGCAGTGCCTGAACTCAGAAATAGAAATGGCCCCTGGGGAGCAGCCATCCTCTTGACACTCTCCAGCAGAAGGGCAGTGAGATTCTCCGGGGCTTCAAAGAGGAGATCTGCTCAGGCATCAGCGTTCCTAAGGTCTAACGCCAGCACAATGGAATGCAGGACTAGGCTCCATGTTCCCAAGGAATAAGAGGGCCTGGAATGCTAAAGGAGAGGAAAATGGAAGGGCAGGGTTGGGGGTTCAGAGGACTAGGGATTCTGTGTGTGTGGGGGGGTCTAGAAAGGGGCAGGGCCAGCCCTCTGAGGGGTCCGGGGACTGAGGGGGGGGTCTCTGCACTAACCTGCCAAGGCCCAGTCTGAACAACAAAGTATTTGGTGATGGCAGTGAAGTTAACAGTCTCCAGAAAGACACATTTGAAAGGACTACTTCTATTTCCTGAAGGGTTTTAAGCAAGCAGGCAGAGGACAGGGTGCAGGAGGAGCCTCTGAGGACCAGAGAGACCTTTGTGTTTCTGTGCCTAGAACTTAGGGCTCTTTCCTTTGGCTCTGTGAGAAGAAAACATGAGCCATCCTGGTCTCCAACCTGGTAGAGGTGGGAAGCCTTTTTGTTTGTTTGTTTGTTTTGTTTTGTTTTGTTTTGTTTTGTTTTGTTGAGACAGGGTTTATGTGTGTGGCTTTGGAGCCTTTCTTGGTACTCACTCTGTAGCCCAGGCTGGCCTTGAACTCACAGAGATCTGCCTGCCTCTGCCTCCCGAGTGCTGGGATTAAAGGTGTGCGCCATCACCGCCTGGCGAGGTGAGAAACCTTTAATACCTGCTGCAGGGACATTAGAGTTGTAGGTCAGTTGAATCCACCAGAGCTTTGGATCTCAGACTCTCCATCCCTGAAGTCTGAGCCTATTTCCATCAACACCTCAGTCCCTGAAACCGCATGCCCATCAGACATTTCAAGGATCCTCCCCAAAAGAAAGCCAGCCTTTCTTGTCAGGATTTGAGAACACCCAACCTTAACCAGAAGTCCCAGTACCTATTGTATCCTCATCAATGACAGGGCCACCATTAATGTCAAGTTCTCCCCATCATCACCAGGCCACCACTTCCCTCAGAAATCTTATCACCATCAGAAACACATGAGCCTGACGTGAAAGGACAGAAACGCTGTTCAATTCCAGGGCCACCACTTTCTCTATAGCCTATGTACATGACACCTCCCAGTGTGGCAGCATCGAGCATCAGAGATTAACTCTTCATGGTAAGCAAGGC